>NW_026651596.1:2471666-2780625 GCF_030265065.1 Corythoichthys intestinalis
ACACTAATGGGTGAAGTTTGGTTGACTTCTGCGCAGCGGTTTGGGAGTTAACATCAAAATTACATTTCTCGGCCATATCGCATAGATCTCACTGTGAAAAGGCTTAAATGACTTTTTTAATTAAGTTTGATGATTGCGTTCAAACAAAATGTCCTAGAACAAAATTTTTAAATGTAACTACTAGATTGTGATACAATACACTATTGGGTGAAGTTTTGTTGACTTCTGCGCAGCGGTTTGGGAGTTAACATCAAAATTACATTTCTCGGCCATATCGCATAGATCTCACTGTGAAAAGGCTTAAATGGCTTTTTTGACCTAAGTTTGAGGATTGCGCTCAAATCAAATGTCCTAGAACCAAATTTCCACATGTAACTACTAGATTGTGATAAAATACACTAATGGGTGAAGTTTGGTTGACTTCTGCGCAGCGGTTTGGGAGTTAACATCAAAATTACATTTCTCGGCCATATCGCATAGATCTCACTGTGAAAAGGCTTACATGACTTTTTTAATTAAGTTTGATGATTGCGCTCAAACAAAATTTCCTAGAACAAAATTTTCAAATGTAACTACTAGATTGTGATACAATACACTATTGGGTGAAGTTTGGTTGACTTCTGCGCAGCGGTTTGGGAGTTAACATCAAAATTACATTTCTCGGCCATATCGCATAGATCTCACTGTGAAAAGGCTTAAATGACTTTTTTAATTAAGTTTGATGATTGCGTTCAAACAAAATGTCCTAGAACAAAATTTTCAAATGTAACTACTAGATTGTGATACAATACACTATTGGGTGAAGTTTGGTTGACTTCTGCGCAGCGGTTTGGGAGTTAACATCAAAATTACATTTCTCGGCCATATCGCATAGATCTCACTGTGAAAAGGCTTAAATGGCTTTTTTGACCTAAGTTTGAGGATTGCGCTCAAACAAAATGTCCTAGAACAAAATTTTCAAATGTAACTACTAGATTGTGATACAATACACTATTGGGTGAAGTTTGGTTGACTTCTGCGCAGCGGTTTGGGAGTTAACATCAAAATTACATTTCTCGGCCATATCGCATAGATCTCACTGTGAAAAGGCTTAAATGACTTTTTTAATTAAGTTTGATGATTGCGTTCAAACAAAATGTCCTAGAACAAAATTTTCAAATGTAACTACTAGATTGTGATACAATACACTATTGGGTGAAGTTTGGTTGACTTCTGCGCAGCGGTTTGGGAGTTAACATCAAAATTACATTTCTCGGCCATATCGCATAGATCTCACTGTGAAAAGGCTTAAATGACTTTTTTAATTAAGTTTGATGATTGCGTTCAAACAAAATGTCCTAGAACAAAATTTTCAAATGTAACTACTAGATTGTGATACAATACACTATTGGGTGAAGTTTGGTTGACTTCTGCGCAGCGGTTTGGGAGTTAACATCAAAATTACATTTCTCGGCCATATCGCATAGATCTCACTGTGAAAAGGCTTAAATGGCTTTTTTGACCTAAGTTTGAGGATTGCGCTCAAACAAAATGTCCTAGAACAAAATTTTCAAATGTAACTACTAGATTGTGATACAATACACTATTGGGTGAAGTTTGGTTGACTTCTGCGCAGCGGTTTGGGAGTTAACATCAAAATTACATTTCTCGGCCATATCGCATAGATCTCACTGTGAAAAGGCTTAAATGACTTTTTTAATTAAGTTTGATGATTGCGTTCAAACAAAATGTCCTAGAACAAAATTTTCAAATGTAACTACTAGATTGTGATACAATACACTATTGGGTGAAGTTTGGTTGACTTCTGCGCAGCGGTTTGGGAGTTAACATCAAAATTACATTTCTCGGCCATATCGCATAGATCTCACTGTGAAAAGGCTTAAATGGCTTTTTTGACCTAAGTTTGAGGATTGCGCTCAAACCAAATGTCCTAGAACGAAATTTTCAAATGTAACTACTAGAATGTGATACAATACACTATTGGGTGAAGTTTGGTTGACTTCTGCGCAGCGGTTTGGGAGTTAACATCAAAATTACATTTCTCGGCCATATCGCATAGATCTCACTGTGAAAAGGCTTAAATGGCTTTTTTGACCTAAGTTTGAGGATTGCGCTCAAATCAAATGTCCTAGAACCAAATTTCCACATGTAACTACTAGATTGTGATAAAATACACTAATGGGTGAAGTTTGGTTGACTTCTGCGCAGCGGTTTGGGAGTTAACATCAAAATTACATTTCTCGGCCATATAGTATAGATCTCACTGTGAAAAGGCTTAAATGACTTTTTTAATTAAGTTTGATGATTGCGCTCAAACAAAATTTCCTAGAACAAAATTTTCAAATGTAACTACTAGATTGTGATACAATACACTATTGGGTGAAGTTTGGTTGACTTCTGCGCAGCGGTTTGGGAGTTAACATCAAAATTACATTTCTCGGCCATATCGCATAGATCTCACTGTGAAAAGGCTTAAATGGCTTTTTTGACCTAAGTTTGAGGATTGCGCTCAAATCAAATGTCCTATAACCAAATTTCCACATGTAACTACTAGATTGTGATACAATACACTAATGGGTGAAGTTTGGTTGACTTCTGCGCAGCGGTTTGGGAGTTAACATCAAAATTACATTTCTCGGCCATATCGCATAGATCTCACTGTGAAAAGGCTTAAATGACTTTTTTAATTAAGTTTGATGATTGCGTTCAAACAAAATGTCCTAGAACAAAATTTTTAAATGTAACTACTAGATTGTGATACAATACACTATTGGGTGAAGTTTGGTTGACTTCTGCGCAGCGGTTTGGGAGTTAACATCAAAATTACATTTCTCGGCCATATCGCATAGATCTCACTGTGAAAAGGCTTAAATGGCTTTTTTGACCTAAGTTTGATGATTGCGCTCAAACAAAATTTCCTAGAACAAAATTTTCAAATGTAACTACTAGATTGTGATACAATACACTATTGGGTGAAGTTTGGTTGACTTCTGCGCAGCGGTTTGGGAGTTAACATCAAAATTACATTTCTCGGCCATATCGCATAGATCTCACTGTGAAAAGGCTTAAATGGCTTTTTTGACCTAAGTTTGAGGATTGCGCTCAAACCAAATGTCCTAGAACGAAATTTTCAAATGTAACTACTAGAATGTGATACAATACACTATTGGGTGAAGTTTGGTTGACTTCTGCGCAGCGGTTTGGGAGTTAACATCAAAATTACATTTCTCGGCCATATCGCATAGATCTCACTGTGAAAAGGCTTAAATGGCTTTTTTGACCTAAGTTTGAGGATTGCGCTCAAATCAAATGTCCTAGAACCAAATTTCCACATGTAACTACTAGATTGTGATAAAATACACTAATGGGTGAAGTTTGGTTAACTTCTGCGCAGCGGTTTGGGAGTTAACATCAAAATTACATTTCTCGGCCATATCGCATAGATCTCACTGTGAAAAGGCTTAAATGACTTTTTTAATTAAGTTTGATGATTGCGCTCAAACAAAATTTCCTAGAACAAAATTTTCAAATGTAACTACTAGATTGTGATACAATACACTATTGGGTGAAGTTTGGTTGACTTCTGCGCAGCGGTTTGGGAGTTAACATCAAAATTACATTTCTCGGCCATATCGCATAGATCTCACTGTGAAAAGGCTTAAATGGCTTTTTTGACCTAAGTTTGAGGATTGCGCTCAAACCAAATGTCCTAGAACGAAATTTTCAAATGTAACTACTAGAATGTGATACAATACACTATTGGGTGAAGTTTGGTTGACTTCTGCGCAGCGGTTTGGGAGTTAACATCAAAATTACATTTCTCGGCCATATCGCATAGATCTCACTGTGAAAAGGCTTAAATGGCTTTTTTGACCTAAGTTTGAGGATTGCGCTCAAATCAAATGTCCTAGAACCAAATTTCCATTTGTAACTACTAGATTGTGATAAAATACACTAATGGGTGAAGTTTGGTTGACTTCTGCGCAGCGGTTTGGGAGTTAACATCAAAATTACATTTCTCGGCCATATCGCATAGATCTCACTGTGAAAAGGCTTAAATGACTTTTTTAATTAAGTTTGATGATTGCGCTCAAACAAAATTTCCTAGAACAAAATTTTCAAATGTAACTACTAGATTGTGATACAATACACTATTGGGTGAAGTTTGGTTGACTTCTGCGCAGCGGTTTGGGAGTGAACATCAAAATTACATTTCTCGGCCATATCGCATAGATCTCACTGTGAAAAGGCTTAAATGGCTTTTTTGACCTAAGTTTGAGGATTGCGCTCAAATCAAATGTCCTAGAACCAAATTTCCACATGTAACTACTAGATTGTGATAAAATACACTAATGGGTGAAGTTTGGTTGACTTCTGCGCAGCGGTTTGGGAGTTAACATCAAAATTACATTTCTCGGCCATATCGCATAGATCTCACTGTGAAAAGGCTTAAATGACTTTTTTAATTAAGTTTGATGATTGCGCTCAAACAAAATTTCCTAGAACAAAATTTTCAAATGTAACTACTAGATTGTGATACAATACACTATTGGGTGAAGTTTGGTTGACTTCTGCGCAGCGGTTTGGGAGTTAAAATCAAAATTACATTTCTCGGCCATATCGCATAGATCTCACTGTGAAAAGGCTTAAATGGCTTTTTTGACCTAAGTTTGAGGATTGCGCTCAAATCAAATGTCCTAGAACCAAATTTCCACATGTAACTACTAGATTGTGATAAAATTCACTAATGGGTGAAGTTTGGTTGACTTCTGCGCAGCGGTTTGGGAGTTAACATCAAAATTACATTTCTCGGCCATATCGCATAGATCTCACTGTGAAAAGGCTTAAATGACTTTTTTAATTAAGTTTGATGATTGCGCTCAAACAAAATTTCCTAGAACAAAATTTTCAAATGTAACTACTAGATTCTGATACAATACACTATTGGGTGAAGTTTGGTTGACTTCTGCGCAGCGGTTTGGGAGTGAACATCAAAATTACATTTCTCGGCCATATCGCATAGATCTCACTGTGAAAAGGCTTAAATGGCTTTTTTGACCTAAGTTTGAGGATTGCGCTCAAATCAAATGTCCTAGAACCAAATTTCCACATGTAACTACTAGATTGTGATAAAATACACTAATGGGTGAAGTTTGGTTGACTTCTGCGCAGCGGTTTGGGAGTTAACATCAAAATTACATTTCTCGGCCATATCGCATAGATCTCACTGTGAAAAGGCTTAAATGACTTTTTTAATTAAGTTTGATGATTGCGCTCAAACAAAATTTCCTAGAACAAAATTTTCAAATGTAACTGCTAGATTGTGATACAATACACTATTGGGTGAAGTTTGGTTGACTTCTGCGCAGCGGTTTGGGAGTTAACATCAAAATTACATTTCTCGGCCATATCGCATAGATCTCACTGTGAAAAGGCTTAAATGGCTTTTTTGACCTAAGTTTGAGGATTGCGCTCAAATCAAATGTCCTAGAACCAAATTTCCACATGTAACTACTAGATTGTGATAAAATACACTATTGGGTGAAGTTTGGTTGACTTCTGCGCAGCGGTTTGGGAGTTAACATCAAAATTACATTTCTCGGCCATATCGCATAGATCTCACTGTGAAAAGGCTTAAATGACTTTTTTAATTAAGTTTGATGATTGCGCTCAAACAAAATTTCCTAGAACGAAATTTTCAAATGTAACTACTAGAATGTGATACAATACACTATTGGGTGAAGTTTGGTTGACTTCTGCGCAGCGGTTTGGGAGTTAACATCAAAATTACATTTCTCGGCCATATCGCATAGATCTCACTGTGAAAAGGCTTAAATGGCTTTTTTGACCTAAGTTTGAGGATTGCGCTCAAACCAAATGTCCTAGAACAAAATTTTCAAATGTAACTACTAGATTGTGATACAATACACTATTGGGTGAAGTTTGGTTGACTTCTGCGCAGCGGTTTGGGAGTTAACATCAAAATTACATTTCTCGGCCATATCGCATAGATCTCACTGTGAAAAGGCTTAAATGACTTTTTTAATTAAGTTTGATGATTGCGTTCAAACAAAATGTCCTAGAACAAAATTTTCAAATGTAACTACTAGATTGTGATACAATACACTATTGGGTGAAGTTTGGTTGACTTCTGCGCAGCGGTTTGGGAGTTATCATCAAAATTACATTTCTCGGCCATATCGCATAGATCTCACTGTGAAAAGGCTTAAATGGCTTTTTTGACCTAAGTTTGAGGATTGCGCTCAAACCAAATGTCCTAGAACGAAATTTTCAAATGTAACTACTAGAATGTGATACAATACACTATTGGGTGAAGTTTGGTTGACTTCTGCGCAGCGGTTTGGGAGTTAACATCAAAATTACATTTCTCGGCCATATCGCATAGATCTCACTGTGAAAAGGCTTAAATGGCTTTTTTGACCTAAGTTTGAGGATTGCGCTCAAATCAAATGTCCTAGAACCAAATTTCCACATGTAACTACTAGATTGTGATAAAATACACTAATGGGTGAAGTTTGGTTGACTTCTGCGCAGCGGTTTGGGAGTTAACATCAAAATTACATTTCTCGGCCATATCGCATAGATCTCACTGTGAAAAGGCTTAAATGACTTTTTTAATTAAGTTTGATGATTGCGCTCAAACAAAATTTCCTAGAACAAAATTTTCAAATGTAACTACTAGATTGTGATACAATACACTATTGGGTGAAGTTTGGTTGACTTCTGCGCAGCGGTTTGGGAGTTAACATCAAAATTACATTTCTCGGCCATATCGCATAGATCTCACTGTGAAAAGGCTTAAATGACTTTTTTAATTAAGTTTGATGATTGCGTTCAAACAAAATGTCCTAGAACAAAATTTTCAAATGTAACTACTAGATTGTGATACAATACACTATTGGGTGAAGTTTGGTTGACTTCTGCGCAGCGGTTTGGGAGTTAACATCAAAATTACATTTCTCGGCCATATCGCATAGATCTCACTGTGAAAAGGCTTAAATGGCTTTTTTGACCTAAGTTTGAGGATTGCGCTCAAACAAAATGTCCTAGAACAAAATTTTCAAATGTAACTACTAGATTGTGATACAATACACTATTGGGTGAAGTTTGGTTGACTTCTGCGCAGCGGTTTGGGAGTTAACATCAAAATTACATTTCTCGGCCATATCGCATAGATCTCACTGTGAAAAGGCTTAAATGGCTTTTTTGACCTAAGTTTGAGGATTGCGCTCAAATCAAATGTCCTATAACCAAATTTCCACATGTAACTACTAGATTGTGATACAATACACTAATGGGTGAAGTTTGGTTGACTTCTGCGCAGCGGTTTGGGAGTTAACATCAAAATTACATTTCTCGGCCATATCGCATAGATCTCACTGTGAAAAGGCTTAAATGACTTTTTTAATTAAGTTTGATGATTGCGTTCAAACAAAATGTCCTAGAACAAAATTTTTAAATGTAACTACTAGATTGTGATACAATACACTATTGGGTGAAGTTTGGTTGACTTCTGCGCAGCGGTTTGGGAGTTAACATCAAAATTACATTTCTCGGCCATATCGCATAGATCTCACTGTGAAAAGGCTTAAATGACTTTTTTAATTAAGTTTGATGATTGCGTTCAAACAAAATGTCCTAGAACAAAATTTTTAAATGTAACTACTAGATTGTGATACAATACACTATTGGGTGAAGTTTGGTTGACTTCTGCGCAGCGGTTTGGGAGTTAACATCAAAATTACATTTCTCGGCCATATCGCATAGATCTCACTGTGAAAAGGCTTAAATGGCTTTTTTGACCTAAGTTTGATGATTGCGCTCAAACAAAATTTCCTAGAACAAAATTTTCAAATGTAACTACTAGATTGTGATACAATACACTATTGGGTGAAGTTTGGTTGACTTCTGCGCAGCGGTTTGGGAGTTAACATCAAAATTACATTTCTCGGCCATATCGCATAGATCTCACTGTGAAAAGGCTTAAATGGCTTTTTTGACCTAAGTTTGAGGATTGCGCTCAAACCAAATGTCCTAGAACGAAATTTTCAAATGTAACTACTAGAATGTGATACAATACACTATTGGGTGAAGTTTGGTTGACTTCTGCGCAGCGGTTTGGGAGTTAACATCAAAATTACATTTCTCGGCCATATCGCATAGATCTCACTGTGAAAAGGCTTAAATGGCTTTTTTGACCTAAGTTTGAGGATTGCGCTCAAATCAAATGTCCTAGAACCAAATTTCCACATGTAACTACTAGATTGTGATAAAATACACTAATGGGTGAAGTTTGGTTAACTTCTGCGCAGCGGTTTGGGAGTTAACATCAAAATTACATTTCTCGGCCATATCGCATAGATCTCACTGTGAAAAGGCTTAAATGACTTTTTTAATTAAGTTTGATGATTGCGCTCAAACAAAATTTCCTAGAACAAAATTTTCAAATGTAACTACTAGATTGTGATACAATACACTATTGGGTGAAGTTTGGTTGACTTCTGCGCAGCGGTTTGGGAGTTAACATCAAAATTACATTTCTCGGCCATATCGCATAGATCTCACTGTGAAAAGGCTTAAATGGCTTTTTTGACCTAAGTTTGAGGATTGCGCTCAAACCAAATGTCCTAGAACGAAATTTTCAAATGTAACTACTAGAATGTGATACAATACACTATTGGGTGAAGTTTGGTTGACTTCTGCGCAGCGGTTTGGGAGTTAACATCAAAATTACATTTCTCGGCCATATCGCATAGATCTCACTGTGAAAAGGCTTAAATGGCTTTTTTGACCTAAGTTTGAGGATTGCGCTCAAATCAAATGTCCTAGAACCAAATTTCCATTTGTAACTACTAGATTGTGATAAAATACACTAATGGGTGAAGTTTGGTTGACTTCTGCGCAGCGGTTTGGGAGTTAACATCAAAATTACATTTCTCGGCCATATCGCATAGATCTCACTGTGAAAAGGCTTAAATGACTTTTTTAATTAAGTTTGATGATTGCGCTCAAACAAAATTTCCTAGAACAAAATTTTCAAATGTAACTACTAGATTGTGATACAATACACTATTGGGTGAAGTTTGGTTGACTTCTGCGCAGCGGTTTGGGAGTGAACATCAAAATTACATTTCTCGGCCATATCGCATAGATCTCACTGTGAAAAGGCTTAAATGGCTTTTTTGACCTAAGTTTGAGGATTGCGCTCAAATCAAATGTCCTAGAACCAAATTTCCACATGTAACTACTAGATTGTGATAAAATACACTAATGGGTGAAGTTTGGTTGACTTCTGCGCAGCGGTTTGGGAGTTAACATCAAAATTACATTTCTCGGCCATATCGCATAGATCTCACTGTGAAAAGGCTTAAATGACTTTTTTAATTAAGTTTGATGATTGCGCTCAAACAAAATTTCCTAGAACAAAATTTTCAAATGTAACTACTAGATTGTGATACAATACACTATTGGGTGAAGTTTGGTTGACTTCTGCGCAGCGGTTTGGGAGTTAAAATCAAAATTACATTTCTCGGCCATATCGCATAGATCTCACTGTGAAAAGGCTTAAATGGCTTTTTTGACCTAAGTTTGAGGATTGCGCTCAAATCAAATGTCCTAGAACCAAATTTCCACATGTAACTACTAGATTGTGATAAAATTCACTAATGGGTGAAGTTTGGTTGACTTCTGCGCAGCGGTTTGGGAGTTAACATCAAAATTACATTTCTCGGCCATATCGCATAGATCTCACTGTGAAAAGGCTTAAATGACTTTTTTAATTAAGTTTGATGATTGCGCTCAAACAAAATTTCCTAGAACAAAATTTTCAAATGTAACTACTAGATTCTGATACAATACACTATTGGGTGAAGTTTGGTTGACTTCTGCGCAGCGGTTTGGGAGTGAACATCAAAATTACATTTCTCGGCCATATCGCATAGATCTCACTGTGAAAAGGCTTAAATGGCTTTTTTGACCTAAGTTTGAGGATTGCGCTCAAATCAAATGTCCTAGAACCAAATTTCCACATGTAACTACTAGATTGTGATAAAATACACTAATGGGTGAAGTTTGGTTGACTTCTGCGCAGCGGTTTGGGAGTTAACATCAAAATTACATTTCTCGGCCATATCGCATAGATCTCACTGTGAAAAGGCTTAAATGACTTTTTTAATTAAGTTTGATGATTGCGCTCAAACAAAATTTCCTAGAACAAAATTTTCAAATGTAACTGCTAGATTGTGATACAATACACTATTGGGTGAAGTTTGGTTGACTTCTGCGCAGCGGTTTGGGAGTTAACATCAAAATTACATTTCTCGGCCATATCGCATAGATCTCACTGTGAAAAGGCTTAAATG
Source organism: Corythoichthys intestinalis (assembly GCF_030265065.1). NCBI lineage: Eukaryota > Metazoa > Chordata > Actinopteri > Syngnathiformes > Syngnathidae > Corythoichthys > Corythoichthys intestinalis. The sequence goes on from NW_026651596.1 coordinate 2,482,049, forward strand.
GCTTTTTTGACCTAAGTTTGAGGATTGCGCTCAAATCAAATGTCCTAGAACCAAATTTCCACATGTAACTACTAGATTGTGATAAAATACACTATTGGGTGAAGTTTGGTTGACTTCTGCGCAGCGGTTTGGGAGTTAACATCAAAATTACATTTCTCGGCCATATCGCATAGATCTCACTGTGAAAAGGCTTAAATGACTTTTTTAATTAAGTTTGATGATTGCGCTCAAACAAAATTTCCTAGAACGAAATTTTCAAATGTAACTACTAGAATGTGATACAATACACTATTGGGTGAAGTTTGGTTGACTTCTGCGCAGCGGTTTGGGAGTTAACATCAAAATTACATTTCTCGGCCATATCGCATAGATCTCACTGTGAAAAGGCTTAAATGGCTTTTTTGACCTAAGTTTGAGGATTGCGCTCAAACCAAATGTCCTAGAACAAAATTTTCAAATGTAACTACTAGATTGTGATACAATACACTATTGGGTGAAGTTTGGTTGACTTCTGCGCAGCGGTTTGGGAGTTAACATCAAAATTACATTTCTCGGCCATATCGCATAGATCTCACTGTGAAAAGGCTTAAATGACTTTTTTAATTAAGTTTGATGATTGCGTTCAAACAAAATGTCCTAGAACAAAATTTTCAAATGTAACTACTAGATTGTGATACAATACACTATTGGGTGAAGTTTGGTTGACTTCTGCGCAGCGGTTTGGGAGTTATCATCAAAATTACATTTCTCGGCCATATCGCATAGATCTCACTGTGAAAAGGCTTAAATGGCTTTTTTGACCTAAGTTTGAGGATTGCGCTCAAACCAAATGTCCTAGAACGAAATTTTCAAATGTAACTACTAGAATGTGATACAATACACTATTGGGTGAAGTTTGGTTGACTTCTGCGCAGCGGTTTGGGAGTTAACATCAAAATTACATTTCTCGGCCATATCGCATAGATCTCACTGTGAAAAGGCTTAAATGGCTTTTTTGACCTAAGTTTGAGGATTGCGCTCAAATCAAATGTCCTAGAACCAAATTTCCACATGTAACTACTAGATTGTGATAAAATACACTAATGGGTGAAGTTTGGTTGACTTCTGCGCAGCGGTTTGGGAGTTAACATCAAAATTACATTTCTCGGCCATATCGCATAGATCTCACTGTGAAAAGGCTTAAATGACTTTTTTAATTAAGTTTGATGATTGCGCTCAAACAAAATTTCCTAGAACAAAATTTTCAAATGTAACTACTAGATTGTGATACAATACACTATTGGGTGAAGTTTGGTTGACTTCTGCGCAGCGGTTTGGGAGTTAACATCAAAATTACATTTCTCGGCCATATCGCATAGATCTCACTGTGAAAAGGCTTAAATGACTTTTTTAATTAAGTTTGATGATTGCGTTCAAACAAAATGTCCTAGAACAAAATTTTCAAATGTAACTACTAGATTGTGATACAATACACTATTGGGTGAAGTTTGGTTGACTTCTGCGCAGCGGTTTGGGAGTTAACATCAAAATTACATTTCTCGGCCATATCGCATAGATCTCACTGTGAAAAGGCTTAAATGGCTTTTTTGACCTAAGTTTGAGGATTGCGCTCAAACAAAATGTCCTAGAACAAAATTTTCAAATGTAACTACTAGATTGTGATACAATACACTATTGGGTGAAGTTTGGTTGACTTCTGCGCAGCGGTTTGGGAGTTAACATCAAAATTACATTTCTCGGCCATATCGCATAGATCTCACTGTGAAAAGGCTTAAATGGCTTTTTTGACCTAAGTTTGAGGATTGCGCTCAAATCAAATGTCCTATAACCAAATTTCCACATGTAACTACTAGATTGTGATACAATACACTAATGGGTGAAGTTTGGTTGACTTCTGCGCAGCGGTTTGGGAGTTAACATCAAAATTACATTTCTCGGCCATATCGCATAGATCTCACTGTGAAAAGGCTTAAATGACTTTTTTAATTAAGTTTGATGATTGCGTTCAAACAAAATGTCCTAGAACAAAATTTTTAAATGTAACTACTAGATTGTGATACAATACACTATTGGGTGAAGTTTGGTTGACTTCTGCGCAGCGGTTTGGGAGTTAACATCAAAATTACATTTCTCGGCCATATCGCATAGATCTCACTGTGAAAAGGCTTAAATGGCTTTTTTGACCTAAGTTTGAGGATTGCGCTCAAATCAAATGTCCTAGAACCAAATTTCCACATGTAACTACTAGATTGTGATAAAATACACTAATGGGTGAAGTTTGGTTGACTTCTGCGCAGCGGTTTGGGAGTTAACATCAAAATTACATTTCTCGGCCATATCGCATAGATCTCACTGTGAAAAGGCTTAAATGACTTTTTTAATTAAGTTTGATGATTGCGCTCAAACAAAATTTCCTAGAACGAAATTTTCAAATGTAACTACTAGAATGTGATACAATACACTATTGGGTGAAGTTTGGTTGACTTCTGCGCAGCGGTTTGGGAGTTAACATCAAAATTACATTTCTCGGCCATATCGCATAGATCTCACTGTGAAAAGGCTTAAATGGCTTTTTTGACCTAAGTTTGAGGATTGCGCTCAAACCAAATGTCCTAGAACAAAATTTTCAAATGTAACTACTAGATTGTGATACAATACACTATTGGGTGAAGTTTGGTTGACTTCTGCGCAGCGGTTTGGGAGTTAACATCAAAATTACATTTCTCGGCCATATCGCATAGATCTCACTGTGAAAAGGCTTAAATGACTTTTTTAATTAAGTTTGATGATTGCGTTCAAACAAAATGTCCTAGAACAAAATTTTCAAATGTAACTACTAGATTGTGATACAATACACTATTGGGTGAAGTTTGGTTGACTTCTGCGCAGCGGTTTGGGAGTTATCATCAAAATTACATTTCTCGGCCATATCGCATAGATCTCACTGTGAAAAGGCTTAAATGGCTTTTTTGACCTAAGTTTGAGGATTGCGCTCAAACCAAATGTCCTAGAACGAAATTTTCAAATGTAACTACTAGAATGTGATACAATACACTATTGGGTGAAGTTTGGTTGACTTCTGCGCAGCGGTTTGGGAGTTAACATCAAAATTACATTTCTCGGCCATATCGCATAGATCTCACTGTGAAAAGGCTTAAATGGCTTTTTTGACCTAAGTTTGAGGATTGCGCTCAAATCAAATGTCCTAGAACCAAATTTCCACATGTAACTACTAGATTGTGATAAAATACACTAATGGGTGAAGTTTGGTTGACTTCTGCGCAGCGGTTTGGGAGTTAACATCAAAATTACATTTCTCGGCCATATCGCATAGATCTCACTGTGAAAAGGCTTAAATGACTTTTTTAATTAAGTTTGATGATTGCGCTCAAACAAAATTTCCTAGAACAAAATGTTCAAATGTAACTACTAGATTGTGATACAATACACTATTGGGTGAAGTTTGGTTGACTTCTGCGCAGCGGTTTGGGAGTGAACATCAAAATTACATTTCTCGGCCATATCGCATAGATCTCACTGTGAAAAGGCTTAAATGGGTTTTTTGACCTAAGTTTGAGGATTGCGCTCAAATCAAATGTCCTAGAACCAAATTTCCACATGTAACTACTAGATTGTGATAAAATACACTAATGGGTGAAGTTTGGTTGACTTCTGCGCAGCGGTTTGGGAGTTAACATCAAAATTACATTTCTCGGCCATATCGCATAGATCTCACTGTGAAAAGGCTTAAATGACTTTTTTAATTAAGTTTGATGATTGCGCTCAAACAAAATTTCCTAGAACAAAATTTTCAAATGTAACTACTAGATTGTGATACAATACACTATTGGGTGAAGTTTGGTTGACTTCTGCGCAGCGGTTTGGGAGTTAACATCAAAATTACATTTCTCGGCCATATCGCATAGATCTCACTGTGAAAAGGCTTAAATGGCTTTTTTGACCTAAGTTTGAGGATTGCGCTCAAATCAAATGTCCTAGAACCAAATTTCCACATGTAACTACTAGATTGTGATAAAATACACTAATGGGTGAAGTTTGGTTGACTTCTGCGCAGCGGTTTGGGAGTTAACATCAAAATTACATTTCTCGGCCATATCGCATAGATCTCACTGTGAAAAGGCTTACATGACTTTTTTAATTAAGTTTGATGATTGCGCTCAAACAAAATTTCCTAGAACAAAATTTTCAAATGTAACTACTAGATTGTGATACAATACACTATTGGGTGAAGTTTGGTTGACTTCTGCGCAGCGGTTTGGGAGTTAACATCAAAATTACATTTCTCGGCCATATCGCATAGATCTCACTGTGAAAAGGCTTAAATGACTTTTTTAATTAAGTTTGATGATTGCGTTCAAACAAAATGTCCTAGAACAAAATTTTCAAATGTAACTACTAGATTGTGATACAATACACTATTGGGTGAAGTTTGGTTGACTTCTGCGCAGCGGTTTGGGAGTTAACATCAAAATTACATTTCTCGGCCATATCGCATAGATCTCACTGTGAAAAGGCTTAAATGGCTTTTTTGACCTAAGTTTGAGGATTGCGCTCAAACAAAATGTCCTAGAACAAAATTTTCAAATGTAACTACTAGATTGTGATACAATACACTATTGGGTGAAGTTTGGTTGACTTCTGCGCAGCGGTTTGGGAGTTAACATCAAAATTACATTTCTCGGCCATATCGCATAGATCTCACTGTGAAAAGGCTTAAATGACTTTTTTAATTAAGTTTGATGATTGCGTTCAAACAAAATGTCCTAGAACAAAATTTTCAAATGTAACTACTAGATTGTGATACAATACACTATTGGGTGAAGTTTGGTTGACTTCTGCGCAGCGGTTTGGGAGTTAACATCAAAATTACATTTCTCGGCCATATCGCATAGATCTCACTGTGAAAAGGCTTAAATGACTTTTTTAATTAAGTTTGATGATTGCGTTCAAACAAAATGTCCTAGAACAAAATTTTCAAATGTAACTACTAGATTGTGATACAATACACTATTGGGTGAAGTTTGGTTGACTTCTGCGCAGCGGTTTGGGAGTTAACATCAAAATTACATTTCTCGGCCATATCGCATAGATCTCACTGTGAAAAGGCTTAAATGGCTTTTTTGACCTAAGTTTGAGGATTGCGCTCAAACAAAATGTCCTAGAACAAAATTTTCAAATGTAACTACTAGATTGTGATACAATACACTATTGGGTGAAGTTTGGTTGACTTCTGCGCAGCGGTTTGGGAGTTAACATCAAAATTACATTTCTCGGCCATATCGCATAGATCTCACTGTGAAAAGGCTTAAATGACTTTTTTAATTAAGTTTGATGATTGCGTTCAAACAAAATGTCCTAGAACAAAATTTTCAAATGTAACTACTAGATTGTGATACAATACACTATTGGGTGAAGTTTGGTTGACTTCTGCGCAGCGGTTTGGGAGTTAACATCAAAATTACATTTCTCGGCCATATCGCATAGATCTCACTGTGAAAAGGCTTAAATGGCTTTTTTGACCTAAGTTTGAGGATTGCGCTCAAACCAAATGTCCTAGAACGAAATTTTCAAATGTAACTACTAGAATGTGATACAATACACTATTGGGTGAAGTTTGGTTGACTTCTGCGCAGCGGTTTGGGAGTTAACATCAAAATTACATTTCTCGGCCATATCGCATAGATCTCACTGTGAAAAGGCTTAAATGGCTTTTTTGACCTAAGTTTGAGGATTGCGCTCAAATCAAATGTCCTAGAACCAAATTTCCACATGTAACTACTAGATTGTGATAAAATACACTAATGGGTGAAGTTTGGTTGACTTCTGCGCAGCGGTTTGGGAGTTAACATCAAAATTACATTTCTCGGCCATATCGCATAGATCTCACTGTGAAAAGGCTTAAATGACTTTTTTAATTAAGTTTGATGATTGCGCTCAAACAAAATTTCCTAGAACAAAATTTTCAAATGTAACTACTAGATTGTGATACAATACACTATTGGGTGAAGTTTGGTTGACTTCTGCGCAGCGGTTTGGGAGTTAACATCAAAATTACATTTCTCGGCCATATCGCATAGATCTCACTGTGAAAAGGCTTAAATGGCTTTTTTGACCTAAGTTTGAGGATTGCGCTCAAATCAAATGTCCTATAACCAAATTTCCACATGTAACTACTAGATTGTGATACAATACACTAATGGGTGAAGTTTGGTTGACTTCTGCACAGCGGTTTGGGAGTTAACATCAAAATTACATTTCTCGGCCATATCGCATAGATCTCACTGTGAAAAGGCTTAAATGACTTTTTTAATTAAGTTTGATGATTGCGTTCAAACAAAATGTCCTAGAACAAAATTTTTAAATGTAACTACTAGATTGTGATACAATACACTATTGGGTGAAGTTTGGTTGACTTCTGCGCAGCGGTTTGGGAGTTAACATCAAAATTACATTTCTCGGCCATATCGCATAGATCTCACTGTGAAAAGGCTTAAATGACTTTTTTGACCTAAGTTTGAGGATTGCGCTCAAATCAAATGTCCTAGAACCAAATTTCCACATGTAACTACTAGATTGTGATACAATACACTAATGGGTGAAGTTTGGTTTACTTCTGCGCAGCGGTTTGGGAGTTAACATCAAAATTACATTTCTCGGCCATATCGCATAGATCTCACTGTGAAAAGGCTTAAATGGCTTTTTTGACCTAAGTTTAATAATTGCGCTCAAACCAAATGTCCTAGAACGAAATTTTAAAATGTAACTACTAGAATGTGATACAATACACTATTGGGTGAAGTTTGGTTGACTTCTGCGCAGCGGTTTGGGAGTTAACATCAAAATTACATTTCTCGGCCATATCGCATAGATCTCACTGTGAAAAGGCTTAAATGGCTTTTTTGACCTAAGTTTGAGGATTGCGCTCAAATCAAATGTCCTAGAACCAAATTTCCACATGTAACTACTAGATTGTGATACAATACACTAATGGGTGAAGTTTGGTTGACTTCTGCGCAGCGGTTTGGGAGTTAACATCAAAATTACATTTCTCGGCCATATCGCATAGATCTCACTGTGAAAAGGCTTAAATGGCTTTTTTGACCTAAGTTTGAGGATTGCGCTCAAATCAAATGTCCTAGAACCAAATTTCCACATGTAACTACTAGATTGTGATACAATACACTAATGGGTGAAGTTTGGTTTACTTCTGCGCAGCGGTTTGGGAGTTAACATCAAAATTACATTTCTCGGCCATATCGCATAGATCTCACTGTGAAAAGGCTAAAATGGCTTTTTTGACCTAAGTTTAATAATTGCGCTCAAACCAAATGTCCTAGAACGAAATTTTCAAATGTAACTACTAGAATGTGATACAATACACTATTGGGTGAAGTTTGGTTGACTTCTGCGCAGCGGTTTGGGAGTTAACATCAATATTACATTTCTCGGCCATATCGCATAGATCTCACTGTGAAAAGGCTTAAATGGCTTTTTTGACCTAAGTTTGAGGATTGCGCTCAAATCAAATGTCCTAGAACCAAATTTCCACATGTAACTACTAGATTGTGATACAATACACTAATGGGTGAAGTTTGGTTTACTTCTGCGCAGCGGTTTGGGAGTTAACATCAAAATTACATTTCTCGGCCATATCGCATAGATCTCACTGTGAAAAGGCTTAAATGGCTTTTTTGACCTAAGTTTAATAATTGCGCTCAAACCAAATGTCCTTGAACGAAATTTTAAAATGTAACTACTAGAATGTGATACAATACACTATTGGGTGAAGTTTGGTTGACTTCTGCGCAGCGGTTTGGGAGTTAACATCAAAATTACATTTCTCGGCCATATAGCATAGATCTCACTGTGAAAAGGCTTAAATGGCTTTTTTGACCTAAGTTTGAGGATTGCGCTCAAATCAAATGTCCTATAACCAAATTTCCACATGTAACTACTAGATTGTGATACAATACACTAATGGGTGAAGTTTGGTTGACTTCTGCGCAGCGGTTTGGGAGTTAACATCAAAATTACATTTCTCAGCCATATCGCATAGATCTCACTGTGAAAAGGCTTAAATGGCTTTTTTGACCTAAGTTTGAGGATTGTGCTCAAACAAAATGTCCTAGAACAAAATTTTCAAATGTAACTACTAGATTGTGATACAATACACTATTGGGTGAAGTTTGGTTGACTTCTGCGCAGCGGTTTGGGAGTTAACATCAAAATTATATTTCTCGGCCATATCGCATAGATCTCACTGTGAAAAGGCTTAAATGACTTTTTTAATTAAGTTTGATGATTGCGTTCAAACAAAATGTCCTAGAACAAAATTTTCAAATGTAACTACTAGATTGTGATACAATACACTATTGGGTGAAGTTTGGTTGACTTCTGCGCAGCGGTTTGGGAGTTATCAAAATTACATTTCTCGGCCATATCGCATAGATCTCACTGTGAAAAGGCTTAAATGGCTTTTTTGACCTAAGTTTAATAATTGCGCTCAAACCAAATGTCCTAGAACGAAATTTTAAAATGTAACTACTAGAATGTGATACAATACACTATTGGGTGAAGTTTGGTTGACTTCTGCGCAGCGGTTTGGGAGTTAACATCAAAATTACATTTCTCGGCCATATCGCATAGATCTCACTGTGAAAAGGCTTAAATGGCTTTTTTGACCTAAGTTTGAGGATTGCGCTCAAATCAAATGTCCTAGAACCAAATTTCCACATGTAACTACTAGATTGTGATACAATACACTAATGGTTGAAGTTTGGTTGACTTCTGCGCAGCGGTTTGGGAGTTAACATCAAAATTACATTTCTCGGCCATATCGCATAGATCTCACTGTGAAAAGGCTTAAATGACTTTTTTAATTAAGTTTGATGATTGCGCTCAAACAAAATTTCCTAGAACAAAATTTTCAAATGTAACTACTAGATTGTGATACAATACACTATTGGGTGAAGTTTGGTTGACTTCTGCGCAGCGGTTTGGGAGTTAACATCAAAATTACATTTCTCGGCCATATCGCATAGATCTCACTGTGAAAAGGCTTAAATGGCTTTTTTGACCTAAGTTTGAGGATTGCGCTAAAATCAAATGTCCTAGAACCAAATTTCTACATGTAACTACTAGATTGTGATACAATACACTAATGGGTGAAGTTTGGTTTACTTCTGCGCAGCGGTTTGGGAGTTAACATCAAAATTACATTTCTCGGCCATATCGCATAGATCTCACTGTGAAAAGGCTAAAATGGCTTTTTTGACCTAAGTTTAATAATTGCGCTCAAACCAAATGTCCTAGAACGAAATTTTCAAATGTAACTACTAGAATGTGATACAATACACTATTGGGTGAAGTTTGGTTGACTTCTGCGCAGCGGTTTGGGAGTTAACATCAATATTACATTTCTCGGCCATATCGCATAGATCTCACTGTGAAAAGGCTTAAATGGCTTTTTTGACCTAAGTTTGAGGATTGCGCTCAAATCAAATGTCCTAGAACCAAATTTCCACATGTAACTACTAGATTGTGATACAATACACTAATGGGTGAAGTTTGGTTTACTTCTGCGCAGCGGTTTGGGAGTTAACATCAAAATTACATTTCTCGGCCATATCGCATAGATCTCACTGTGAAAAGGCTTAAATGGCTTTTTTGACCTAAGTTTAATAATTGCGCTCAAACCAAATGTCCTTGAACGAAATTTTAAAATGTAACTACTAGAATGTGATACAATACACTATTGGGTGAAGTTTGGTTGACTTCTGCGCAGCGGTTTGGGAGTTAACATCAAAATTACATTTCTCGGCCATATAGCATAGATCTCACTGTGAAAAGGCTTAAATGGCTTTTTTGACCTAAGTTTGAGGATTGCGCTCAAATCAAATGTCCTATAACCAAATTTCCACATGTAACTACTAGATTGTGATACAATACACTAATGGGTGAAGTTTGGTTGACTTCTGCGCAGCGGTTTGGGAGTTAACATCAAAATTACATTTCTCAGCCATATCGCATAGATCTCACTGTGAAAAGGCTTAAATGGCTTTTTTGACCTAAGTTTGAGGATTGTGCTCAAACAAAATGTCCTAGAACAAAATTTTCAAATGTAACTACTAGATTGTGATACAATACACTATTGGGTGAAGTTTGGTTGACTTCTGCGCAGCGGTTTGGGAGTTAACATCAAAATTACATTTCTCGGCCATATCGCATAGATCTCACTGTGAAAAGGCTTAAATGACTTTTTTAATTAAGTTTGATGATTGCGTTCAAACAAAATGTCCTAGAACAAAATTTTCAAATGTAACTACTAGATTGTGATACAATACACTATTGGGTGAAGTTTGGTTGACTTCTGCGCAGCGGTTTGGGAGTTAACATCAAAATTACATTTCTCGGCCATATCGCATAGATCTCACTGTGAAAAGGCTTAAATGGCTTTTTTGACCTAAGTTTAATAATTGCGCTCAAACCAAATGTCCTAGAACGAAATTTTAAAATGTAACTACTAGAATGTGATACAATACACTATTGGGTGAAGTTTGGTTGACTTCTGCGCAGCGGTTTGGGAGTTAACATCAAAATTACATTTCTCGGCCATATCGCATAGATCTCACTGTGAAAAGGCTTAAATGGCTTTTTTGACCTAAGTTTGAGGATTGCGCTCAAATCAAATGTCCTAGAACCAAATTTCCACATGTAACTACTAGATTGTGATACAATACACTAATGGGTGAAGTTTGGTTGACTTCTGCGCAGCGGTTTGGGAGTTAACATCAAAATTACATTTCTCGGCCATATCGCATAGATCTCACTGTGAAAAGGCTTAAATGACTTTTTTAATTAAGTTTGATGATTGCGCTCAAACAAAATTTCCTAGAACAAAATTTTCAAATGTAACTACTAGATTGTGATACAATACACTATTGGGTGAAGTTTGGTTGACTTCTGCGCAGCGGTTTGGGAGTTAACATCAAAATTACATTTCTCGGCCATATCGCATAGATCTCACTGTGAAAAGGCTTAAATGGCTTTTTTGACCTAAGTTTGAGGATTGCGCTCAAATCAAATGTCCTAGAACCAAATTTCCACATGTAACTACTAGATTGTGATACAATACACTAATGGGTGAAGTTTGGTTTACTTCTGCGCAGCGGTTTGGGAGTTAACATCAAAATTACATTTCTCGGCCATATCGCATAGATCTCACTGTGAAAAGGCTTAAATGGCTTTTTTGACCTAAGTTTAATAATTGCGCTCAAACCAAATGTCCTAGAACGAAATTTTCAAATGTAACTACTAGAATGTGATACAATACACTATTGGGTGAAGTTTGGTTGACTTCTGCGCAGCGGTTTGGGAGTTAACATCAATATTACATTTCTCGGCCATATCGCATAGATCTCACTGTGAAAAGGCTTAAATGGCTTTTTTGACCTAAGTTTGAGGATTGCGCTCAAATCAAATGTCCTAGAACCAAATTTCCACATGTAACTACTAGATTGTGATACAATACACTAATGGGTGAAGTTTGGTTTACTTCTGCGCAGCGGTTTGGGAGTTAACATCAAAATTACATTTCTCGGCCATATCGCATAGATCTCACTGTGAAAAGGCTTAAATGGCTTTTTTGACCTAAGTTTAATAATTGCGCTCAAACCAAATGTCCTTGAACGAAATTTTAAAATGTAACTACTAGAATGTGATACAATACACTATTGGGTGAAGTTTGGTTGACTTCTGCGCAGCGGTTTGGGAGTTAACATCAAAATTACATTTCTCGGCCATATAGCATAGATCTCACTGTGAAAAGGCTTAAATGGCTTTTTTGACCTAAGTTTGAGGATTGCGCTCAAATCAAATGTCCTATAACCAAATTTCCACATGTAACTACTAGATTGTGATACAATACACTAATGGGTGAAGTTTGGTTGACTTCTGCGCAGCGGTTTGGGAGTTAACATCAAAATTACATTTCTCGGCCATATCGCATAGATCTCACTGTGAAAAGGCTTAAATGGCTTTTTTGACCTAAGTTTGAGGATTGTGCTCAAACAAAATGTCCTAGAACAAAATTTTCAAATGTAACTACTAGATTGTGATACAATACACTATTGGGTGAAGTTTGGTTGACTTCTGCGCAGCGGTTTGGGAGTTAACATCAAAATTACATTTCTCGGCCATATCGCATAGATCTCACTGTGAAAAGGCTTAAATGACTTTTTTAATTAAGTTTGATGATTGCGTTCAAACAAAATGTCCTAGAACAAAATTTTCAAATGTAACTACTAGATTGTGATACAATACACTATTGGGTGAAGTTTGGTTGACTTCTGCGCAGCGGTTTGGGAGTTAACATCAAAATTACATTTCTCGGCCATATCGCATAGATCTCACTGTGAAAAGGCTTAAATGGCTTTTTTGACCTAAGTTTAATAATTGCGCTCAAACCAAATGTCCTAGAACGAAATTTTAAAATGTAACTACTAGAATGTGATACAATACACTATTGGGTGAAGTTTGGTTGACTTCTGCGCAGCGGTTTGGGAGTTAACATCAAAATTACATTTCTCGGCCATATCGCATAGATCTCACTGTGAAAAGGCTTAAATGGCTTTTTTGACCTAAGTTTGAGGATTGCGCTCAAATCAAATGTCCTAGAACCAAATTTCCACATGTAACTACTAGATTGTGATACAATACACTAATGGGTGAAGTTTGGTTGACTTCTGCGCAGCGGTTTGGGAGTTAACATCAAAATTACATTTCTCGGCCATATCGCATAGATCTCACTGTGAAAAGGCTTAAATGACTTTTTTAATTAAGTTTGATGATTGCGCTCAAACAAAATTTCCTAGAACAAAATTTTCAAATGTAACTACTAGATTGTGATACAATACACTATTGGGTGAAGTTTGGTTGACTTCTGCGCAGCGGTTTGGGAGTTAACATCAAAATTACATTTCTCGGCCATATCGCATAGATCTCACTGTGAAAAGGCTTAAATGGCTTTTTTGACCTAAGTTTGAGGATTGCGCTCAAATCAAATGTCCTAGAACCAAATTTCCACATGTAACTACTAGATTGTGATACAATACACTAATGGGTGAAGTTTGGTTTACTTCTGCGCAGCGGTTTGGGAGTTAACATCAAAATTACATTTCTCGGCCATATCGCATAGATCTCACTGTGAAAAGGCTTAAATGGCTTTTTTGACCTAAGTTTAATAATTGCGCTCAAACCAAATGTCCTAGAACGAAATTTTCAAATGTAACTACTAGAATGTGATACAATACACTATTGGGTGAAGTTTGGTTGACTTCTGCGCAGCGGTTTGGGAGTTAACATCAATATTACATTTCTCGGCCATATCGCATAGATCTCACTGTGAAAAGGCTTAAATGGCTTTTTTGACCTAAGTTTGAGGATTGCGCTCAAATCAAATGTCCTAGAACCAAATTTCCACATGTAACTACTAGATTGTGATACAATACACTAATGGGTGAAGTTTGGTTTACTTCTGCGCAGCGGTTTGGGAGTTAACATCAAAATTACATTTCTCGGCCATATCGCATAGATCTCACTGTGAAAAGGCTTAAATGGCTTTTTTGACCTAAGTTTAATAATTGCGCTCAAACCAAATGTCCTTGAACGAAATTTTAAAATGTAACTACTAGAATGTGATACAATACACTATTGGGTGAAGTTTGGTTGACTTCTGCGCAGCGGTTTGGGAGTTAACATCAAAATTACATTTCTCGGCCATATCGCATAGATCTCACTGTGAAAAGGCTTAAATGGCTTTTTTGACCTAAGTTTGAGGATTGCGCTCAAATCAAATGTCCTATAACCAAATTTCCACATGTAACTACTAGATTGTGATACAATACACTAATGGGTGAAGTTTGGTTGACTTCTGCGCAGCGGTTTGGGAGTTAACATCAAAATTACATTTCTCGGCCATATCGCATAGATCTCACTGTGTAAAGGCTTAAATGGCTTTTTTGACCTAAGTTTGAGGATTGTGCTCAAACAAAATGTCCTAGAACAAAATTTTCAAATGTAACTACTAGATTGTGATACAATACACTATTGGGTGAAGTTTGGTTGACTTCTGCGCAGCGGTTTGGGAGTTAACATCAAAATTACATTTCTCGGCCATATCGCATAGATCTCACTGTGAAAAGGCTTAAATGACTTTTTTAATTAAGTGTGATGATTGCGTTCAAACAAAATGTCCTAGAACAAAATTTTCAAATGTAACTACTAGATTGTGATACAATACACTATTGGGTGAAGTTTGGTTGACTTCTGCGCAGCGGTTTGGGAGTTAACATCAAAATTACATTTCTCGGCCATATCGCATAGATCTCACTGTGAAAAGGCTTAAATGGCTTTTTTGACCTAAGTTTGAGGATTGCGCTCAAACCAAATGTCCTAGAACGAAATTTTCAAATGTAACTACTAGAATGTGATACAATACACTATTGGGTGAAGTTTGGTTGACTTCTGCGCAGCGGTTTGGGACTTAACATCAAAATTACATTTCTCGGCCATATCGCATAGATCTCACTGTGAAAAGGCTTAAATGGCTTTTTTGACCTAAGTTTGAGGATTGCGCTCAAACCAAATGTCCTTGAACGAAATTTTAAAATGTAACTACTAGAATGTGATACAATACACTATTGGGTGAAGTTTGGTTGACTTCTGCGCAGCGGTTTGGGAGTTAACATCAAAATTACATTTCTCGGCCATATCGCATAGATCTCACTGTGAAAAGGCTTAAATGGCTTTTTTGACCTAAGTTTGAGGATTGCGCTCAAATCAAATGTCCTATAACCAAATTTCCACATGTAACTACTAGATTGTGATACAATACACTAATGGGTGAAGTTTGGTTGACTTCTGCGCAGCGGTTTGGGAGTTAACATCAAAATTACATTTCTCGGCCATATCGCATAGATCTCACTGTGAAAAGGCTTAAATGGCTTTTTTGACCTAAGTTTGAGGATTGCGCTCAAATCAAATGTCCTAGAACCAAATTTCCACATGTAACTACTAGATTGTGATACAATACACTAATGGGTGAAGTTTGGTTGACTTCTGCGCAGCGGTTTGGGAGTTAACATCAAAATTACATTTCTCGGCCATATCGCATAGATCTCACTGTGAAAAGGCTTAAATGACTTTTTTAATTAAGTTTGATGATTGCGCTAAAACAAAATTTCCTAGAACAAAATTTTCAAATGTAACTACTAGATTGTGATACAATACACTATTGGGTGAAGTTTGGTTGACTTCTGCGCAGCGGTTTGGGAGTTAACATCAAAATTACATTACTCGGCCATATCGCATAGATCTCACTGTGAAAAGGCTTAAATGGCTTTTTTGACCTAAGTTTGAGGATTGCGCTAAAATCAAATGTCCTAGAACCAAATTTCCACATGTAACTACTAGATTGTGATACAATACACTAATGGGTGAAGTTTGGTTGACTTCTGCGCAGCGGTTTGGGAGTTAACATCAAAATTACATTTCTCGGCCATATCGCATAGATCTCACTGTGAAAAGGCTAAAATGGCTTTTTTGACCTAAGTTTAATAATTGCGCTCAAACCAAATGTCCTAGAACGAAATTTTCAAATGTAACTACTAGAATGTGATACAATACACTATTGGGTGAAGTTTGGTTGACTTCTGCGCAGCGGTTTGGGAGTTAACATCAATATTACATTTCTCGGCCATATCGCATAGATCTCACTGTGAAAAGGCTTAAATGGCTTTTTTGACCTAAGTTTGAGGATTGCGCTCAAATCAAATGTCCTAGAACCAAATTTCCACATGTAACTACTAGATTGTGATACAATACACTAATGGGTGAAGTTTGGTTTACTTCTGCGCAGCGGTTTGGGAGTTAACATCAAAATTACATTTCTCGGCCATATCGCATAGATCTCACTGTGAAAAGGCTTAAATGGCTTTTTTGACCTAAGTTTGAGGATTGTGCTCAAACAAAATGTCCTAGAACAAAATTTTCAAATGTAACTACTAGATTGTGATACAATACACTATTGGGTGAAGTTTGGTTG
The DNA here is from genome assembly GCF_030265065.1 of Corythoichthys intestinalis. NCBI lineage: Eukaryota > Metazoa > Chordata > Actinopteri > Syngnathiformes > Syngnathidae > Corythoichthys > Corythoichthys intestinalis. Next base: position 2,498,172 of record NW_026651596.1, read on the forward strand.
ACTTCTGCGCAGCGGTTTGGGAGTTAACATCAAAATTACATTTCTCGGCCATATCGCATAGATCTCACTGTGAAAAGGCTTAAATGACTTTTTTAATTAAGTTTGATGATTGCGTTCAAACAAAATGTCCTAGAACAAAATTTTCAAATGTAACTACTAGATTGTGATACAATACAATATTGGGTGAAGTTTGGTTGACTTCTGCGCAGCGGTTTGGGAGTTAACATCAAAATTACATTTCTCGGCCATATCGCATAGATCTCACTGTGAAAAGGCTTAAATGGCTTTTTTGACCTAAGTTTGAGGAATGCGCTCAAACCAAATGTCCTAGAACGAAATTTTCAAAAGTAACTACTAGAATGTGATACAATACACTATTGGGTGAAGTTTGGTTGACTTCTGCGCAGCGGTTTGGGACTTAACATCAAAATTACATTTCTCGGCCATATCGCATAGATCTCACTGTGAAAAGGCTTAAATGGCTTTTTTGACCTAAGTTTGAGGATTGCGCTCAAATCAAATGTCCTAGAACCAAATTTCCACATGTAACTACTAGATTGTGATAAAATACACTAATGGGTGAAGTTTGGTTGACTTCTGCGCAGCGGTTTGGGAGTTAACATCAAAATTACATTTCTCGGCCATATCGCATAGATCTCACTGTGAAAAGGCTTAAATGACTTTTTTAATTAAGTTTGATGATTGCGCTCAAACAAAATTTCCTAGAACAAAATTTTCAAATGTAACTACTAGATTGTGATACAATACACTATTGGGTGAAGTTTGGTTGACTTCTGCGCAGCGGTTTGGGAGTTAACATCAAAATTACATTTCTCGGCCATATCGCATAGATCTCACTGTGAAAAGGCTTAAATGGCTTTTTTGACCTAAGTTTGAGGATTGCGCTCAAATCAAATGTCCTATAACCAAATTTCCACATGTAACTACTAGATTGTGATACAATACACTAATGGGTGAAGTTTGGTTGACTTCTGCGCAGCGGTTTGGGAGTTAACATCAAAATTACATTTCTCGGCCATATCGCATAGATCTCACTGTGAAAAGGCTTAAATGACTTTTTTAATTAAGTTTGATGATTGCGTTCAAACAAAATGTCCTAGAACAAAATTTTTAAATGTAACTACTAGATTGTGATACAATACACTATTGGGTGAAGTTTGGTTGACTTCTGCGCAGCGGTTTGGGAGTTAACATCAAAATTACATTTCTCGGCCATATCGCATAGATCTCACTGTGAAAAGGCTTAAATGACTTTTTTAATTAAGTTTGATGATTGCGTTCAAACAAAATGTCCTAGAACAAAATTTTCAAATGTAACTACTAGATTGTGATACAATACACTATTGGGTGAAGTTTGGTTGACTTCTGCGCAGCGGTTTGGGAGTTAACATCAAAATTACATTACTCGGCCATATCGCATAGATCTCACTGTGAAAAGGCTTAAATGGCTTTTTTGACCTAAGTTTGAGGATTGCGCTAAAATCAAATGTCCTAGAACCAAATTTCCACATGTAACTACTAGATTGTGATACAATACACTAATGGGTGAAGTTTGGTTGACTTCTGCGCAGCGGTTTGGGAGTTAACATCAAAATTACATTTCTCGGCCATATCGCATAGATCTCACTGTGAAAAGGCTTAAATGGCTTTTTTGACCTAAGTTTAATAATTGCGCTCAAACCAAATGTCCTAGAACGAAATTTTCAAATGTAACTACTAGAATGTGATACAATACACTATTGGGTGAAGTTTGGTTGACTTCTGCGCAGCGGTTTGGGAGTTAACATCAATATTACATTTCTCGGCCATATCGCATAGATCTCACTGTGAAAAGGCTTAAATGGCTTTTTTGACCTAAGTTTGAGGATTGCGCTCAAATCAAATGTCCTAGAACCAAATTTCCACATGTAACTACTAGATTGTGATACAATACACTAATGGGTGAAGTTTGGTTTACTTCTGCGCAGCGGTTTGGGAGTTAACATCAAAATTACATTTCTCGGCCATATCGCATAGATCTCACTGTGAAAAGGCTTAAATGGCTTTTTTGACCTAAGTTTAATAATTGCGCTCAAACCAAATGTCCTTGAACGAAATTTTAAAATGTAACTACTAGAATGTGATACAATACACTATTGGGTGAAGTTTGGTTGACTTCTGCGCAGCGGTTTGGGAGTTAACATCAAAATTACATTTCTCGGCCATATCGCATAGATCTCACTGTGAAAAGGCTTAAATGGCTTTTTTGACCTAAGTTTGAGGATTGCGCTCAAATCAAATGTCCTATAACCAAATTTCCACATGTAACTACTAGATTGTGATACAATACACTAATGGGTGAAGTTTGGTTGACTTCTGCGCAGCGGTTTGGGAGTTAACATCAAAATTACATTTCTCGGCCATATCGCATAGATCTCACTGTGAAAAGGCTTAAATGGCTTTTTTGACCTAAGTTTGAGGATTGTGCTCAAACAAAATGTCCTAGAACAAAATTTTCAAATGTAACTACTAGATTGTGATACAATACACTATTGGGTGAAGTTTGGTTGACTTCTGCGCAGCGGTTTGGGAGTTAACATCAAAATTACATTTCTCGGCCATATCGCATAGATCTCACTGTGAAAAGGCTTAAATGACTTTTTTAATTAAGTTTGATGATTGCGTTCAAACAAAATGTCCTAGAACAAAATTTTCAAATGTAACTACTAGATTGTGATACAATACAATATTGGGTGAAGTTTGGTTGACTTCTGCGCAGCGGTTTGGGAGTTAACATCAAAATTACATTTCTCGGCCATATCGCATAGATCTCACTGTGAAAAGGCTTAAATGGCTTTTTTGACCTAAGTTTGAGGAATGCGCTCAAACCAAATGTCCTAGAACGAAATTTTCAAAAGTAACTACTAGAATGTGATACAATACACTATTGGGTGAAGTTTGGTTGACTTCTGCGCAGCGGTTTGGGACTTAACATCAAAATTACATTTCTCGGCCATATCGCATAGATCTCACTGTGAAAAGGCTTAAATGGCTTTTTTGACCTAAGTTTGAGGATTGCGCTCAAATCAAATGTCCTAGAACCAAATTTCCACATGTAACTACTAGATTGTGATAAAATACACTAATGGGTGAAGTTTGGTTGACTTCTGCGCAGCGGTTTGGGAGTTAACATCAAAATTACATTTCTCGGCCATATCGCATAGATCTCACTGTGAAAAGGCTTAAATGACTTTTTTAATTAAGTTTGATGATTGCGCTCAAACAAAATTTCCTAGAACAAAATTTTCAAATGTAACTACTAGATTGTGATACAATACACTATTGGGTGAAGTTTGGTTGACTTCTGCGCAGCGGTTTGGGAGTTAACATCAAAATTACATTTCTCGGCCATATCGCATAGATCTCACTGTGAAAAGGCTTAAATGGCTTTTTTGACCTAAGTTTGAGGATTGCGCTCAAATCAAATGTCCTATAACCAAATTTCCACATGTAACTACTAGATTGTGATACAATACACTAATGGGTGAAGTTTGGTTGACTTCTGCGCAGCGGTTTGGGAGTTAACATCAAAATTACATTTCTCGGCCATATCGCATAGATCTCACTGTGAAAAGGCTTAAATGACTTTTTTAATTAAGTTTGATGATTGCGTTCAAACAAAATGTCCTAGAACAAAATTTTTAAATGTAACTACTAGATTGTGATACAATACACTATTGGGTGAAGTTTGGTTGACTTCTGCGCAGCGGTTTGGGAGTTAACATCAAAATTACATTTCTCGGCCATATCGCATAGATCTCACTGTGAAAAGGCTTAAATGACTTTTTTAATTAAGTTTGATGATTGCGTTCAAACAAAATGTCCTAGAACAAAATTTTCAAATGTAACTACTAGATTGTGATACAATACACTATTGGGTGAAGTTTGGTTGACTTCTGCGCAGCGGTTTGGGAGTTAACATCAAAATTACATTTCTCGGCCATATCGCATAGATCTCACTGTGAAAAGGCTTAAATGGCTTTTTTGACCTAAGTTTGAGGATTGCGCTCAAATCAAATGTCCTAGAACCAAATTTCCACATGTAACTACTAGATTGTGATACAATACACTAATGGGTGAAGTTTGGTTTACTTCTGCGCAGCGGTTTGGGAGTTAACATCAAAATTACATTTCTCGGCCATATCGCATAGATCTCACTGTGAAAAGGCTTAAATGGCTTTTTTGACCTAAGTTTAATAATTGCGCTCAAACCAAATGTCCTAGAACGAAATTTTAAAATGTAACTACTAGAATGTGATACAATACACTATTGGGTGAAGTTTGGTTGACTTCTGCGCAGCGGTTTGGGAGTTAACATCAAAATTACATTTCTCGGCCATATCGCATAGATCTCACTGTGAAAAGGCTTAAATGGCTTTTTTGACCTAAGTTTGAGGATTGCGCTCAAATCAAATGTCCTAGAACCAAATTTCCACATGTAACTACTAGATTGTGATAGAATACACTAATGGGTGAAGTTTGGTTGACTTCTGCGCAGCGGTTTGGGAGTTAACATCAAAATTACATTTCTCGGCCATATCGCATAGATCTCACTGTGAAAAGGCTTAAATGACTTTTTTAATTAAGTTTGATGATTGCGCTCAAACAAAATTTCCTAGAACAAAATTTTCAAATGTAACTACTAGATTGTGATACAATACACTATTGGGTGAAGTTTGGTTGACTTCTGCGCAGCGGTTTGGGAGTTAACATCAAAATTACATTTCTCGGCCATATCGCATAGATCTCACTGTGAAAAGGCTTAAATGGCTTTTTTGACCTAAGTTTGAGGATTGCGCTAAAATCAAATATCCTAGAACCAAATTTCCACATGTAACTACTAGATTGTGATACAATACACTATTGGGTGAAGTTTGGTTTACTTCTGCGCAGCGGTTTGGGAGTTAACATCAAAATTACATTTCTCGGCCATATCGCATAGATCCCACTGTGAAAAGGCTTAAATGGCTTTTTTGACCTAAGTTTAATAATTGCGCTCAAACCAAATGTCCTAGAACGAAATTTTCAAATGTAACTACTAGAATGTGATACAATACACTATTGGGTGAAGTTTGGTTGACTTCTGCGCAGCGGTTTGGGAGTTAACATCAATATTACATTTCTCGGCCATATCGCATAGATCTCACTGTGAAAAGGCTTAAATGGCTTTTTTGACCTAAGTTTGAGGATTGCGCTCAAATCAAATGTCCTAGAACCAAATTTCCACATGTAACTACTAGATTGTGATACAATACACTAATGGGTGAAGTTTGGTTTACTTCTGCGCAGCGGTTTGGGAGTTAACATCAAAATTACATTTCTCGGCCATATCGCATACATCTCACTGTGAAAAGGCTTAAATGGCTTTTTTGACCTAAGTTTAATAATTGCGCTCAAACCAAATGTCCTTGAACGAAATTTTAAAATGTAACTACTAGAATGTGATACAATACACTATTGGGTGAAGTTTGGTTGACTTCTGCGCAGCGGTTTGGGAGTTAACATCAAAATTACATTTCTCGGCCATATCGCATAGATCTCACTGTGAAAAGGCTTAAATGGCTTTTTTGACCTAAGTTTGAGGATTGCGCTCAAATCAAATGTTCTATAACCAAATTTCCACATGTAACTACTAGATTGTGATACAATACACTAATGGGTGAAGTTTAGTTGACTTCTGCGCAGCGGTTTGGGAGTTAACATCAAAATTACATTTCTCGGCCATATCGCATAGATCTCACTGTGAAAAGGCTTAAATGGCTTTTTTGACCTAAGTTTGAGGATTGTGCTCAAACAAAATGTCCTAGAACAAAATTTTCAAATGTAACTACTAGATTGTGATACAATACACTATTGGGTGAAGTTTGGTTGACTTCTGCGCAGCGGTTTGGGAGTTAACATCAAAATTACATTTCTCGGCCATATCGCATAGATCTCACTGTGAAAAGGCTTAAATGACTTTTTTAATTAAGTTTGATGATTGCGTTCAAACAAAATGTCCTAGAACAAAATTTTCAAATGTAACTACTAGATTGTGATACAATACACTATTGGGTGAAGTTTGGTTGACTTCTGCGCAGCGGTTTGGGAGTTAACATCAAAATTACATTTCTCGGCCATATCGCATAGATCTCACTGTGAAAAGGCTTAAATGGCTTTTTTGACCTAAGTTTGAGGATTGCGCTCAAACCAAATGTCCTAGAACGAAATTTTCAAATGTAACTACTAGAATGTGATACAATACACTATTGGGTGAAGTTTGGTTGACTTCTGCGCAGCGGTTTGGGAGTTAACATCAAAATTACATTTCTCGGCCATATCGCATAGATCTCACTGTGAAAAGGCTTAAATGGCTTTTTTGACCTAAGTTTGAGGATTGCGCTCAAATCAAATGTCCTAGAACCAAATTTCCACATGTAACTACTAGATTGTGATACAATACACTAATGGGTGAAGTTTGGTTTACTTCTGCGCAGCGGTTTGGGAGTTAACATCAAAATTACATTTCTCGGCCATATCGCATAGATCTCACTGTGAAAAGGCTTAAATGGCTTTTTTGACCTAAGTTTAATAATTGCGCTCAAACCAAATGTCCTAGAACGAAATTTTAAAATGTAACTACTAGAATGTGATACAATACACTATTGGGTGAAGTTTGGTTGACTTCTGCGCAGCGGTTTGGGAGTTAACATCAAAATTACATTTCTCGGCCATATCGCATAGATCTCACTGTGAAAAGGCTTAAATGGCTTTTTTGACCTAAGTTTGAGGATTGCGCTCAAATCAAATGTCCTAGAACCAAATTTCCACATGTAACTACTAGATTGTGATACAATACACTAATGGGTGAAGTTTGGTTGACTTCTGCGCAGCGGTTTGGGAGTTAACATCAAAATTACATTTCTCGGCCATATCGCATAGATCTCACTGTGAAAAGGCTTAAATGACTTTTTTAATTAAGTTTGATGATTGCGCTCAAACAAAATTTCCTAGAACAAAATTTTCAAATGTAACTACTAGATTGTGATACAATACACTATTGGGTGAAGTTTGGTTGTTTTCTGCGCAGCGGTTTGGGAGTTAACATCAAAATTACATTTCTCGGCCATATCGCATAGATCTCACTGTGAAAAGGCTTAAATGGCTTTTTTGACCTAAGTTTGAGGATTGCCTTAAAATCAAATGTCCTAGAACCAAATTTCCACATGTAATTACTAGATTGTGATACAATACACTAATGGGTGAAGTTTGGTTTACTTCTGCGCAGCGGTTTGGGAGTTAACATCAAAATTACATTTCTCGGCCATATCGCATAGATCTCACTGTGAAAAGGCTTAATGGCTTTTTTGACCTAAGTTTAATAATTTCGCTCAAACCAAATGTCCTAGAACGAAATTTTCAAATGTAACTACTAGAATGTGATACAATACACTATTGGGTGAAGTTTGGTTGACTTCTGCGCAGCGGTTTGGGAGTTAACATCAATATTACATTTCTCGGCCATATCGCATAGATCTCACTGTGAAAAGGCTTAAATGGCTTTTTTGACCTAAGTTTGAGGATTGCGCTCAAATCAAATGTCCTAGAACCAAATTTCCACATGTAACTACTAGATTGTGATACAATACACTAATGGGTGAAGTTTGGTTTACTTCTGCGCAGCGGTTTGGGAGTTAACATCAAAATTACATTTCTCGGCCATATCGCATAGATCTCACTGTGAAAAGGCTTAAATGGCTTTTTTGACCTAAGTTTAATAATTGCGCTCAAACCAAATGTCCTTGAACGAAATTTTAAAATGTAACTACTAGAATGTGATACAATACACTATTGGGTGAAGTTTGGTTGACTTCTGCGCAGCGGTTTGGGAGTTAACATCAAAATTACATTTCTCGGCCATATCGCATAGATCTCACTGTGAAAAGGCTTAAATGGCTTTTTTGACCTAAGTTTGAGGATTGCGCTCAAATCAAATGTCCTATAACCAAATTTCCACATGTAACTACTAGATTGTGATACAATACACTAATGGGTGAAGTTTGGTTGACTTCTGCGCAGCGGTTTGGGAGTTAACATCAAAATTACATTTCTCGGCCATATCGCATAGATCTCACTGTGAAAAGGCTTAAATGGCTTTTTTGACCTAAGTTTGAGGATTGTGCTCAAACAAAATGTCCTAGAACAAAATTTTCAAATGTAACTACTAGATTGTGATACAATACACTATTGGGTGAAGTTTGGTTGACTTCTGCGCAGCGGTTTGGGAGTTAACATCAAAATTACATTTCTCGGCCATATCGCATATATCTCACTGTGAAAAGGCTTAAATGACTTTTTTAATTAAGTTTGATGATTGCGTTCAAACAAAATGTCCTAGAACAAAATTTTCAAATGTAACTACTAGAATGTGATACAATACACTATTGGGTGAAGTTTGGTTGACTTCTGCGCAGCGGTTTGGGACTTAACATCAAAATTACATTTCTCGGCCATATCGCATAGATCTCACTGTGAAAAGGCTTAAATGGCTTTTTTGACCTAAGTTTGAGGATTGCGCTCAAATCAAATGTCCTAGAACCAAATTTCCACATGTAACTACTAGATTGTGATAAAATACACTAATGGGTGAAGTTTGGTTGACTTCTGCGCAGCGGTTTGGGAGTTAACATCAAAATTACATTTCTCGGCCATATCGCATAGATCTCACTGTGAAAAGGCTTAAATGACTTTTTTAATTAAGTTTGATGATTGCGCTCAAACAAAATTTCCTAGAACAAAATTTTCAAATGTAACTACTAGATTGTGATACAATACACTATTGGGTGAAGTTTGGTTGACTTCTGCGCAGCGGTTTGGGAGTTAACATCAGAATTACATTTCTCGGCCATATCGCATAGATCTCACTGTGAAAAGGCTTAAATGGCTTTTTTGACCTAAGTTTGAGGATTGCGCTCAAATCAAATGTCCTATAACCAAATTTCCACATGTAACTACTAGATTGTGATACAATACACTAATGGGTGAAGTTTGGTTGACTTCTGCGCAGCGGTTTGGGAGTTAACATCAAAATTACATTTCTCGGCCATATCGCATAGATCTCACTGTGAAAAGGCTTAAATGACTTTTTTAATTAAGTTTGATGATTGCGTTCAAACAAAATGTCCTAGAACAAAATTTTTAAATGTAACTACTAGATTGTGATACAATACACTATTGGGTGAAGTTTTTTTGACTTCTGCGCAGCGGTTTGGGAGTTAACATCAAAATTACATTTCTCGGCCATATCGCATAGATCTCACTGTGAAAAGGCTTAAATGACTTTTTTGACCTAAGTTTGAGGATTGCGCTCAAATCAAATGTCCTAGAACCAAATTTCCACATGTAACTACTAGATTGTGATACAATACACTAATGGGTGAAGTTTGGTTTACTTCTGCTTAGCGGTTTGGGAGTTAAAATCAAAATTACATTTCTCGGCCATATCGCATAGATCTCACTGTGAAAAGGCTTAAATGGCTTTTTTGACCTAAGTTTAATAATTGCGCTCAAACCAAATGTCCTAGAACGAAATTTTAAAATGTAACTACTAGAATGTGATACAATACACTATTGGGTGAAGTTTGGTTGACTTCTGCGCAGCGGTTTGGGAGTTAACATCAAAATTACATTTCTCGGCCATATCGCATAGATCTCACTGTGAAAAGGCTTAAATGGCTTTTTTGACCTAAGTTTGAGGATTGCGCTCAAATCAAATGTCCTAGAACCAAATTTCCACATGTAACTACTAGATTGTGATACAATACACTAATGGGTGAAGTTTGGTTGACTTCTGCGCAGCGGTTTGGGAGTTAACATCAAAATTACATTTCTCGGCCATATCGCATAGATCTCACTGTGAAAAGGCTTAAATGGCTTTTTTGACCTAAGTTTGAGGATTGCGCTCAAATCAAATGTCCTATAACCAAATTTCCACATGTAACTACTAGATTGTGATACAATACACTAATGGGTGAAGTTTGGTTGACTTCTGCGCAGCGGTTTGGGAGTTAACATCAAAATTACATTTCTCGGCCATATCGCATAGATCTCACTGTGAAAAGGCTTAAATGGCTTTTTTGACCTAAGTTTGAGGATTGTGCTCAAACAAAATGTCCTAGAACAAAATTTTCAAATGTAACTACTAGAATGTGATACAATACACTATTGGGTGAAGTTTGGTTGACTTCTGCGCAGCGGTTTGGGAGTTAACATCAAAATTACATTTCTCGGCCATATCGCATAGATCTCACTGTGAAAAGGCTTAAATGACTTTTTTAATTAAGTTTGATGATTGCGTTCAAACAAAATGTCCTAGAACAAAATTTTCAAATGTAACTACTAGATTGTGATACAATACACTATTGGGTGAAGTTTGGTTGACTTCTGCGCAGCGGTTTGGGAGTTAACATCAAAATTACATTTCTCGGCCATATCGCATAGATCTCACTGTGAAAAGGCTTAAATGGCTTTTTTGACCTAAGTTTGAGGATTGCGCTCAAACCAAATGTCCTAGAACGAAATTTTCAAATGTAACTACTAGAATGTGATACAATACACTATTGGGTGAAGTTTGGTTGACTTCTGCGCAGCGGTTTGGGACTTAACATCAAAATTACATTTCTCGGCCATATCGCATAGATCTCACTGTGAAAAGGCTTAAATGGCTTTTTTGACCTAAGTTTGAGGATTGCGCTCAAATCAAATGTCCTAGAACCAAATTTCCACATGTAACTACTAGATTGTGATAAAATACACTAATGGGTGAAGTTTGGTTGACTTCTGCGCAGCGGTTTGGGAGTTAACATCAAAATTACATTTCTCGGCCATATCGCATAGATCTCACTGTGAAAAGGCTTAAATGGCTTTTTTGACCTAAGTTTGAGGATTGCGCTCAAATCAAATGTCCTAGAACCAAATTTCCACATGTAACTACTAGATTGTGATAAAATACACTAATGGGTGAAGTTTGGTTTACTTCTGCGCAGCGGTTTGGGAGTTAACATCAAAATTACATTTCTCGGCCATATCGCATAGATCTCACTGTGAAAAGGCTTAAATGGCTTTTTTGACCTAAGTTTGAGGATTGCGCTCAAATCAAATGTCCTAGAACCAAATTTCCACATGTAACTACTAGATTGTGATACAATACACTAATGGGTGAAGTTTGGTTTACTTCTGCGCAGCGGTTTGGGAGTTAACATCAAAATTACATTTCTCGGCCATATCGCATAGATCTCACTGTGAAAAGGCTTAAATGGCTTTTTTGACCTAAGTTTAATAATTGCGCTCAAACCAAATGTCCTTGAACGAAATTTTAAAATGTAACTACTAGAATGTGATACAATACACTATTGGGTGAAGTTTGGTTGACTTCTGCGCAGCGGTTTGGGAGTTAACATCAAAATTACATTTCTCGGCCATATCGCATAGATCTCACTGTGAAAAGGCTTAAATGGCTTTTTTGACCTAAGTTTGAGGATTGCGCTCAAATCAAATGTCCTATAACCAAATTTCCACATGTAACTACTAGATTGTGATACAATACACTAATGGGTGAAGTTTGGTTGACTTCTGCGCAGCGGTTTGGGAGTTAACATCAAAATTACATTTCTCGGCCATATCGCATAGATCTCACTGTGAAAAGGCTTAAATGGCTTTTTTGACCTAAGTTTGAGGATTGTGCTCAAACAAAATGTCCTAGAACAAAATTTTCAAATGTAACTACTAGATTGTGATACAATACACTATTGGGTGAAGTTTGGTTGACTTCTGCGCAGCGGTTTGGGAGTTAACATCAAAATTACATTTCTCGGCCATATCGCATAGATCTCACTGTGAAAAGGCTTAAATGACTTTTTTAATTAAGTTTGATGATTGCGTTCAAACAAAATGTCCTAGAACAAAATTTTCAAATGTAACTACTAGATTGTGATACAATACACTATTGGGTGAAGTTTGGTTGACTTCTGTGCAGCGGTTTGGGAGTTAACATCAAAATTACATTTCTCGGCCATATCGCATAGATCTCACTGTGAAAAGGCTTAAATGGCTTTTTTGACCTAAGTTTGAGGATTGCGCTCAAACCAAATGTCCTAGAACGAAATTTTCAAATGTAACTACTAGAATGTGATACAATACACTATTGGGTGAAGTTTGGTTGACTTCTGCGCAGCGGTTTGGGAGTTAACATCAAAATTACATTTCTCGGCCATATCGCATAGATCTCACTGTGAAAAGGCTTAAATGGCTTTTTTGACCTAAGTTTGAGGATTGCGCTCAAATCAAATGTCCTAGAACCAAATTTCCACATGTAACTACTAGATTGTGATACAATACACTAATGGGTGAAGTTTGGTTTACTTCTGCGCAGCGGTTTGGGAGTTAACATCAAAATTACATTTCTCGGCCATATCGCATAGATCTCACTGTGAAAAGGCTTAAATGGCTTTTTTGACCTAAGTTTAATAATTGCGCTCAAACCAAATGTCCTAGAACGAAATTTTAAAATGTAACTACTAGAATGTGATACAATACACTATTGTAAGTTTGGTTGACTTCTGCGCAGCGGTTTGGGAGTTAACATCAAAATTACATTTCTCGGCCATATCGCATAGATCTCACTGTGAAAAGGCTTAAATGGCTTTTTTGACCTAAGTTTGAGGATTGCGCTCTAATCAAATGTCCTAGAACCAAATTTCCACATGTAACTACTAGATTGTGATACAATACACTAATGGGTGAAGTTTGGTTGACTTCTGCGCAGCGGTTTGGGAGTTAACATCAAAATTACATTTCTCGGCCATATCGCATAGATCTCACTGTGAAAAGGCTTAAATGACTTTTTTAATTAAGTTTGATGATTGCGCTCAAACAAAATTTCCTAGAACAAAATTTTCAAATGTAACTACTAGATTGTGATACAATACACTATTGGGTGAAGTTTGGTTGACTTCTGCGCAGCGGTTTGGGAGTTAACATCAAAATTACATTTCTCGGCCATATCGCATAGATCTCACTGTGAAAAGGCTTAAATGGCTTTTTTGACCTAAGTTTGAGGATTGCGCTCAAATCAAATGTCCTATAACCAAATTTCCACATGTAACTACTAGATTGTGATACAATACACTAATGGGTGAAGTTTGGTTGACTTCTGCGCAGCGGTTTGGGAGTTAACATCAAAATTACATTTCTCGGCCATATCGCATAGATCTCACTGTGAAAAGGCTTAAATGGCTTTTTTGACCTAAGTTTGAGGATTGTGCTCAAACAAAATGTCCTAGAACAAAATTTTCAAATGTAACTACTAGATTGTGATACAATACACTATTGGGTGAAGTTTGGTTGACTTCTGCGCAGCGGTTTGGGAGTTAACATCAAAATTACATTTCTCGGCCATATCGCATAGATCTCACTGTGAAAAGGCTTAAATGACTTTTTTAATTAAGTTTGATGATTGCGTTCAAACAAAATGTCCTAGAACAAAATTTTCAAATGTAACTACTAGATTGTGATACAATACACTATTGGGTGAAGTTTGGTTGACTTCTGTGCAGCGGTTTGGGAGTTAACATCAAAATTACATTTCTCGGCCATATCGCATAGATCTCACTGTGAAAAGGCTTAAATGGCTTTTTTGACCTAAGTTTGAGGATTGCGCTCAAACCAAATGTCCTAGAACGAAATTTTCAAATGTAACTACTAGAATGTGATACAATACACTATTGGGTGAAGTTTGGTTGACTTCTGCGCAGCGGTTTGGGAGTTAACATCAAAATTACATTTCTCGGCCATATCGCATAGATCTCACTGTGAAAAGGCTTAAATTGCTTTTTTGACCTAAGTTTGAGGATTGCGCTCAAATCAAATGTCCTAGAACCAAATTTCGACATGTAACTACTAGATTGTGATACAATACACTAATGGGTGAAGTTTGGTTGACTTCTGCGCAGCGGTTTGGGAGTTAACATCAAAATTACATTTCTCGGCCATATCGCATAGATCTCACTGTGAAAAGGCTTAAATGGCTTTTTTGACCTAAGTTTAATAATTGCGCTCAAACCAAATGTCCTAGAACGAAATTTTAAAATGTAACTACTAGATTGTGATACAATACACTAATGGGTGAAGTTTGGTTGACTTCTGCGCAGCGGTTTGGGAGTTAACATCAAAATTACATTTCTCGGCCATATCGCATAGATCTCACTGTGAAAAGGCTTAAATGGCTTTTTTGACCTAAGTTTGAGGATTGTGCTCAAACAAAATGTCCTAGAACAAAATTTTCAAATGTAACTACTAGATTGTGATACAATACACTATTGGGTGAAGTTTGGTTGACTTCTGCGCAGCGGTTTGGGAGTTAACATCAAAATTACATTTCTCGGCCATATCGCATAGATCTCACTGTGAAAAGGCTTAAATGACTTTTTTAATTAAGTTTGATGATTGCGTTCAAACAAAATGTCGAACAAAATTTTCAAATGTAACTACTAGATTGTGATACAATACACTATTGGGTGAAGTTTGGTTGACTTCTGCGTAGCGGTTTGGGAGTTAACATCAAAATTACATTTCTCGGCCATATCGCATAGATCTCACTGTGAAAAGGCTTAAATGGCTTTTTTGACCTAAGTTTGAGGATTGCGCTAAAATCAAATGTCCTAGAACCAAATTTCCACATGTAACTACTAGATTGTGATACAATACACTAATGGGTGAAGTTTGGTTTACTTCTGCGCAGCGGTTTGGGAGTTAACATCAAAATTACATTTCTCGGCCATATCGCATAGATCTCACTGTGAAAAGGCTTAAATGGCTTTTTTGACCTAAGTTTAATAATTGCGCTCAAACCAAATGTCCTAGAACGAAATTTTCAAATGTAACTACTAGAATGTGATACAATACACTATTGGGTGAAGTTTGGTTGACTTCTGCGCAGCGGTTTGGGAGTTAACATCAATATTACATTTCTCGGCCATATCGCATAGATCTCACTGTGAAAAGGCTTAAATGGCTTTTTTGACCTAAGTTTGAGGATTGCGCTCAAATCAAATGTCCTAGAACCAAATTTCCACATGTAACTACTAGATTGTGATACAATACACTAATGGGTGAAGTTTGGTTGACTTCTGCGCAGCGGTTTGGGAGTTAACATCAAAATTACATTTCTCGGCCATATCGCATAGATCTCACTGTGAAAAGGCTTAAATGACTTTTTTAATTAAGTTTGATGATTGCGCTCAAACAAAATGTCCTAGAACAAAATTTTCAAATGTAACTACTAGATTGTGATAGAATACACTATTGGGTGAAGTTTGGTTGACTTCTGCGCAGCGGTTTGGGAGTTAACATCAAAATTACATTTCTCGGCCATATCGCATAGATCTCACTGTGAAAAGGCTTAAATGGCTTTTTTGACCTAAGTTTGAGGATTGCGCTCAAATCAAATGTCCTATAACCAAATTTCCACATGTAACTACTAGATTGTGATACAATACACTAATGGGTGAAGTTTGGTTGACTTCTGCGCAGCGGTTTGGGAGTTAACATCAAAATTACATTTCTCGGCCATATCGCATAGATCTCACTGTGAAAAG
Source organism: Corythoichthys intestinalis (assembly GCF_030265065.1). NCBI lineage: Eukaryota > Metazoa > Chordata > Actinopteri > Syngnathiformes > Syngnathidae > Corythoichthys > Corythoichthys intestinalis. The sequence continues at coordinate 2,513,864 of NW_026651596.1, forward strand.
GCTTAAATGGCTTTTTTGACCTAAGTTTGAGGATTGTGCTCAAACAAAATGTCCTAGAACAAAATTTTCAAATGTAACTACTAGATTGTGATACAATACACTATTGGGTGAAGTTTGGTTGACTTCTGCGCAGCGGTTTGGGAGTTAACATCAAAATTACATTTCTCGGCCATATCGCATAGATCTCACTGTGAAAAGGCTTAAATGACTTTTTTAATTAAGTTTGATGATTGCGTTCAAACAAAATGTCCTAGAACAAAATTTTCAAATGTAACTACTAGATTGTGATACAATACACTATTGGGTGAAGTTTGGTTGACTTCTGCGCAGCGGTTTGGGAGTTAACATCAAAATTACATTTCTCGGCCATATCGCATAGATCTCACTGTGAAAAGGCTTAAATGGCTTTTTTGACCTAAGTTTGAGGATTGCGCTCAAACCAAATGTCCTAGAACGAAATTTTCAAATGTAACTACTAGAATGTGATACAATACACTATTGGGTGAAGTTTGGTTGACTTCTGCGCAGCGGTTTGGGAGTTAACATCAAAATTACATTTCTCGGCCATATCGCATAGATCTCACTGTGAAAAGGCTTAAATGGCTTTTTTGACCTAAGTTTGAGGATTGCGCTCAAATCAAATGTCCTAGAACCAAATTTCCACATGTAACTACTAGATTGTGATACAATACACTAATGGGTGAAGTTTGGTTTACTTCTGCGCAGCGGTTTGGGAGTTAACATCAAAATTACATTTCTCGGCCATATCGCATAGATCTCACTGTGAAAAGGCTTAAATGGCCTTTTTGACCTAAGTTTAATAATTGCGCTCAAACCAAATGTCCTAGAACGAAATTTCAAAATGTAACTACTAGAATGTGATACAATACACTATTGGGTGAAGTTTGGTTGACTTCTGCGCAGCGGTTTGGGAGTTAACATCAAAATTACATTTCTCGGCCATATCGCATAGATCTCACTGTGAAAAGGCTTAAATGGCTTTTTTGACCTAAGTTTGAGGATTGCGCTCAAATCAAATGTCCTAGAACCAAATTTCCACATGTAACTACTAGATTGTGATACAATACACTAATGGGTGAAGTTTGGTTGACTTCTGCGCAGCGGTTTGGGAGTTAACATCAAAATTACATTTCTCGGCCATATCGCATAGATCTCACTGTGAAAAGGCTTAAATGACTTTTTTAATTAAGTTTGATGATTGCGCTCAAACAAAATTTCCTAGAACAAAATTTTCAAATGTAACTACTAGATTGTGATACAATACACTATTGGGTGAAGTTTGGTTGACTTCTGCGCAGCGGTTTGGGAGTTAACATCAAAATTACATTTCTCGGCCATATCGCATAGATCTCACTGTGAAAAGGCTTAAATGGCTTTTTTGACCTAAGTTTGAGGATTGCGCTAAAATCAAATGTCCTAGAACCAAATTTCCACATGTAACTACTAGATTGTGATACAATACACTAATGGGTGAAGTTTGGTTTACTTCTGCGCAGCGGTTTGGGAGTTAACATCAAAATTACATTTCTCGGCCATATCGCATAGATCTCACTGTGAAAAGGCTTAAATGGCTTTTTTGACCTAAGTTTAATAATTGCGCTCAAACCAAATGTCCTAGAACAAAATTTTCAAATGTAACTACTAGAATGTGATACAATACACTATTGGGTGAAGTTTGGTTGACTTCTGCGCAGCGGTTTGGGAGTTAACATCAATATTACATTTCTCGGCCATATCGCATAGATCTCACTGTGAAAAGGCTTAAATGGCTTTTTTGACCTAAGTTTGAGGATTGCGCTCAAATCAAATGTCCTAGAACCAAATTTCCACATGTAACTACTAGATTGTGATACAATACACTAATGGGTGAAGTTTGGTTGACTTCTGCGCAGCGGTTTGGGAGTTAACATCAAAATTACATTTCTCGGCCATATCGCATAGATCTCACTGTGAAAAGGCTTAAATGACTTTTTTAATTAAGTTTGATGATTGCGCTCAAACAAACTGTCCTAGAACAAAATTTTTAAATGTAACTACTAGATTGTGATACAATACACTATTGGGTGAAGTTTGGTTGACTTCTGCGCAGCGGTTTGGGAGTTAACATCAAAATTACATTTCTCGGCCATATCGCATAGATCTCACTGTGAAAAGGCTTAAATGGCTTTTTTGACCTAAGTTTGAGGATTGCGCTCAAATCAAATGTCCTAGAACCAAATTTCCACATGTAACTACTAGATTGTGATACAATACACTAATGGGTGAAGTTTGGTTGACTTCTGCGCAGCGGTTTGGGAGTTAACATCAAAATTACATTTCTCGGCCATATCGCATAGATCTCACTGTGAAAAGGCTTAAATGGCTTTTTTGACCTAAGTTTGAGGATTGCGCTCAAATCAAATGTCCTAGAACCAAATTTCCACATGTAACTACTAGATTGTGATAAAATACACTAATGGGTGAAGTTTGGTTTACTTCTGCGCAGCGGTTTGGGAGTTAACATCAAAATTACATTTCTCGGCCATATCGCATAGATCTCACTGTGAAAAGGCTTAAATGGCTTTTTTGACCTAAGTTTGAGGATTGCGCTCAAATCAAATGTCCTAGAACCAAATTTCCACATGTAACTACTAGATTGTGATACAATACACTAATGGGTGAAGTTTGGTTTACTTCTGCGCAGCGGTTTGGGAGTTAACATCAAAATTACATTTCTCGGCCATATCGCATAGATCTCACTGTGAAAAGGCTTAAATGGCTTTTTTGACCTAAGTTTAATAATTGCGCTCAAACCAAATGTCCTTGAACGAAATTTTAAAATGTAACTACTAGAATGTGATACAATACACTATTGGGTGAAGTTTGGTTGACTTCTGCGCCGCGGTTTGGGAGTTAACATCAAAATTACATTTCTCGGCCATATCGCATAGATCTCACTGTGAAAAGGCTTAAATGGCTTTTTTGACCTAAGTTTGAGGATTGCGCTCAAATCAAATGTCCTATAACCAAATTTCCACATGTAACTACTAGATTGTGATACAATACACTAATGGGTGAAGTTTGGTTGACTTCTGCGCAGCGGTTTGGGAGTTAACATCAAAATTACATTTCTCGGCCATATCGCATAGATCTCACTGTGAAAAGGCTTAAATGGCTTTTTTGACCTAAGTTTGAGGATTGTGCTCAAACAAAATGTCCTAGAACAAAATTTTCAAATGTAACTACTAGATTGTGATACAATACACTATTGGGTGAAGTTTGGTTGACTTCTGCGCAGCGGTTTGGGAGTTAACATCAAAATTACATTTCTCGGCCATATCGCATAGATCTCACTGTGAAAAGGCTTAAATGACTTTTTTAATTAAGTTTGATGATTGCGTTCAAACAAAATGTCCTAGAACAAAATTTTCAAATGTAACTACTAGATTGTGATACAATACACTATTGGGTGAAGTTTGGTTGACTTCTGTGCAGCGGTTTGGGAGTTAACATCAAAATTACATTTCTCGGCCATATCGCATAGATCTCACTGTGAAAAGGCTTAAATGGCTTTTTTGACCTAAGTTTGAGGATTGCGCTCAAACCAAATGTCCTAGAACGAAATTTTCAAATGTAACTACTAGAATGTGATACAATACACTATTGGGTGAAGTTTGGTTGACTTCTGCGCAGCGGTTTGGGAGTTAACATCAAAATTACATTTCTCGGCCATATCGCATAGATCTCACTGTGAAAAGGCTTAAATGGCTTTTTTGACCTAAGTTTGAGGATTGCGCTCAAATCAAATGTCCTAGAACCAAATTTCCACATGTAACTACTAGATTGTGATACAATACACTAATGGGTGAAGTTTGGTTTACTTCTGCGCAGCGGTTTGGGAGTTAACATCAAAATTACATTTCTCGGCCATATCGCATAGATCTCACTGTGAAAAGGCTTAAATGGCTTTTTTGACCTAAGTTTAATAATTGCGCTCAAACCAAATGTCCTAGAACGAAATTTTAAAATGTAACTACTAGAATGTGATACAATACACTATTGTAAGTTTGGTTGACTTCTGCGCAGCGGTTTGGGAGTTAACATCAAAATTACATTTCTCGGCCATATCGCATAGATCTCACTGTGAAAAGGCTTAAATGGCTTTTTTGACCTAAGTTTGAGGATTGCGCTCAAATCAAATGTCCTAGAACCAAATTTCCACATGTAACTACTAGATTGTGATACAATACACTAATGGGTGAAGTTTGGTTGACTTCTGCGCAGCGGTTTGGGAGTTAACATCAAAATTACATTTCTCGGCCATATCGCATAGATCTCACTGTGAAAAGGCTTAAATGACTTTTTTAATTAAGTTTGATGATTGCGCTCAAACAAAATTTCCTAGAACAAAATTTTCAAATGTAACTACTAGATTGTGATACAATACACTATTGGGTGAAGTTTGGTTGACTTCTGCGCAGCGGTTTGGGAGTTAACATCAAAATTACATTTCTCGGCCATATCGCATAGATCTCACTGTGAAAAGGCTTAAATGGCTTTTTTGACCTAAGTTTGAGGATTGCGCTCAAATCAAATGTCCTATAACCAAATTTCCACATGTAACTACTAGATTGTGATACAATACACTAATGGGTGAAGTTTGGTTGACTTCTGCGCAGCGGTTTGGGAGTTAACATCAAAATTACATTTCTCGGCCATATCGCATAGATCTCACTGTGAAAAGGCTTAAATGGCTTTTTTGACCTAAGTTTGAGGATTGTGCTCAAACAAAATGTCCTAGAACAAAATTTTCAAATGTAACTACTAGATTGTGATACAATACACTATTGGGTGAAGTTTGGTTGACTTCTGCGCAGCGGTTTGGGAGTTAACATCAAAATTACATTTCTCGGCCATATCGCATAGATCTCACTGTGAAAAGGCTTAAATGACTTTTTTAATTAAGTTTGATGATTGCGTTCAAACAAAATGTCCTAGAACAAAATTTTCAAATGTAACTACTAGATTGTGATACAATACACTATTGGGTGAAGTTTGGTTGACTTCTGTGCAGCGGTTTGGGAGTTAACATCAAAATTACATTTCTCGGCCATATCGCATAGATCTCACTGTGAAAAGGCTTAAATGGCTTTTTTGACCTAAGTTTGAGGATTGCGCTCAAACCAAATGTCCTAGAACGAAATTTTCAAATGTAACTACTAGAATGTGATACAATACACTATTGGGTGAAGTTTGGTTGACTTCTGCGCAGCGGTTTGGGAGTTAACATCAAAATTACATTTCTCGGCCATATCGCATAGATCTCACTGTGAAAAGGCTTAAATGGCTTTTTTGACCTAAGTTTGAGGATTGCGCTCAAATCAAATGTCCTAGAACCAAATTTCCACATGTAACTACTAGATTGTGATACAATACACTAATGGGTGAAGTTTGGTTTACTTCTGCGCAGCGGTTTGGGAGTTAACATCAAAATTACATTTCTCGGCCATATCGCATAGATCTCACTGTGAAAAGGCTTAAATGGCTTTTTTGACCTAAGTTTAATAATTGCGCTCAAACCAAATGTCCTAGAACGAAATTTTAAAATGTAACTACTAGAATGTGATACAATACACTATTGTAAGTTTGGTTGACTTCTGCGCAGCGGTTTGGGAGTTAACATCAAAATTACATTTCTCGGCCATATCGCATAGATCTCACTGTGAAAAGGCTTAAATGGCTTTTTTGACCTAAGTTTGAGGATTGCGCTCAAATCAAATGTCCTATAACCAAATTTCCACATGTAACTACTAGATTGTGATACAATACACTAATGGGTGAAGTTTGGTTGACTTCTGCGCAGCGGTTTGGGAGTTAACATCAAAATTACATTTCTCGGCCATATCGCATAGATCTCACTGTGAAAAGGCTTAAATGACTTTTTTAATTAAGTTTGATGATTGCGTTCAAACAAAATGTCCTAGAACAAAATTTTCAAATGTAACTACTAGATTGTGATACAATACACTATTGGGTGAAGTTTGGTTGACTTCTGCGCAGCGGTTTGGGAGTTAACATCAAAATTACATTTCTCGGCCATATCGCATAGATCTCACTGTGAAAAGGTTTAAATGGCTTTTTTGACCTAAGTTTGAGGATTGCGCTCAAACAAAATGTCCTAGAACAAAATTTTCAAATGTAACTACTAGATTGTGATACAATACACTATTGGGTGAAGTTTGGTTGACTTCTGCGCAGCGGTTTGGGAGTTAACATCAAAATTACATTTCTCGGCCATATCGCATAGATCTCACTGTGAAAAGGCTTAAATGACTTTTTTAATTAAGTTTGATGATTGCGTTCAAACAAAATGTCCTAGAACAAAATTTTCAAATGTAACTACTAGATTGTGATACAATACACTATTGGGTGAAGTTTGGTTGACTTCTGCGCAGCGGTTTGGGAGTTAACATCAAAATTACATTTCTCGGCCATATCGCATAGATCTCACTGTGAAAAGGCTTAAATGGCTTTTTTGACCTAAGTTTGAGGATTGCGCTCAAACCAAATGTCCTAGAACGAAATTTTCAAATGTAACTACTAGAATGTGATACAATACACTATTGGGTGAAGTTTGGTTGACTTCTGCGCAGCGGTTTGGGAGTTAACATCAAAATTACATTTCTCGGCCATATCGCATAGATCTCACTGTGAAAAGGCTTAAATGGCTTTTTTGACCTAAGTTTGAGGATTGCGCTCAAATCAAATGTCCTAGAACCAAATTTCCACATGTAACTACTAGATTGTGATACAATACACTAATGGGTGAAGTTTGGTTGACTTCTGCGCAGCGGTTTGGGAGTTAACATCAAAATTACATTTCTCGGCCATATCGCATAGATCTCACTGTGAAAAGGCTTAAATGACTTTTTTAATTAAGTTTGATGATTGCGTTCAAACAAAATGTCCTAGAACAAAATTTTTAAATGTAACTACTAGATTGTGATACAATACACTATTGGGTGAAGTTTGGTTGACTTCTGCGCAGCGGTTTGGGAGTTAACATCAAAATTACATTTCTCGGCCATATCGCATAGATCTCACTGTGAAAAGGCTTAAATGGCTTTTTTGACCTAAGTTTGAGGATTGCGCTCAAATCAAATGTCCTAGAACCAAATTTCCACATGTAACTACTAGATTGTGATACAATACACTAATGGGTGAAGTTTGGTTGACTTCTGCGCAGCGGTTTGGGAGTTAACATCAAAATTACATTTCTCGGCCATATCGCATAGATCTCACTGTGAAAAGGCTTAAATGGCTTTTTTGACCTAAGTTTGAGGATTGCGCTCAAATCAAATGTCCTAGAACCAAATTTCCACATGTAACTACTAGATTGTGATACAATACACTAATGGGTGAAGTTTGGTTGACTTCTGCGCAGCGGTTTGGGAGTTAACATCAAAATTACATTTCTCGGCCATATCGCATAGATCTCACTGTGAAAAGGCTTAAATGACTTTTTTAATTAAGTTTGATGATTGCGTTCAAACAAAATGTCCTAGAACAAAATTTTTAAATGTAACTACTAGATTGTGATACAATACACTATTGGGTGAAGTTTGGTTGACTTCTGCGCAGCGGTTTGGGAGTTAACATCAAAATTACATTTCTCGGCCATATCGCATAGATCTCACTGTGAAAAGGCTTAAATGGCTTTTTTGACCTAAGTTTGAGGATTGCGCTCAAATCAAATGTCCTAGAACCAAATTTCCACATGTAACTACTAGATTGTGATACAATACACTAATGGGTGAAGTTTGGTTGACTTCTGCGCAGCGGTTTGGGAGTTAACATCAAAATTACATTTCTCGGCCATATCGCATAGATCTCACTGTGAAAAGGCTTAAATGGCTTTTTTGACCTAAGTTTAATAATTGCGCTCAAACCAAATGTCCTTGAACGAAATTTTAAAATGTAACTACTAGAATGTGATACAATACACTATTGGGTGAAGTTTGGTTGACTTCTGCGCAGCGGTTTGGGAGTTAACATCAAAATTACATTTCTCGGCCATATCGCATAGATCTCACTGTGAAAAGGCTTAAATGGCTTTTTTGACCTATGTTTGAGGATTGCGCTCAAATCAAATGTCCTATAACCAAATTTCCACATGTAACTACTAGATTGTGATACAATACACTAATGGGTGAAGTTTGGTTGACTTCTGCGCAGCGGTTTGGGAGTTAACATCAAAATTACATTTCTCGGCCATATCGCATAGATCTCACTGTGAAAAGGCTTAAATGGCTTTTTTGACCTAAGTTTGAGGATTGCGCTCAAACCAAATGTCCTAGAACGAAATTTTCAAATGTAACTACTAGAATGTGATACAATACACTATTGGGTGAAGTTTGGTTGACTTCTGCGCAGCGGTTTGGGAGTTAACATCAAAATTACATTTCTCGGCCATATCGCATAGATCTCACTGTGAAAAGGCTTAAATGGCTTTTTTGACCTAAGTTTGAGGATTGCGCTCAAATCAAATGTCCTAGAACCAAATTTCCACATGTAACTACTAGATTGTGATACAATACACTAATGGGTGAAGTTTGGTTGACTTCTGCGCAGCGGTTTGGGAGTTAACATCAAAATTACATTTCTCGGCCATATCGCATAGATCTCACTGTGAAAAGGCTTAAATGACTTTTTTAATTAAGTTTGATGATTGCGTTCAAACAAAATGTCCTAGAACAAAATTTTTAAATGTAACTACTAGATTGTGATACAATACACTATTGGGTGAAGTTTGGTTGACTTCTGCGCAGCGGTTTGGGAGTTAACATCAAAATTACATTTCTCGGCCATATCGCATAGATCTCACTGTGAAAAGGCTTAAATGGCTTTTTTGACCTAAGTTTGAGGATTGCGCTCAAATCAAATGTCCTAGAACGAAATTTTCAAATGTAACTACTAGAATGTGATACAATACACTATTGGGTGAAGTTTGGTTGACTTCTGCGCAGCGGTTTGGGAGTTAACATCAAAATTACATTTCTCGGCCATATCGCATAGATCTCACTGTGAAAAGGCTTAAATGGCTTTTTTGACCTAAGTTTGAGGATTGCGCTCAAATCAAATGTCCTAGAACCAAATTTCCACATGTAACTACTAGATTGTGATAAAATACACTAATGGGTGAAGTTTGGTTGACTTCTGCGCAGCGGTTTGGGAGTTAACATCAAAATTACATTTCTCGGCCATATCGCATAGATCTCACTGTGAAAAGGCTTAAATGACTTTTTTAATTAAGTTTGATGATTGCGCTCAAACAAAATTTCCTAGAACAAAATTTTCAAATGTAACTACTAGATTGTGATACAATACACTATTGGGTGAAGTTTGGTTGACTTCTGCGCAGCGGTTTGGGAGTTAACATCAAAATTACATTTCTCGGCCATATCGCATAGATCTCACTGTGAAAAGGCTTAAATGGCTTTTTTGACCTAAGTTTGAGGATTGCGCTCAAATCAAATGTCCTATAACCAAATTTCCACATGTAACTACTAGATTGTGATACAATACACTAATGGGTGAAGTTTGGTTGACTTCTGCGCAGCGGTTTGGGAGTTAACATCAAAATTACATTTCTCGGCCATATCGCATAGATCTCACTGTGAAAAGGCTTAAATGACTTTTTTAATTAAGTTTGATGATTGCGTTCAAACAAAATGTCCTAGAACAAAATTTTCAAATGTAACTACTAGATTGTGATACAATACACTATTGGGTGAAGTTTGGTTGACTTCTGCGCAGCGGTTTGGGAGTTAACATCAAAATTACATTTCTCGGCCATATCGCATAGATCTCACTGTGAAAAGGCTTAAATGGCTTTTTTGACCTAAGTTTGAGGATTGCGCTCAAATCAAATGTCCTATAACCAAATTTCCACATGTAACTACTAGATTGTGATACAATACACTAATGGGTGAAGTTTGGTTGACTTCTGCGCAGCGGTTTGGGAGTTAACATCAAAATTACATTTCTCGGCCATATCGCATAGATCTCACTGTGAAAAGGCTTAAATGACTTTTTTAATTAAGTTTGATGATTGCGTTCAAACAAAATGTCCTAGAACAAAATTTTCAAATGTAACTACTAGATTGTGATACAATACACTATTGGGTGAAGTTTGGTTGACTTCTGCGCAGCGGTTTGGGAGTTAACATCAAAATTACATTTCTCGGCCATATCGCATAGATCTCACTGTGAAAAGGCTTAAATGGCTTTTTTGACCTAAGTTTGAGGATTGCGCTCAAATCAAATGTCCTATAACCAAATTTCCACATGTAACTACTAGATTGTGATACAATACACTAATGGGTGAAGTTTGGTTGACTTCTGCGCAGCGGTTTGGGAGTTAACATCAAAATTACATTTCTCGGCCATATCGCATAGATCTCACTGTGAAAAGGCTTAAATGACTTTTTTAATTAAGTTTGATGATTGCGTTCAAACAAAATGTCCTAGAACAAAATTTTCAAATGTAACTACTAGATTGTGATACAATACACTATTGGGTGAAGTTTGGTTGACTTCTGCGCAGCGGTTTGGGAGTTAACATCAAAATTACATTTCTCGGCCATATCGCATAGATCTCACTGTGAAAAGGCTTAAATGGCTTTTTTGACCTAAGTTTGAGGATTGCGCTCAAACAAAATGTCCTAGAACAAAATTTTCAAATGTAACTACTAGATTGTGATACAATACACTATTGGGTGAAGTTTGGTTGACTTCTGCGCAGCGGTTTGGGAGTTAACATCAAAATTACATTTCTCGGCCATATCGCATAGATCTCACTGTGAAAAGGCTTAAATGACTTTTTTAATTAAGTTTGATGATTGCGTTCAAACAAAATGTCCTAGAACAAAATTTTCAAATGTAACTACTAGATTGTGATACAATACACTATTGGGTGAAGTTTGGTTGACTTCTGCGCAGCGGTTTGGGAGTTAACATCAAAATTACATTTCTCGGCCATATCGCATAGATCTCACTGTGAAAAGGCTTAAATGGCTTTTTTGACCTAAGTTTGAGGATTGCGCTCAAACCAAATGTCCTAGAACGAAATTTTCAAATGTAACTACTAGAATGTGATACAATACACTATTGGGTGAAGTTTGGTTGACTTCTGCGCAGCGGTTTGGGAGTTAACATCAAAATTACATTTCTCGGCCATATCGCATAGATCTCACTGTGAAAAGGCTTAAATGGCTTTTTTGACCTAAGTTTGAGGATTGCGCTCAAATCAAATGTCCTAGAACCAAATTTCCACATGTAACTACTAGATTGTGATACAATACACTAATGGGTGAAGTTTGGTTGACTTCTGCGCAGCGGTTTGGGAGTTAACATCAAAATTACATTTCTCGGCCATATCGCATAGATCTCACTGTGAAAAGGCTTAAATGACTTTTTTAATTAAGTTTGATGATTGCGTTCAAACAAAATGTCCTAGAACAAAATTTTTAAATGTAACTACTAGATTGTGATACAATACACTATTGGGTGAAGTTTGGTTGACTTCTGCGCAGCGGTTTGGGAGTTAACATCAAAATTACATTTCTCGGCCATATCGCATAGATCTCACTGTGAAAAGGCTTAAATGGCTTTTTTGACCTATGTTTGAGGATTGCGCTCAAATCAAATGTCCTAGAACCAAATTTCCACATGTAACTACTAGATTGTGATACAATACACTAATGGGTGAAGTTTGGTTGACTTCTGCGCAGCGGTTTGGGAGTTAACATCAAAATTACATTTCTCGGCCATATCGCATAGATCTCACTGTGAAAAGGCTTAAATGGCTTTTTTGACCTAAGTTTGAGGATTGCGCTCAAACCAAATGTCCTAGAACGAAATTTTCAAATGTAACTACTAGAATGTGATACAATACACTATTGGGTGAAGTTTGGTTGACTTCTGCGCAGCGGTTTGGGAGTTAACATCAAAATTACATTTCTCGGCCATATCGCATAGATCTCACTGTGAAAAGGCTTAAATGGCTTTTTTGACCTAAGTTTGAGGATTGCGCTCAAATCAAATGTCCTAGAACCAAATTTCCACATGTAACTACTAGATTGTGATACAATACACTAATGGGTGAAGTTTGGTTGACTTCTGCGCAGCGGTTTGGGAGTTAACATCAAAATTACATTTCTCGGCCATATCGCATAGATCTCACTGTGAAAAGGCTTAAATGGCTTTTTTGACCTAAGTTTGAGGATTGCGCTCAAATCAAATGTCCTATAACCAAATTTCCACATGTAACTACTAGATTGTGATACAATACACTAATGGGTGAAGTTTGGTTGACTTCTGCGCAGCGGTTTGGGAGTTAACATCAAAATTACATTTCTCGGCCATATCGCATAGATCTCACTGTGAAAAGGCTTAAATGACTTTTTTAATTAAGTTTGATGATTGCGCTCAAACAAAATTTCCTAGAACAAAATTTTCAAATGTAACTACTAGATTGTGATACAATACACTATTGGGTGAAGTTTGGTTGACTTCTGCGCAGCGGTTTGGGAGTTAACATCAAAATTACATTTCTCGGCCATATCGCATAGATCTCACTGTGAAAAGGCTTAAATGGCTTTTTTGACCTAAGTTTGAGGATTGCGCTAAAATCAAATGTCCTAGAACCAAATTTCCACATGTAACTACTAGATTGTGATACAATACACTAATGGGTGAAGTTTGGTTTACTTCTGCGCAGCGGTTTGGGAGTTAACATCAAAATTACATTTCTCGGCCATATCGCATAGATCTCACTGTGAAAAGGCTTAAATGGCTTTTTTGACCTAAGTTTGAGGATTGCGCTCAAACAAAATGTCCTAGAACAAAATTTTCAAATGTAACTACTAGATTGTGATACAATACACTATTGGGTGAAGTTTGGTTGACTTCTGCGCAGCGGTTTGGGAGTTAACATCAAAATTACATTTCTCGGCCATATCGCATAGATCTCACTGTGAAAAGGCTTAAATGACTTTTTTAATTAAGTTTGATGATTGCGTTCAAACAAAATGTCCTAGAACAAAATTTTTAAATGTAACTACTAGATTGTGATACAATACACTATTGGGTGAAGTTTGGTTGACTTCTGCGCAGCGGTTTGGGAGTTAACATCAAAATTACATTTCTCGGCCATATCGCATAGATCTCACTGTGAAAAGGCTTAAATGGCTTTTTTGACCTAAGTTTGAGGATTGCGCTCAAACCAAATGTCCTAGAACGAAATTTTCAAATGTAACTACTAGATTGTGATACAATACACTATTGGGTGAAGTTTGGTTGACTTCTGCGCAGCGGTTTGGGAGTTAACATCAAAATTACATTTCTCGGCCATATCGCATAGATCTCACTGTGAAAAGGCTTAAATGACTTTTTTAATTAAGTTTGATGATTGCGTTCAAACAAAATGTCCTAGAACAAAATTTTTAAATGTAACTACTAGATTGTGATACAATACACTATTGGGTGAAGTTTGGTTGACTTCTGCGCAGCGGTTTGGGAGTTAACATCAAAATTACATTTCTCGGCCATATCGCATAGATCTCACTGTGAAAAGGCTTAAATGGCTTTTTTGACCTAAGTTTGAGGATTGCGCTCAAATCAAATGTCCTAGAACGAAATTTTCAAATGTAACTACTAGAATGTGATACAATACACTATTGGGTGAAGTTTGGTTGACTTCTGCGCAGCGGTTTGGGACTTAACATCAAAATTACATTTCTCGGCCATATCGCATAGATCTCACTGTGAAAAGGCTTAAATGGCTTTTTTGACCTAAGTTTGAGGATTGCGCTCAAATCAAATGTCCTAGAACCAAATTTCCACATGTAACTACTAGATTGTGATAAAATACACTAATGGGTGAAGTTTGGTTGACTTCTGCGCAGCGGTTTGGGAGTTAACATCAAAATTACATTTCTCGGCCATATCGCATAGATCTCACTGTGAAAAGGCTTAAATGACTTTTTTAATTAAGTTTGATGATTGCGCTCAAACAAAATTTCCTAGAACAAAATTTTCAAATGTAACTACTAGATTGTGATACAATACACTATTGGGTGAAGTTTGGTTGACTTCTGCGCAGCGGTTTGGGAGTTAACATCAAAATTACATTTCTCGGCCATATCGCATAGATCTCACTGTGAAAAGGCTTAAATGGCTTTTTTGACCTAAGTTTGAGGATTGCGCTCAAATCAAATGTCCTATAACCAAATTTCCACATGTAACTACTAGATTGTGATACAATACACTAATGGGTGAAGTTTGGTTGACTTCTGCGCAGCGGTTTGGGAGTTAACATCAAAATTACATTTCTCGGCCATATCGCATAGATCTCACTGTGAAAAGGCTTAAATGACTTTTTTAATTAAGTTTGATGATTGCGTTCAAACAAAATGTCCTAGAACAAAATTTTCAAATGTAACTACTAGATTGTGATAGAATACACTATTGGGTGAAGTTTGGTTGACTTCTGCGCAGCGGTTTGGGAGTTAACATTAAAATTACATTTCTCGGCCATATCGCATAGATCTCACTGTGAAAAGGCTTAAATGGCTTTTTTGACCTAAGTTTGAGGATTGCGCTCAAACAAAATGTCCTAGAACAAAATTTTCAAATGTAACTACTAGATTGTGATACAATACACTATTGGGTGAAGTTTGGTTGACTTCTGCGCAGCGGTTTGGGAGTTAACATCAAAATTACATTTCTCGGCCATATCGCATAGATCTCACTGTGAAAAGGCTTAAATGACTTTTTTAATTAAGTTTGATGATTGCGTTCAAACAAAATGTCCTAGAACAAAATTTTCAAATGTAACTACTAGATTGTGATACAATACACTATTGGGTGAAGTTTGGTTGACTTCTGCGCAGCGGTTTGGGAGTTAACATCAAAATTACATTTCTCGGCCATATCGCATAGATCTCACTGTGAAAAGGCTTAAATGGCTTTTTTGACCTAAGTTTGAGGATTGCGCTCAAACCAAATGTCCTAGAACGAAATTTTCAAATGTAACTACTAGAATGTGATACAATACACTATTGGGTGAAGTTTGGTTGACTTCTGCGCAGCGGTTTGGGAGTTAACATCAAAATTACATTTCTCGGCCATATCGCATAGATCTCACTGTGAAAAGGCTTAAATGGCTTTTTTGACCTAAGTTTGAGGATTGCGCTCAAATCAAATGTCCTAGAACCAAATTTCCACATGTAACTACTAGATTGTGATACAATACACTAATGGGTGAAGTTTGGTTGACTTCTGCGCAGCGGTTTGGGAGTTAACATCAAAATTACATTTCTCGGCCATATCGCATAGATCTCACTGTGAAAAGGCTTAAATGACTTTTTTAATTAAGTTTGATGATTGCGTTCAAACAAAATGTCCTAGAACAAAATTTTTAAATGTAACTACTAGATTGTGATACAATACACTATTGGGTGAAGTTTGGTTGACTTCTGCGCAGCGGTTTGGGAGTTAACATCAAAATTACATTTCTCGGCCATATCGCATAGATCTCACTGTGAAAAGGCTTAAATGGCTTTTTTGACCTAAGTTTGAGGATTGCGCTCAAATCAAATGTCCTAGAACCAAATTTCCACATGTAACTACTAGATTGTGATACAATACACTAATGGGTGAAGTTTGGTTGACTTCTGCGCAGCGGTTTGGGAGTTAACATCAAAATTACATTTCTCGGCCATATCGCATAGATCTCACTGTGAAAAGGCTTAAATGGCTTTTTTGACCTAAGTTTGAGGATTGCGCTCAAATCAAATGTCCTAGAACCAAATTTCCACATGTAACTACTAGATTGTGATACAATACACTAATGGGTGAAGTTTGGTTGACTTCTGCGCAGCGGTTTGGGAGTTAACATCAAAATTACATTTCTCGGCCATATCGCATAGATCTCACTGTGAAAAGGCTTAAATGACTTTTTTAATTAAGTTTGATGATTGCGTTCAAACAAAATGTCCTAGAACAAAATTTTTAAATGTAACTACTAGATTGTGATACAATACACTATTGGGTGAAGTTTGGTTGACTTCTGCGCAGCGGTTTGGGAGTTAACATCAAAATTACATTTCTCGGCCATATCGCATAGATCTCACTGTGAAAAGGCTTAAATGGCTTTTTTGACCTAAGTTTGAGGATTGCGCTCAAATCAAATGTCCTAGAACCAAATTTCCACATGTAACTACTAGATTGTGATACAATACACTAATGGGTGAAGTTTGGTTGACTTCTGCGCAGCGGTTTGGGAGTTAACATCAAAATTACATTTCTCGGCCATATCGCATAGATCTCACTGTGAAAAGGCTTAAATGGCTTTTTTGACCTAAGTTTAATAATTGCGCTCAAACCAAATGTCCTTGAACGAAATTTTAAAATGTAACTACTAGAATGTGATACAATACACTATTGGGTGAAGTTTGGTTGACTTCTGCGCAGCGGTTTGGGAGTTAACATCAAAATTACATTTCTCGGCCATATCGCATAGATCTCACTGTGAAAAGGCTTAAATGGCTTTTTTGACCTATGTTTGAGGATTGCGCTCAAATCAAATGTCCTATAACCAAATTTCCACATGTAACTACTAGATTGTGATACAATACACTAATGGGTGAAGTTTGGTTGACTTCTGCGCAGCGGTTTGGGAGTTAACATCAAAATTACATTTCTCGGCCATATCGCATAGATCTCACTGTGAAAAGGCTTAAATGGCTTTTTTGACCTAAGTTTGAGGATTGCGCTCAAACCAAATGTCCTAGAACGAAATTTTCAAATGTAACTACTAGAATGTGATACAATACACTATTGGGTGAAGTTTGGTTGACTTCTGCGCAGCGGTTTGGGAGTTAACATCAAAATTACATTTCTCGGCCATATCGCATAGATCTCACTGTGAAAAGGCTTAAATGGCTTTTTTGACCTAAGTTTGAGGATTGCGCTCAAATCAAATGTCCTAGAACCAAATTTCCACATGTAACTACTAGATTGTGATACAATACACTAATGGGTGAAGTTTGGTTGACTTCTGCGCAGCGGTTTGGGAGTTAACATCAAAATTACATTTCTCGGCCATATCGCATAGATCTCACTGTGAAAAGGCTTAAATGACTTTTTTAATTAAGTTTGATGATTGCGTTCAAACAAAATGTCCTAGAACAAAATTTTTAAATGTAACTACTAGATTGTGATACAATACACTATTGGGTGAAGTTTGGTTGACTTCTGCGCAGCGGTTTGGGAGTTAACATCAAAATTACATTTCTCGGCCATATCGCATAGATCTCACTGTGAAAAGGCTTAAATGGCTTTTTTGACCTAAGTTTGAGGATTGCGCTCAAATCAAATGTCCTAGAACGAAATTTTCAAATGTAACTACTAGAATGTGATACAATACACTATTGGGTGAAGTTTGGTTGACTTCTGCGCAGCGGTTTGGGAGTTAACATCAAAATTACATTTCTCGGCCATATCGCATAGATCTCACTGTGAAAAGGCTTAAATGGCTTTTTTGACCTAAGTTTGAGGATTGCGCTCAAATCAAATGTCCTAGAACCAAATTTCCACATGTAACTACTAGATTGTGATAAAATACACTAATGGGTGAAGTTTGGTTGACTTCTGCGCAGCGGTTTGGGAGTTAACATCAAAATTACATTTCTCGGCCATATCGCATAGATCTCACTGTGAAAAGGCTTAAATGACTTTTTTAATTAAGTTTGATGATTGCGCTCAAACAAAATTTCCTAGAACAAAATTTTCAAATGTAACTACTAGATTGTGATACAATACACTATTGGGTGAAGTTTGGTTGACTTCTGCGCAGCGGTTTGGGAGTTAACATCAAAATTACATTTCTCGGCCATATCGCATAGATCTCACTGTGAAAAGGCTTAAATGGCTTTTTTGACCTAAGTTTGAGGATTGCGCTCAAATCAAATGTCCTATAACCAAATTTCCACATGTAACTACTAGATTGTGATACAATACACTAATGGGTGAAGTTTGGTTGACTTCTGCGCAGCGGTTTGGGAGTTAACATCAAAATTACATTTCTCGGCCATATCGCATAGATCTCACTGTGAAAAGGCTTAAATGACTTTTTTAATTAAGTTTGATGATTGCGTTCAAACAAAATGTCCTAGAACAAAATTTTCAAATGTAACTACTAGATTGTGATACAATACACTATTGGGTGAAGTTTGGTTGACTTCTGCGCAGCGGTTTGGGAGTTAACATCAAAATTACATTTCTCGGCCATATCGCATAGATCTCACTGTGAAAAGGCTTAAATGGCTTTTTTGACCTAAGTTTGAGGATTGCGCTAAAATCAAATGTCCTAGAACCAAATTTCCACATGTAACTACTAGATTGTGATACAATACACTAATGGGTGAAGTTTGGTTTACTTCTGCGCAGCGGTTTGGGAGTTAACATCAAAATTACATTTCTCGGCCATATCGCATAGATCTCACTGTGAAAAGGCTTAAATGGCTTTTTTGACCTAAGTTTAATAATTGCGCTCAAACCAAATGTCCTAGAACGAAATTTTCAAATGTAACTACTAGAATGTGATACAATACACTATTGGGTGAAGTTTGGTTGACTTCTGCGCAGCGGTTTGGGAGTTAACATCAATATTACATTTCTCGGCCATATCGCATAGATCTCACTGTGAAAAGGCTTAAATGGCTTTTTTGACCTAAGTTTGAGGATTGCGCTCAAATCAAATGTCCTAGAACCAAATTTCCACATGTAACTACTAGATTGTGATACAATACACTAATGGGTGAAGTTTGGTTTACTTCTGCGCAGCGGTTTGGGAGTTAACATCAAAATTACATTTCTCGGCCATATCGCATAGATCTCACTGTGAAAAGGCTTAAATGGCTTTTTTGACCTAAGTTTAATAATTGCGCTCAAACCAAATGTCCTTGAACGAAATTTTAAAATGTAACTACTAGAATGTGATAAAATACACTATTGGGTGAAGTTTGGTTGACTTCTGCGCAGCGGTTTGGGAGTTAACATCAAAATTACATTTCTCGGCCATATCGCATATATCTCACTGTGAAAAGGCTTAAATGGCTTTTTTGACCTAAGTTTGAGGATTGCGCTCAAATCAAATGTCCTATAACCAAATTTCCACATGTAACTACTAGATTGTGATACAATACACTAATGGGTGAAGTTTGGTTGACTTCTGCGCAGCGGTTTGGGAGTTAACATCAAAATTACATTTCTCGGCCATATCGCATAGATCTCACTGTGAAAAGGCTTAAATGGCTTTTTTGACCTAAGTTTGAGGATTGTGCTCAAACAAAATGTCCTAGAACAAAATTTTCAAATGTAACTACTAGATTGTGATACAATACACTATTGGGTGAAGTTTGGTTGACTTCTGCGCAGCGGTTTGGGAGTTAACATCAAAATTACATTTCTCGGCCATATCGCATAGATCTCACTGTGAAAAGGCTTAAATGGCTTTTTTGACCTAAGTTTGAGGATTGCGCTAAAATCAAATGTCCTAGAACCAAATTTCCACATGTAACTACTAGATTGTGATACAATACACTAATGGGTGAAGTTTGGTTTACTTCTGCGCAGCGGTTTGGGAGTTAACATCAAAATTACATTTCTCGGCCATATCGCATAGATCTCACTGTGAAAAGGCTTAAATGGCTTTTTTGACCTAAGTTTAATAATTGCGCTCAAACCAAATGTCCTAGAACGAAATTTTCAAATGTAACTACTAGAATGTGATACAATACACTATTGGGTGAAGTTTGGTTGACTTCTGCGCAGCGGTTTGGGAGTTAACATCAATATTACATTTCTCGGCCATATCGCATAGATCTCACTGTGAAAAGGCTTAAATGGCTTTTTTGACCTAAGTTTGAGGATTGCGCTCAAATCAAATGTCCTAGAACCAAATTTCCACATGTAACTACTAGATTGTGATACAATACACTAATGGGTGAAGTTTGGTTTACTTCTGCGCAGCGGTTTGGGAGTTAACATCAAAATTACATTTCTCGGCCATATCGCATAGATCTCACTGTGAAAAGGCTTAAATGGCTTTTTTGACCTAAGTTTAATAATTGCGCTCAAACCAAATGTCCTTGAACGAAATTTTAAAATGTAACTACTAGAATGTGATACAATACACTATTGGGTGACGTTTGGTTGACTTCTGCGCAGCGGTTTGGGAGTTAACATCAAAATTACATTTCTCGGCCATATCGCATATATCTCACTGTGAAAAGGCTTAAATGGCTTTTTTGACCTAAGTTTGAGGATTGCGCTCAAATCAAATGTCCTATAACCAAATTTCCACATGTAACTACTAGATTGTGATACAATACACTAATGGGTGAAGTTTGGTTGACTTCTGCGCAGCGGTTTGGGAGTTAACATCAAAATTACATTTCTCGGCCATATCGCATAGATCTCACTGTGAAAAGGCTTAAATGGCTTTTTTGACCTAAGTTTGAGGATTGTGCTCAAACAAAATGTCCTAGAACAAAATTTTCAAATGTAACTACTAGATTGTGATACAATACACTATTGGGTGAAGTTTGGTTGACTTCTGCGCAGCGGTTTGGGAGTTAACATCAAAATTACATTTCTCGGCCATATCGCATAGATCTCACTGTGAAAAGGCTTAAATGACTTTTTTAATTAAGTTTGATGATTGCGTTCAAACAAAATGTCCTAGAACAAAATTTTCAAATGTAACTACTAGATTGTGATACAATAAACTATTGGGTGAAGTTTGGTTGACTTCTGCGCAGCGGTTTGGGAGTTAACATCAAAATTACATTTCTCGGCCATATCGCATAGATCTCACTGTGAAAAGGCTTAAATGGCTTTTTTGACCTAAGTTTGAGGATTGCGCTCAAACCAAATGTCCTAGAACGAAATTTTCAAATGTAACTACTAGAATGTGATACAATACACTATTGGGTGAAGTTTGGTTGACTTCTGCGCAGCGGTTTGGGAGTTAACATCAAAATTACATTTCTCGGCCATATCGCATAGATCTCACTGTGAAAAGGCTTAAATGGCTTTTTTGACCTAAGTTTGAGGATTGCGCTCAAATCAAATGTCCTAGAACCAAATTTCCACATGTAACTACTAGATTGTGATACAATACACTATTGGGTGAAGTTTGGTTTACTTCTGCGCAGCGGTTTGGGAGTTAACATCAAAATTACATTTCTCGGCCATATCGCATAGATCTCACTGTGAAAAGGCTTAAATGGCTTTTTTGACCTAAGTTTAATGATTGCGCTCAAACCAAATGTCCTAGAACGAAATTTTTAAATGTAACTACTAGAATGTGATACAATACACTATTGGGTGAAGTTTGGTTGAATTCTGCGCAGCGGTTTGGGAGTTAACATCAAAATTACATTTCTCGGCCATATCGCATAGATCTCACTGTGAAAAGGCTTAAATGACTTTTTTAATTAAGTTTGATGATTGCGTTCAAACAAAATGTCCTAGAACAAAATTTTAAAATGTAACTACTAGATTGTGATACAATACACTATTGGGTGAAGTTTGGTTGACTTCTGCGCAGCGGTTTGGGAGTTAACATCAAAATTACATTTCTCGGCCATATCGCATAGATCTCACTGTGAAAAGGCTTAAATGGCTTTTTTGACCTAAGTTTGAGGATTGCGCTCAAATCAAATGTCCTAGAACCAAATTTCCACATGTAACTACTAGATTGTGATACAATACACTAATGGGTGAAGTTTGGTTTACTTCTGCGCAGCGGTTTGGGAGTTAACATCAAAATTACATTTCTCGGCCATATCGCATAGATCTCACTGTGAAAAGGCTTAAATGGCTTTTTTGACCTAAGTTTAATAATTGCGCTCAAACCAAATGTCCTAGAACGAATTTTTTAAATGTAACTACTAGAATGTGATACAATACACTATTGGGTGAAGTTTAATTGACTTCTGCGCAGCGGTTTGGGAGTTAACATCAAAATTACATTTCTCGGCCATATCGCATAGATCTCACTGTGAAAAGGCTTAAATGGCTTTTTTGACCTAAGTTTGAGGATTGCGCTCAAATCAAATGTCCTAGAACCAAATTTCCACATGTAACTACTAGATTGTGATACAATACACTAATGGGTGAAGTTTGGTTTACTTCTGCGCAGCGGTTTGGGAGTTAACATCAAAATTACATTTCTCGGCCATATCGCATAGATCTCACTGTGAAAAGGCTTAAATGACTTTTTTAATTAAGTTTGAGGATTGCGCTCAAATCAAATGTCCTAGAACCAAATTTCCACATGTAACAACTAGATTGTGATACAATACACTATTGGGTGAAGTTTGGTTGACTTCTGCGCAGCGGTTTGGGAGTTAACATCAAAATTACATTTCTCGGCCATATCGCATAGATCTCACTGTGAAAAGGCTTAAATGGCTTTTTTGACCTAAGTTTGAGGATTGCGCTCAAACCAAATGTCCTAGAACGAAATTTTCAAATGTAACTACTAGAATGTGATACAATACACTATTGGGTGAAGTTTGGTTGACTTCTGCGCAGCGGTTTGGGAGTTAACATCAAAATTACATTTCTCGGCCATATCGCATAGATCTCACTGTGAAAAGGCTTAAATGACTTTTTTAATTAAGTTTGATGATTGCGCTCAAACAAAATGTCCTAGAACAAAATTTTCAAATGTAACTACTAGATTGTGATACAATACACTATTGGGTGAAGTTTGGTTGACTTCTGCGCAGCGGTTTGGGAGTTAACATCAAAATTACATTTCTCGGCCATATCGCATAGATCTCACTGTGAAAAGGCTTAAATGGCTTTTTTGACCTAAGTTTGAGGATTGCGCTCAAATCAAATGTCCTAGAACCAAATTTCCACATGTAACTACTAGATTGTGATACAATACACTAATGGTTGAAGTTTGGTTGACTTCTGCGCAGCGGTTTGGGAGTGAACATCAAAATTACATTTCTCGGCCATATCGCATAGATCTCACTGTGAAAAGGCTTAAATGACTTTTTTTAATTAAGTTTGAAGATTGCGCTCAAATCAAATGTCCTAAAACTAAATTTCCAAATGTAACTACTAGATTGTGATAAAATACACTATTGGGTGAAGTTTGGTTGACTTCTGCGCAGCGGTTTGGGAGTTAACATCAAAATTACATTTCTCGGCCATATCGCATAGATCTCACTGTGAAAAGGCTTAAATGGCTTTTTTGACCTAAGTTTAATGATTGCGCTCAAACCAAATGTCCTAGAACGAAATTTTCAAATGTAACTACTAGAATGTGATACAATACACTATTGGGTGAAGTTTGGTTGACTTCTGCGCAGCGGTTTGGGAGTTAACATCAAAATTACATTTCTCGGCCATATCGCATAGATATCACTGTGAAAAGGCTTAAATGACTTTTTTAATTAAGTTTGATGATTGCGTTCAAACAAAATGTCCTAGAACAAAATTTTCAAATGTAACTACTAGATTGTGATACAATATACTATTGGGTGAAGTTTGGTTGACTTCTGCGCAGCGGTTTGGGAGTTAACATCAAAATTACATTTCTCGGCCATATCGCATAGATCTCACTGTGAAAAGGCTTAAATGGCTTTTTTGACCTAAGTTTGAGGATTGCGCTCAAATCAAATGTCCTAGAACCAAATTTCCACATGTAACTACTAGATTGTGATACAATACACTATTGGGTGAAGTTTGGTTTACTTCTGCGCAGCGGTTTGGGAGTTAACATCAAAATTACATTTCTCGGCCATATCGCATAGATCTCACTGTGAAAAGGCTTAAATGGCTTTTTTGACCTAAGTTTAATGATTGCGCTCAAACCAAATGTCCTAGAACGAAATTTTTAAATGTAACTACTAGAATGTGATACAATACACTATTGGGTGAAGTTTGGTTGAATTCTGCGCAGCGGTTTGGGAGTTAACATCAAAATTACATTTCTCGGCCATATCGCATAGATCTCACTGTGAAAAGGCTTAAATGACTTTTTTAATTAAGTTTGATGATTGCGTTCAAACAAAATGTCCTAGAACAAAATTTTAAAATGTAACTACTAGATTGTGATACAATACACTATTGGGTGAAGTTTGGTTGACTTCTGCGCAGCGGTTTGGGAGTTAACATCAAAATTACATTTCTCGGCCATATCGCATAGATCTCACTGTGAAAAGGCTTAAATGGCTTTTTTGACCTAAGTTTGAGGATTGCGCTCAAATCAAATGTCCTAGAACCAAATTTCCACATGTAACTACTAGATTGTGATACAATACACTAATGGGTGAAGTTTGGTTTACTTCTGCGCAGCGGTTTGGGAGTTAACATCAAAATTACATTTCTCGGCCATATCGCATAGATCTCACTGTGAAAAGGCTTAAATGGCTTTTTTGACCTAAGTTTAATAATTGCGCTCAAACCAAATGTCCTAGAACGAATTTTTTAAATGTAACTACTAGAATGTGATACAATACACTATTGGGTGAAGTTTAATTGACTTCTGCGCAGCGGTTTGGGAGTTAACATCAAAATTACATTTCTCGGCCATATCGCATAGATCTCACTGTGAAAAGGCTTAAATGGCTTTTTTGACCTAAGTTTGAGGATTGCGCTCAAATCAAATGTCCTAGAACCAAATTTCCACATGTAACTACTAGATTGTGATACAATACACTAATGGGTGAAGTTTGGTTTACTTCTGCGCAGCGGTTTGGGAGTTAACATCAAAATTACATTTCTCGGCCATATCGCATAGATCTCACTGTGAAAAGGCTTAAATGACTTTTTTAATTAAGTTTGAGGATTGCGCTCAAATCAAATGTCCTAGAACCAAATTTCCACATGTAACTACTAGATTGTGATACAATACACTTATGGGTGAAGTTTGGTTGACTTCTGCGCAGCGGTTTGGGAGTTAACATCAAAATTACATTTCTCGGCCATATCGCATAGATATCACTGTGAAAAGGCTTAAATGACTTTTTTAATTAAGTTTGATGATTGCGTTCAAACAAAATGTCCTAGAACAATATTTTCAAATGTAACTACTAGATTGTGATACAATACACTATTGGGTGAAGTTTGGTTGACTTCTGCGCAGCGGTTTGGGAGTTAACATCAAAATTACATTTCTCGGCCATATCGCATAGATATCACTGTGAAAAGGCTTAAATGACTTTTTTAATTAAGTTTGATGATTGCGTTCAAACAAAATGTCCTAGAACAAAATTTTCAAATGTAACTACTAGATTGTGATACAATACACTATTGGGTGAAGTTTGGTTGACTTCTGCGCAGCGGTTTGGGAGTTAACATCAAAATTACATTTCTCGGCCATATCGCATAGATCTCACTGTGAAAAGGCTTAAATGGCTTTTTTGACCTAAGTTTGAGGATTGCGCTCAAATCAAATGTCCTAGAACCAAATTTCCACATGTAACAACTAGATTGTGATACAATACACTATTGGGTGAAGTTTGGTTGACTTCTGCGCAGCGGTTTGGGAGTTAACATCAAAATTACATTTCTCGGCCATATCGCATAGATCTCACTGTGAAAAGGCTTAAATGGCTTTTTTGACCTAAGTTTGAGGATTGCGCTCAAACCAAATGTCCTAGAACGAAATTTTCAAATGTAACTACTAGAATGTGATACAATACACTATTGGGTGAAGTTTGGTTGACTTCTGCGCAGCGGTTTGGGAGTTAACATCAAAATTACATTTCTCGGCCATATCGCATAGATCTCACTGTGAAAAGGCTTAAATGACTTTTTTAATTAAGTTTGATGATTGCGCTCAAACAAAATGTCCTAGAACAAAATTTTCAAATGTAACTACTAGATTGTGATACAATACACTATTGGGTGAAGTTTGGTTGACTTCTGCGCAGCGGTTTGGGAGTTAACATCAAAATTACATTTCTCGGCCATATCGCATAGATCTCACTGTGAAAAGGCTTAAATGGCTTTTTTGACCTAAGTTTGAGGATTGCGCTCAAATCAAATGTCCTAGAACCAAATTTCCACATGTAACTACTAGATTGTGATACAATACACTAATGGTTGAAGTTTGGTTGACTTCTGCGCAGCGGTTTGGGAGTGAACATCAAAATTACATTTCTCGGCCATATCGCATAGATCTCACTGTGAAAAGGCTTAAATGACTTTTTTTAATTAAGTTTGAAGATTGCGCTCAAATCAAATGTCCTAAAACTAAATTTCCAAATGTAACTACTAGATTGTGATAAAATACACTATTGGGTGAAGTTTGGTTGACTTCTGCGCAGCGGTTTGGGAGTTAACATCAAAATTACATTTCTCGGCCATATCGCATAGATCTCACTGTGAAAAGGCTTAAATGGCTTTTTTGACCTAAGTTTAATGATTGCGCTCAAACCAAATGTCCTAGAACGAAATTTTCAAATGTAACTACTAGAATGTGATACAATACACTATTGGGTGAAGTTTGGTTGACTTCTGCGCAGCGGTTTGGGAGTTAACATCAAAATTACATTTCTCGGCCATATCGCATAGATATCACTGTGAAAAGGCTTAAATGACTTTTTTAATTAAGTTTGATGATTGCGTTCAAACAAAATGTCCTAGAACAAAATTTTCAAATGTAACTACTAGATTGTGATACAATATACTATTGGGTGAAGTTTGGTTGACTTCTGCGCAGCGGTTTGGGAGTTAACATCAAAATTACATTTCTCGGCCATATCGCATAGATCTCACTGTGAAAAGGCTTAAATGGCTTTTTTGACCTAAGTTTGAGGATTGCGCTCAAATCAAATGTCCTAGAACCAAATTTCCACATGTAACTACTAGATTGTGATACAATACACTATTGGGTGAAGTTTGGTTTACTTCTGCGCAGCGGTTTGGGAGTTAACATCAAAATTACATTTCTCGGCCATATCGCATAGATCTCACTGTGAAAAGGCTTAAATGGCTTTTTTGACCTAAGTTTAATGATTGCGCTCAAACCAAATGTCCTAGAACGAAATTTTTAAATGTAACTACTAGAATGTGATACAATACACTATTGGGTGAAGTTTGGTTGAATTCTGCGCAGCGGTTTGGGAGTTAACATCAAAATTACATTTCTCGGCCATATCGCATAGATCTCACTGTGAAAAGGCTTAAATGACTTTTTTAATTAAGTTTGATGATTGCGTTCAAACAAAATGTCCTAGAACAAAATTTTAAAATGTAACTACTAGATTGTGATACAATACACTATTGGGTGAAGTTTGGTTGACTTCTGCGCAGCGGTTTGGGAGTTAACATCAAAATTACATTTCTCGGCCATATCGCATAGATCTCACTGTGAAAAGGCTTAAATGGCTTTTTTGACCTAAGTTTGAGGATTGCGCTCAAATCAAATGTCCTAGAACCAAATTTCCACATGTAACTACTAGATTGTGATACAATACACTAATGGGTGAAGTTTGGTTTACTTCTGCGCAGCGGTTTGGGAGTTAACATCAAAATTACATTTCTCGGCCATATCGCATAGATCTCACTGTGAAAAGGCTTAAATGGCTTTTTTGACCTAAGTTTAATAATTGCGCTCAAACCAAATGTCCTAGAACGAATTTTTTAAATGTAACTACTAGAATGTGATACAATACACTATTGGGTGAAGTTTAATTGACTTCTGCGCAGCGGTTTGGGAGTTAACATCAAAATTACATTTCTCGGCCATATCGCATAGATCTCACTGTGAAAAGGCTTAAATGGCTTTTTTGACCTAAGTTTGAGGATTGCGCTCAAATCAAATGTCCTAGAACCAAATTTCCACATGTAACTACTAGATTGTGATACAATACACTAATGGGTGAAGTTTGGTTTACTTCTGCGCAGCGGTTTGGGAGTTAACATCAAAATTACATTTCTCGGCCATATCGCATAGATCTCACTGTGAAAAGGCTTAAATGACTTTTTTAATTAAGTTTGAGGATTGCGCTCAAATCAAATGTCCTAGAACCAAATTTCCACATGTAACTACTAGATTGTGATACAATACACTTATGGGTGAAGTTTGGTTGACTTCTGCGCAGCGGTTTGGGAGTTAACATCAAAATTACATTTCTCGGCCATATCGCATAGATATCACTGTGAAAAGGCTTAAATGACTTTTTTAATTAAGTTTGATGATTGCGTTCAAACAAAATGTCCTAGAACAATATTTTCAAATGTAACTACTAGATTGTGATACAATACACTATTGGGTGAAGTTTGGTTGACTTCTGCGCAGCGGTTTGGGAGTTAACATCAAAATTACATTTCTCGGCCATATCGCATAGATCTCACTGTGAAAAGGCTTAAATGGCTTTTTTGACCTAAGTTTAATGATTGCGCTCAAACCAAATGTCCTAGAACGAAATTTTCAAATGTAACTACTAGAATGTGATACAATACACTATTGGGTGAAGTTTGGTTGACTTCTGCGCAGCGGTTTGGGAGTTAACATCAAAATTACATTTCTCGGCCATATCGCATAGATATCACTGTGAAAAGGCTTAAATGACTTTTTTAATTAAGTTTGATGATTGCGTTCAAACAAAATGTCCTAGAACAAAATTTTCAAATGTAACTACTAGATTGTGATACAATACACTATTGGGTGAAGTTTGGTTGACTTCTGCGCAGCGGTTTGGGAGTTAACATCAAAATTACATTTCTCGGCCATATCGCATAGATCTCACTGTGAAAAGGCTTAAATGGCTTTTTTGACCTAAGTTTGAGGATTGCGCTCAAATCAAATGTCCTAGAACCAAATTTCCACATGTAACTAGTAGATTGTGATACAATACACTATTGGGTGAAGTTTGGTTTACTTCTGCGCAGCGGTTTGGGAGTTAACATCAAAATTACATTTCTCGGCCATATCGCATAGATCTCACTGTGAAAAGGCTTAAATGGCTTTTTTGACCGAAGTTTAATGATTGCGCTCAAACCAAATGTCCTAGAACGAAATTTTTAAATGTAACTACTAGAATGTGATACAATACACTATTGGGTGAAGTTTGGTTGACTTCTGCGCAGCGGTTTGGGAGTTAACATCAAAATTACATTTCTCGGCCATATCGCATAGATCTCACTGTGAAAAGGCTTAAATGGCTTTTTTGACCTAAGTTTGAGGATTGCGCTCAAACAAAATGTCCTAGAACAAAATTTTCAAATGTAACTACTAGATTGTGATACAATACACTATTGGGTGAAGTTTGGTTGACTTCTGCTCAGCGGTTTGGGAGTTAACATCAAAATTACATTTCTCGGCCATATCGCATAGATCTCACTGTGAAAAGGCTTAAATGGCTTTTTTGACCTAAGTTTGAGGATTGCGCTCAAATCAAATGTCCTAGAACCAAATTTCCACATGTAACTACTAGATTGTGATACAATACACTAATGGGTGAAGTTTGGTTTACTTCTCCGCAGCGGTTTGGGAGTTAACATCAAAATTACATTTCTCGGCCATATCGCATAGATCTCACTGTGAAAAGGCTTAAATGGCTTTTTTGACCTACGTTTAAGGATTGCGCTCAAACCAAATGTCCTAGAACGAAATTTTCAAATGTAACTACTAGAATGTGATACAATACACTATTGGGTGAAGTTTGGTTGACTTCTGCGCAGCGGTTTGGGAGTTAACATCAAAATTACATTTCTTGGCCATATCGCATAGATCTCACTGTGAAAAGGCTTAAATGGCTTTTTTGACCTAAGTTTGAGGATTGCGCTCAAATCAAATGTCCTAGAACCAAATTTCCACATGTAACTACTAGATTGTGATACAATACACTAATGGGTGAAGTTTGGTTGACTTCTGCGCAGCGGTTTGGGAGTTAATATCAAAATTACATTTCTCGGCCATATCGCATAGATCTCACTGTGAAAAGGCTTAAATGACTTTTTTAATTAAGTTTGATGATTGCGTTCAAACAAAATGTCCTAGAACAAAGTTTTCAAATGTAACTACTAGATTGTGATACAATACACTATTGGGTGAAGTTTGGTTGACTTCTGCGCAGCGGTTTGGGAGTTAACATAAAAATTACATTTCTCGGCCATATCGCATAGATCTCACTGTGAAAAGGCTTAAATGGCTTTTTTGACCTAAGTTTAATGATTGCGCTCAAACCAAATGTCCTAGAACGAAATTTTCAAATGTAACTACTAGAATGTGATACAATACACTATTGGGTGAAGTTTGGTTGACTTCTGCGCAGCGGTTTGGGAGTTAACATCAAAATTACATTTCTCGGCCATATCGCATAGATCTCACTGTGAAAAGGCTTAAATGACTTTTCTAATTAAGTTTGATGATTGCGTTCAAACAAAATGTCCTAGAACA
This sequence comes from Corythoichthys intestinalis, assembly GCF_030265065.1. Classification (NCBI taxonomy): domain Eukaryota; kingdom Metazoa; phylum Chordata; class Actinopteri; order Syngnathiformes; family Syngnathidae; genus Corythoichthys; species Corythoichthys intestinalis. Next base: position 2,544,366 of record NW_026651596.1, read on the forward strand.
AAATTTTCAAATGTAACTACTAGATTGTGATACAATACACTATTGGGTGAAGTTTGGTTGACTTCTGCGCAGCGGTTTGGGAGTTAACATCAAAATTACATTTCTCGGCCATATCGCATAGATCTCACTGTGAAAAGGCTTAAATGGCTTTTTTGACCTAAGTTTGAGGATTGCGCTCAAATCAAATGTCCTAGAACCAAATTTCCACATGTAACTAGTAGATTGTGATACAATACACTATTGGGTGAAGTTTGGTTTACTTCTGCGCAGCGGTTTGGGAGTTAACATCAAAATTACATTTCTCGGCCATATCGCATAGATCTCACTGTGAAAAGGCTTAAATGGCTTTTTTGACCGAAGTTTAATGATTGCGCTCAAACCAAATGTCCTAGAACGAAATTTTTAAATGTAACTACTAGAATGTGATACAATACACTATTGGGTGAAGTTTGGTTGACTTCTGCGCAGCGGTTTGGGAGTTAACATCAAAATTACATTTCTCGGCCATATCGCATAGATCTCACTGTGAAAAGGCTTAAATGGCTTTTTTGACCTAAGTTTGAGGATTGCGCTCAAACAAAATGTCCTAGAACAAAATTTTCAAATGTAACTACTAGATTGTGATACAATACACTATTGGGTGAAGTTTGGTTGACTTCTGCTCAGCGGTTTGGGAGTTAACATCAAAATTACATTTCTCGGCCATATCGCATAGATCTCACTGTGAAAAGGCTTAAATGGCTTTTTTGACCTAAGTTTGAGGATTGCGCTCAAATCAAATGTCCTAGAACCAAATTTCCACATGTAACTACTAGATTGTGATACAATACACTAATGGGTGAAGTTTGGTTTACTTCTGCGCAGCGGTTTGGGAGTTAACATCAAAATTACATTTCTCGGCCATATCGCATAGATCTCACTGTGAAAAGGCTTAAATGGCTTTTTTGACCTACGTTTAAGGATTGCGCTCAAACCAAATGTCCTAGAACGAAATTTTCAAATGTAACTACTAGAATGTGATACAATACACTATTGGGTGAAGTTTGGTTGACTTCTGCGCAGCGGTTTGGGAGTTAACATCAAAATTACATTTCTCGGCCATATCGCATAGATCTCACTGTGAAAAGGCTTAAATGGCTTTTTTGACCTAAGTTTGAGGATTGCGCTCAAATCAAATGTCCTAGAACCAAATTTCCACATGTAACTACTAGATTGTGATACAATACACTAATGGGTGAAGTTTGGTTGACTTCTGCGCAGCGGTTTGGGAGTTAATATCAAAATTACATTTCTCGGCCATATCGCATAGATCTCACTGTGAAAAGGCTTAAATGACTTTTTTAATTAAGTTTGATGATTGCGTTCAAACAAAATGTCCTAGAACAAAGTTTTCAAATGTAACTACTAGATTGTGATACAATACACTATTGGGTGAAGTTTGGTTGACTTCTGCGCAGCGGTTTGGGAGTTAACATAAAAATTACATTTCTCGGCCATATCGCATAGATCTCACTGTGAAAAGGCTTAAATGGCTTTTTTGACCTAAGTTTGAGGATTGCGCTCAAATCAAATGTCCTAGAACCAAATTTCCACATGTAACTACTAGATTGTGATACAATACACTAATGGGTGAAGTTTGGTTGACTTCTGCGCAGCGGTTTGGGAGTTAACATCAAAATTACATTTCTCGGCCATATCGCATAGATCTCACTGTGAAAAGGCTTAAATGGCTTTTTTGACCTAAGTTTGAGGATTGCGCTCAAATCAAATGTCCTAGAACCAAATTTCCACATGTAACTACTAGATTGTGATACAATACACTAATGGGTGAAGTTTGGTTGACTTCTGCGCAGCGGTTTGGGAGTTAATATCAAAATTACATTTCTCGGCCATATCGCATAGATCTCACTGTGAAAAGGCTTAAATGACTTTTCTAATTAAGTTTGATGATTGCGTTCAAACAAAATGTCCTAGAACAAAATTTTCAAATGTAACTACTAGATTGTGATACAATACACTATTGGGTGAAGTTTGGTTGACTTCTGCGCAGCGGTTTGGGAGTTAACATCAAAATTACATTTCTCGGCCATATCGCATAGATCTAACTGTGAAAAGGCTTAAATGGCTTTTTTGACCTAAGTTTGAGGATTGCGCTCAAATCAAATGTCCTAGAACCAAATTTCCACATGTAACTACTAGATTGTGATACAATACACTATTGGGTGAAGTTTGGTTTACTTCTGCGCAGCGGTTTGGGAGTTAACATCAAAATTACATTTCTCGGCCATATCGCATAGATCTCACTGTGAAAAGGCTTAAATGGCTTTTTTGACCTAAGTTTAATGATTGCGCTCAAACCAAATGTCCTAGAACGAAATTTTCAAATGTAACTACTAGAATGTGATACAATACACTATTGGGTGAAGTTTGGTTGACTTCTGCGCAGCGGTTTGGGAGTTAACATCAAAATTACATTTCTCGGCCATATCGCATAGATATCACTGTGAAAAGGCTTAAATGACTTTTTTAATTAAGTTTGATGATTGCGTTCAAACAAAATGTCCTAGAACAAAATTTTCAAATGTAACTACTAGATTGTGATACAATACACTATTGGGTGAAGTTTGGTTGACTTCTGCGCAGCGGTTTGGGAGTTAACATCAAAATTACATTTCTCGGCCATATCGCATAGATCTCACTGTGAAAAGGCTTAAATGGCTTTTTTGACCTAAGTTTGAGGATTGCGCTCAAATCAAATGTCCTAGAACCAAATTTCCACATGTAACTACTAGATTGTGATACAATACACTAATGGGTGAAGTTTGGTTGACTTCTGCGCAGCGGTTTGGGAGTTAATATCAAAATTACATTTCTCGGCCATATCGCATAGATCTCACTGTGAAAAGGCTTAAATGACTTTTTTAATTAAGTTTGATGATTGCGTTCAAACAAAATGTCCTAGAACAAAGTTTTCAAATGTAACTACTAGATTGTGATACAATACACTATTGGGTGAAGTTTGGTTGACTTCTGCGCAGCGGTTTGGGAGTTAACATAAAAATTACATTTCTCGGCCATATCGCATAGATCTCACTGTGAAAAGGCTTAAATGGCTTTTTTGACCTAAGTTTGAGGATTGCGCTCAAATCAAATGTCCTAGAACCAAATTTCCACATGTAACTACTAGATTGTGATACAATACACTAATGGGTGAAGTTTGGTTGACTTCTGCGCAGCGGTTTGGGAGTTAACATCAAAATTACATTTCTCGGCCATATCGCATAGATCTCACTGTGAAAAGGCTTAAATGGCTTTTTTGACCTAAGTTTGAGGATTGCGCTCAAATCAAATGTCCTAGAACCAAATTTCCACATGTAACTACTAGATTGTGATACAATACACTAATGGGTGAAGTTTGGTTGACTTCTGCGCAGCGGTTTGGGAGTTAATATCAAAATTACATTTCTCGGCCATATCGCATAGATCTCACTGTGAAAAGGCTTAAATGACTTTTCTAATTAAGTTTGATGATTGCGTTCAAACAAAATGTCCTAGAACAAAATTTTCAAATGTAACTACTAGATTGTGATACAATACACTATTGGGTGAAGTTTGGTTGACTTCTGCGCAGCGGTTTGGGAGTTAACATCAAAATTACATTTCTCGGCCATATCGCATAGATCTAACTGTGAAAAGGCTTAAATGGCTTTTTTGACCTAAGTTTGAGGATTGCGCTCAAATCAAATGTCCTAGAACCAAATTTCCACATGTAACTACTAGATTGTGATACAATACACTATTGGGTGAAGTTTGGTTTACTTCTGCGCAGCGGTTTGGGAGTTAACATCAAAATTACATTTCTCGGCCATATCGCATAGATCTCACTGTGAAAAGGCTTAAATGGCTTTTTTGACCTAAGTTTAATGATTGCGCTCAAACCAAATGTCCTAGAACGAAATTTTCAAATGTAACTACTAGAATGTGATACAATACACTATTGGGTGAAGTTTGGTTGACTTCTGCGCAGCGGTTTGGGAGTTAACATCAAAATTACATTTCTCGGCCATATCGCATAGATATCACTGTGAAAAGGCTTAAATGACTTTTTTAATTAAGTTTGATGATTGCGTTCAAACAAAATGTCCTAGAACAAAATTTTCAAATGTAACTACTAGATTGTGATACAATACACTATTGGGTGAAGTTTGGTTGACTTCTGCGCAGCGGTTTGGGAGTTAACATCAAAATTACATTTCTCGGCCATATCGCATAGATCTCACTGTGAAAAGGCTTAAATGGCTTTTTTGACCTAAGTTTGAGGATTGCGCTCAAATCAAATGTCCTAGAACCAAATTTCCACATGTAACTAGTAGATTGTGATACAATACACTATTGGGTGAAGTTTGGTTGACTTCTGCGCAGCGGTTTGGGAGTTAACATCAAAATTACATTTCTCGGCCATATCGCATAGATCTCACTGTGAAAAGGCTTAAATGGCTTTTTTGACCGAAGTTTAATGATTGCGCTCAAACCAAATGTCCTAGAACGAAATTTTTAAATGTAACTACTAGAATGTGATACAATACACTATTGGGTGAAGTTTGGTTGACTTCTGCGCAGCGGTTTGGGAGTTAACATCAAAATTACATTTCTCGGCCATATCGCATAGATCTCACTGTGAAAAGGCTTAAATGGCTTTTTTGACCTAAGTTTGAGGATTGCGCTCAAACAAAATGTCCTAGAACAAAATTTTCAAATGTAACTACTAGATTGTGATACAATACACTATTGGGTGAAGTTTGGTTGACTTCTGCTCAGCGGTTTGGGAGTTAACATCAAAATTACATTTCTCGGCCATATCGCATAGATCTCACTGTGAAAAGGCTTAAATGGCTTTTTTGACCTAAGTTTGAGGATTGCGCTCAAATCAAATGTCCTAGAACCAAATTTCCACATGTAACTACTAGATTGTGATACAATACACTAATGGGTGAAGTTTGGTTTACTTCTGCGCAGCGGTTTGGGAGTTAACATCAAAATTACATTTCTCGGCCATATCGCATAGATCTCACTGTGAAAAGGCTTAAATGGCTTTTTTGACCTACGTTTAAGGATTGCGCTCAAACCAAATGTCCTAGAACGAAATTTTCAAATGTAACTACTAGAATGTGATACAATACACTATTGGGTGAAGTTTGGTTGACTTCTGCGCAGCGGTTTGGGAGTTAACATCAAAATTACATTTCTCGGCCATATCGCATAGATCTCACTGTGAAAAGGCTTAAATGGCTTTTTTGACCTAAGTTTGAGGATTGCGCTCAAATCAAATGTCCTAGAACCAAATTTCCACATGTAACTACTAGATTGTGATACAATACACTAATGGGTGAAGTTTGGTTGACTTCTGCGCAGCGGTTTGGGAGTTAATATCAAAATTACATTTCTCGGCCATATCGCATAGATCTCACTGTGAAAAGGCTTAAATGACTTTTTTAATTAAGTTTGATGATTGCGTTCAAACAAAATGTCCTAGAACAAAGTTTTCAAATGTAACTACTAGATTGTGATACAATACACTATTGGGTGAAGTTTGGTTGACTTCTGCGCAGCGGTTTGGGAGTTAACATAAAAATTACATTTCTCGGCCATATCGCATAGATCTCACTGTGAAAAGGCTTAAATGGCTTTTTTGACCTAAGTTTGAGGATTGCGCTCAAATCAAATGTCCTAGAACCAAATTTCCACATGTAACTACTAGATTGTGATACAATACACTAATGGGTGAAGTTTGGTTGACTTCTGCGCAGCGGTTTGGGAGTTAACATCAAAATTACATTTCTCGGCCATATCGCATAGATCTCACTGTGAAAAGGCTTAAATGGCTTTTTTGACCTAAGTTTGAGGATTGCGCTCAAATCAAATGTCCTAGAACCAAATTTCCACATGTAACTACTAGATTGTGATACAATACACTAATGGGTGAAGTTTGGTTGACTTCTGCGCAGCGGTTTGGGAGTTAATATCAAAATTACATTTCTCGGCCATATCGCATAGATCTCACTGTGAAAAGGCTTAAATGACTTTTCTAATTAAGTTTGATGATTGCGTTCAAACAAAATGTCCTAGAACAAAATTTTCAAATGTAACTACTAGATTGTGATACAATACACTATTGGGTGAAGTTTGGTTGACTTCTGCGCAGCGGTTTGGGAGTTAACATCAAAATTACATTTCTCGGCCATATCGCATAGATCTAACTGTGAAAAGGCTTAAATGGCTTTTTTGACCTAAGTTTGAGGATTGCGCTCAAATCAAATGTCCTAGAACCAAATTTCCACATGTAACTACTAGATTGTGATACAATACACTATTGGGTGAAGTTTGGTTTACTTCTGCGCAGCGGTTTGGGAGTTAACATCAAAATTACATTTCTCGGCCATATCGCATAGATCTCACTGTGAAAAGGCTTAAATGGCTTTTTTGACCTAAGTTTAATGATTGCGCTCAAACCAAATGTCCTAGAACGAAATTTTCAAATGTAACTACTAGAATGTGATACAATACACTATTGGGTGAAGTTTGGTTGACTTCTGCGCAGCGGTTTGGGAGTTAACATCAAAATTACATTTCTCGGCCATATCGCATAGATCTCACTGTGAAAAGGCTTAAATGGCTTTTTTGACCTAAGTTTGAGGATTGCGCTCAAACAAAATGTCCTAGAACAAAATTTTCAAATGTAACTACTAGATTGTGATACAATACACTATTGGGTGAAGTTTGGTTGACTTCTGCGCAGCGGTTTGGGAGTTAACATCAAAATTACATTTCTCGGCCATATCGCATAGATCTCACTGTGAAAAGGCATAAATGACTTTTTTAATTAAGTTTGATGATTGTGTTCAAACAAAATGTCCTAGAACAAAATTTTCAAATGTAACTACTAGATTGTGATACAATACACTATTGGGTGAAGTTTGGTTGACTTCTGCGCAGCGGTTTGGGAGTTAACATCAAAATTACATTTCTCGGCCATATCGCATAGATCTCACTGTGAAAAGGCTTAAATGGCTTTTTTGACCTAAGTTTGAGGATTGCGCTCAAATCAAATGTCCTAAAACTAAATTTCCAAATGTAACTACTAGATTGTGATAAAATACACTATTGGGTGAAGTTTGGTTGACTTCTGCGCAGCGGTTTGGGAGTTAACATCAAAATTACATTTCTCGGCCATATCGCATAGATCTCACTGTGAAAAGGCTTAAATGGCTTTTTTGACCTAAGTTTAATGATTGCGCTCAAACCAAATGTCCTAGAACGAAATTTTCAAATGTAACTACTAGAATGTGATACAATACACTATTGGGTGAAGTTTGGTTGACTTCTGCGCAGCGGTTTGGGAGTTAACATCAAAATTACATTTCTCGGCCATATCGCATAGATATCACTGTGAAAAGGCTTAAATGACTTTTTTAATTAAGTTTGATGATTGCGTTCAAACAAAATGTCCTAGAACAAAATTTTCAAATGTAACTACTAGATTGTGATACAATATACTATTGGGTGAAGTTTGGTTGACTTCTGCGCAGCGGTTTGGGAGTTAACATCAAAATTACATTTCTCGGCCATATCGCATAGATCTCACTGTGAAAAGGCTTAAATGGCTTTTTTGACCTAAGTTTGAGGATTGCGCTCAAATCAAATGTCCTAGAACCAAATTTCCACATGTAACTACTAGATTGTGATACAATACACTATTGGGTGAAGTTTGGTTTACTTCTGCGCAGCGGTTTGGGAGTTAACATCAAAATTACATTTCTCGGCCATATCGCATAGATCTCACTGTGAAAAGGCTTAAATGGCTTTTTTGACCTAAGTTTAATGATTGCGCTCAAACCAAATGTCCTAGAACGAAATTTTTAAATGTAACTACTAGAATGTGATACAATACACTATTGGGTGAAGTTTGGTTGAATTCTGCGCAGCGGTTTGGGAGTTAACATCAAAATTACATTTCTCGGCCATATCGCATAGATCTCACTGTGAAAAGGCTTAAATGACTTTTTTAATTAAGTTTGATGATTGCGTTCAAACAAAATGTCCTAGAACAAAATTTTAAAATGTAACTACTAGATTGTGATACAATACACTATTGGGTGAAGTTTGGTTGACTTCTGCGCAGCGGTTTGGGAGTTAACATCAAAATTACATTTCTCGGCCATATCGCATAGATCTCACTGTGAAAAGGCTTAAATGGCTTTTTTGACCTAAGTTTGATGATTGCGCTCAAACCAAATGTCCTAGAACGAAATTTTCAAATGTAACTACTAGAATGTGATACAATACACTATTGGGTGAAGTTTGGTTGACTTCTGCGCAGCGGTTTGGGAGTTAACATCAAAATTACATTTCTCGGCCATATCGCATAGATATCACTGTGAAAAGGCTTAAATGACTTTTTTAATTAAGTTTGATGATTGCGTTCAAACAAAATGTCCTAGAACAAAATTTTCAAATGTAACTACTAGATTGTGATACAATACACTATTGGGTGAAGTTTGGTTGACTTCTGCGCAGCGGTTTGGGAGTTAACATCAAAATTACATTTCTCGGCCATATCGCATAGATCTCACTGTGAAAAGGCTTAAATGGCTTTTTTGACCTAAGTTTGAGGATTGCGCTCAAATCAAATGTCCTAGAACCAAATTTCCACATGTAACTAGTAGATTGTGATACAATACACTATTGGGTGAAGTTTGGTTTACTTCTGCGCAGCGGTTTGGGAGTTAACATCAAAATTACATTTCTCGGCCATATCGCATAGATCTCACTGTGAAAAGGCTTAAATGGCTTTTTTGACCGAAGTTTAATGATTGCGCTCAAACCAAATGTCCTAGAACGAAATTTTTAAATGTAACTACTAGAATGTGATACAATACACTATTGGGTGAAGTTTGGTTGACTTCTGCGCAGCGGTTTGGGAGTTAACATCAAAATTACATTTCTCGGCCATATCGCATAGATCTCACTGTGAAAAGGCTTAAATGGCTTTTTTGACCTAAGTTTGAGGATTGCGCTCAAACAAAATGTCCTAGAACAAAATTTTCAAATGTAACTACTAGATTGTGATACAATACACTATTGGGTGAAGTTTGGTTGACTTCTGCTCAGCGGTTTGGGAGTTAACATCAAAATTACATTTCTCGGCCATATCGCATAGATCTCACTGTGAAAAGGCTTAAATGGCTTTTTTGACCTAAGTTTGAGGATTGCGCTCAAATCAAATGTCCTAGAACCAAATTTCCACATGTAACTACTAGATTGTGATACAATACACTAATGGGTGAAGTTTGGTTTACTTCTGCGCAGCGGTTTGGGAGTTAACATCAAAATTACATTTCTCGGCCATATCGCATAGATCTCACTGTGAAAAGGCTTAAATGGCTTTTTTGACCTACGTTTAAGGATTGCGCTCAAACCAAATGTCCTAGAACGAAATTTTCAAATGTAACTACTAGAATGTGATACAATACACTATTGGGTGAAGTTTGGTTGACTTCTGCGCAGCGGTTTGGGAGTTAACATCAAAATTACATTTCTCGGCCATATCGCATAGATCTCACTGTGAAAAGGCTTAAATGGCTTTTTTGACCTAAGTTTGAGGATTGCGCTCAAATCAAATGTCCTAGAACCAAATTTCCACATGTAACTACTAGATTGTGATACAATACACTAATGGGTGAAGTTTGGTTGACTTCTGCGCAGCGGTTTGGGAGTTAATATCAAAATTACATTTCTCGGCCATATCGCATAGATCTCACTGTGAAAAGGCTTAAATGACTTTTTTAATTAAGTTTGATGATTGCGTTCAAACAAAATGTCCTAGAACAAAGTTTTCAAATGTAACTACTAGATTGTGATACAATACACTATTGGGTGAAGTTTGGTTGACTTCTGCGCAGCGGTTTGGGAGTTAACATAAAAATTACATTTCTCGGCCATATCGCATAGATCTCACTGTGAAAAGGCTTAAATGGCTTTTTTGACCTAAGTTTGAGGATTGCGCTCAAATCAAATGTCCTAGAACCAAATTTCCACATGTAACTACTAGATTGTGATACAATACACTAATGGGTGAAGTTTGGTTGACTTCTGCGCAGCGGTTTGGGAGTTAACATCAAAATTACATTTCTCGGCCATATCGCATAGATCTCACTGTGAAAAGGCTTAAATGGCTTTTTTGACCTAAGTTTGAGGATTGCGCTCAAATCAAATGTCCTAGAACCAAATTTCCACATGTAACTACTAGATTGTGATACAATACACTAATGGGTGAAGTTTGGTTGACTTCTGCGCAGCGGTTTGGGAGTTAATATCAAAATTACATTTCTCGGCCATATCGCATAGATCTCACTGTGAAAAGGCTTAAATGACTTTTCTAATTAAGTTTGATGATTGCGTTCAAACAAAATGTCCTAGAACAAAATTTTCAAATGTAACTACTAGATTGTGATACAATACACTATTGGGTGAAGTTTGGTTGACTTCTGCGCAGCGGTTTGGGAGTTAACATCAAAATTACATTTCTCGGCCATATCGCATAGATCTAACTGTGAAAAGGCTTAAATGGCTTTTTTGACCTAAGTTTGAGGATTGCGCTCAAATCAAATGTCCTAGAACCAAATTTCCACATGTAACTACTAGATTGTGATACAATACACTATTGGGTGAAGTTTGGTTTACTTCTGCGCAGCGGTTTGGGAGTTAACATCAAAATTACATTTCTCGGCCATATCGCATAGATCTCACTGTGAAAAGGCTTAAATGGCTTTTTTGACCTAAGTTTAATGATTGCGCTCAAACCAAATGTCCTAGAACGAAATTTTCAAATGTAACTACTAGAATGTGATACAATACACTATTGGGTGAAGTTTGGTTGACTTCTGCGCAGCGGTTTGGGAGTTAACATCAAAATTACATTTCTCGGCCATATCGCATAGATCTCACTGTGAAAAGGCTTAAATGGCTTTTTTGACCTAAGTTTGAGGATTGCGCTCAAACAAAATGTCCTAGAACAAAATTTTCAAATGTAACTACTAGATTGTGATACAATACACTATTGGGTGAAGTTTGGTTGACTTCTGCGCAGCGGTTTGGGAGTTAACATCAAAATTACATTTCTCGGCCATATCGCATAGATCTCACTGTGAAAAGGCATAAATGACTTTTTTAATTAAGTTTGATGATTGTGTTCAAACAAAATGTCCTAGAACAAAATTTTCAAATGTAACTACTAGATTGTGATACAATACACTATTGGGTGAAGTTTGGTTGACTTCTGCGCAGCGGTTTGGGAGTTAACATCAAAATTACATTTCTCGGCCATATCGCATAGATCTCACTGTGAAAAGGCTTAAATGGCTTTTTTGACCTAAGTTTGAGGATTGCGCTCAAATCAAATGTCCTAGAACCAAATTTCCACATGTAACTACTAGATTGTGATACAATACACTATTGGGTGAAGTTTGGTTTACTTCTGCGCAGCGGTTTGGGAGTTAACATCAAAATTACATTTCTCGGCCATATCGCATAGATCTCACTGTGAAAAGGCTTAAATGGCTTTTTTGACCTAAGTTTAATGATTGCGCTCAAACAGAATGTCCTAGAACGAAATTTTCAAATGTAACTACTAGAATGTGATACAATACACTATTGGGTGAAGTTTGGTTGACTTCTGCGCAGCGGTTTGGGAGTTAACATCAAAATTACATTTCTCGGCCATATCGCATAGATCTCACTGTGAAAAGGCTTGAATGGCTTTTTTGACCTAAGTTTGAGGATTGCGCTCAAACAAAATGTCCTAGAACGAAATTTTCAAATGTAACTACTAGATTGTGATACAATACACTATTGGGTGAAGTTTGGTTGACTTCTGCGCAGCGGTTTGGGAGTTAACATCAAAATTACATTTCTCGGCCATATCGCATAGATCTCACTGTGAAAAGGCTTAAATGACTTTTTTAATTAAGTTTGATGATTGTGTTCAAACAAAATGTCCTAGAACAAAATTTTCAAATGTAACTACTAGAATGTGATACAATACACTATTGGGTGAAGTTTGGTTGACTTCTGCGCAGCGGTTTGGGAGTTAACATCAAAATTACATTTCTCGGCCATATCTCATACATCTCACTGTGAAAAGGCTTAAATGGCTTTTTTGACCTAAGTTTGAGGATTGCGCTCAAATCAAATGTCCTAGAACCAAATTTCCACATGTAACTACTAGATTGTGATACAATACACTTATGGGTGAAGTTTGGTTGACTTCTGCGCAGCGGTTTGGGAGTTAACATCAAAATTACATTTCTCGGCCATATCGCATAGATCTCACTGTGAAAAGGCTTAAATGACTTTTTTAATTAAGTTTGATGATTGCGCTCAAACAAAATGTCCTAGAACAAAATTTTCAAATGTAACTACTAGATTGTGATACAATACACTATTGGGTGAAGTTTGGTTGACTTCTGCGCAGCGGTTTGGGAGTTAACATCAAAATTACATTTCTCGGCCATATCGCATAGATCTCACTGTGAAAAGGCTTAAATGACTTTTTTAATTAAGTTTGATGATTGCGTTCAAACAAAATGTCCTAGAACAAAATTTTCAAATGTAACTACTAGATTGTGATACAATACACTATTGGGTGAAGTTTGGTTGACTTCTGCTCAGCGGTTTGGGAGTTAACATCAAAATTACATTTCTCGGCCATATCGCATAGATCTCACTGTGAAAAGGCTTAAATGGCTTTTTTGACCTAAGTTTGAGGATTGCGCTCAAATCAAATGTCCTAGAACCAAATTTCCACATGTAACTACTAGATTGTGATACAATACACTAATGGGTGAAGTTTGGTTTACTTCTGCGCAGCGGTTTGGGAGTTAACATCAAAATTACATTTCTCGGCCATATCGCATAGATCTCACTGTGAAAAGGCTTAAATGGCTTTTTTGACCTACGTTTAAGGATTGCGCTCAAACCAAATGTCCTAGAACGAAATTTTCAAATGTAACTACTAGAATGTGATACAATACACTATTGGGTGAAGTTTGGTTGACTTCTGCGCAGCGGTTTGGGAGTTAACATCAAAATTACATTTCTCGGCCATATCGCATAGATCTCACTGTGAAAAGGCTTAAATGGCTTTTTTGACCTAAGTTTGAGGATTGCGCTCAAATCAAATGTCCTAGAACCAAATTTCCACATGTAACTACTAGATTGTGATACAATACACTAATGGGTGAAGTTTGGTTGACTTCTGCGCAGCGGTTTGGGAGTTAATATCAAAATTACATTTCTCGGCCATATCGCATAGATCTCACTGTGAAAAGGCTTAAATGACTTTTTTAATTAAGTTTGATGATTGCGTTCAAACAAAATGTCCTAGAACAAAGTTTTCAAATGTAACTACTAGATTGTGATACAATACACTATTGGGTGAAGTTTGGTTGACTTCTGCGCAGCGGTTTGGGAGTTAACATAAAAATTACATTTCTCGGCCATATCGCATAGATCTCACTGTGAAAAGGCTTAAATGGCTTTTTTGACCTAAGTTTAATGATTGCGCTCAAACCAAATGTCCTAGAACGAAATTTTCAAATGTAACTACTAGAATGTGATACAATACACTATTGGGTGAAGTTTGGTTGACTTCTGCGCAGCGGTTTGGGAGTTAACATCAAAATTACATTTCTCGGCCATATCGCATAGATCTCACTGTGAAAAGGCTTAAATGACTTTTCTAATTAAGTTTGATGATTGCGTTCAAACAAAATGTCCTAGAACAAAATTTTCAAATGTAACTACTAGATTGTGATACAATACACTATTGGGTGAAGTTTGGTTGACTTCTGCGCAGCGGTTTGGGAGTTAACATCAAAATTACATTTCTCGGCCATATCGCATAGATCTAACTGTGAAAAGGCTTAAATGGCTTTTTTGACCTAAGTTTGAGGATTGCGCTCAAATCAAATGTCCTAGAACCAAATTTCCACATGTAACTACTAGATTGTGATACAATACACTATTGGGTGAAGTTTGGTTTACTTCTGCGCAGCGGTTTGGGAGTTAACATCAAAATTACATTTCTCGGCCATATCGCATAGATCTCACTGTGAAAAGGCTTAAATGGCTTTTTTGACCTAAGTTTAATGATTGCGCTCAAACCAAATGTCCTAGAACGAAATTTTCAAATGTAACTACTAGAATGTGATACAATACACTATTGGGTGAAGTTTGGTTGACTTCTGCGCAGCGGTTTGGGAGTTAACATCAAAATTACATTTCTCGGCCATATCGCATAGATCTCACTGTGAAAAGGCTTAAATGGCTTTTTTGACCTAAGTTTGAGGATTGCGCTCAAACAAAATGTCCTAGAACAAAATTTTCAAATGTAACTACTAGATTGTGATACAATACACTATTGGGTGAAGTTTGGTTGACTTCTGCGCAGCGGTTTGGGAGTTAACATCAAAATTACATTTCTCGGCCATATCGCATAGATCTCACTGTGAAAAGGCTTAAATGACTTTTTTAATTAAGTTTGATGATTGTGTTCAAACAAAATGTCCTAGAACAAAATTTTCAAATGTAACTACTAGATTGTGATACAATACACTATTGGGTGAAGTTTGGTTGACTTCTGCGCAGCGGTTTGGGAGTTAACATCAAAATTACATTTCTCGGCCATATCGCATAGATCTCACTGTGAAAAGGCTTAAATGGCTTTTTTGACCTAAGTTTGAGGATTGCGCTCAAATCAAATGTCCTAGAACCAAATTTCCACATGTAACTACTAGATTGTGATACAATACACTATTGGGTGAAGTTTGGTTTACTTCTGCGCAGCGGTTTGGGAGTTAACATCAAAATTACATTTCTCGGCCATATCGCATAGATCTCACTGTGAAAAGGCTTAAATGGCTTTTTTGACCTAAGTTTAATGATTGCGCTCAAACAGAATGTCCTAGAACGAAATTTTCAAATGTAACTACTAGAATGTGATACAATACACTATTGGGTGAAGTTTGGTTGACTTCTGCGCAGCGGTTTGGGAGTTAACATCAAAATTACATTTCTCGGCCATATCGCATAGATCTCACTGTGAAAAGGCTTGAATGGCTTTTTTGACCTAAGTTTGAGGATTGCGCTCAAACAAAATGTCCTAGAACAAAATTTTCAAATGTAACTACTAGATTGTGATACAATACACTATTGGGTGAAGTTTGGTTGACTTCTGCGCAGCGGTTTGGGAGTTAACATCAAAATTACATTTCTCGGCCATATCGCATAGATCTCACTGTGAAAAGGCTTAAATGACTTTTTTAATTAAGTTTGATGATTGTGTTCAAACAAAATGTCCTAGAACAAAATTTTCAAATGTAACTACTAGATTGTGATACAATACACTATTGGGTGAAGTTTGGTTGACTTCTGCGCAGCGGTTTGGGAGTTAACATCAAAATTACATTTCTCGGCCATATCGCATAGATCTCACTGTGAAAAGGCTTAAATGGCTTTTTTGACCTAAGTTTGAGGATTGCGCTCAAATCAAATGTCCTAGAACCAAATTTCCACATGTAACTACTAGATTGTGATACAATACACTAATGGGTGAAGTTTTGTTTACTTCTGCGCAGCGGTTTGGGAGTTAACATCAAAATTACATTTCTCGGCCATATCGCATAGATCTCACTGTGAAAAGGCTTAAATGGCTTTTTTGACCTAAGTTTAATAATTGCGCTCAAACCAAATGTCCTAGAACGAAATTTTCAAATGTAACTACTAGAATGTGATACAATACACTATTGGGTGAAGTTTGGTTGACTTCTGCGCAGCGGTTTGGGAGTTAACATCAAAATTACATTTCTCGGCCATATCGCATAGATCTCACTGTGAAAAGGCTTGAATGGCTTTTTTGACCTAAGTTTGAGGATTGCGCTCAAACAAAATGTCCTAGAACGAAATTTTCAAATGTAACTACTAGATTGTGATACAATACACTATTGGGTGAAGTTTGGTTGACTTCTGCGCAGCGGTTTGGGAGTTAACATCAAAATTACATTTCTCGGCCATATCGCATAGATCTCACTGTGAAAAGGCTTAAATGACTTTTTTAATTAAGTTTGATGATTGTGTTCAAACAAAATGTCCTAGAACAAAATTTTCAAATGTAACTACTAGAATGTGATACAATACACTATTGGGTGAAGTTTGGTTGACTTCTGCGCAGCGGTTTGGGAGTTAACATCAAAATTACATTTCTCGGCCATATCTCATACATCTCACTGTGAAAAGGCTTAAATGGCTTTTTTGACCTAAGTTTGAGGATTGCGCTCAAATCAAATGTCCTAGAACCAAATTTCCACATGTAACTACTAGATTGTGATACAATACACTTATGGGTGAAGTTTGGTTGACTTCTGCGCAGCGGTTTGGGAGTTAACATCAAAATTATATTTCTCGGCCATATCGCATAGATCTCACTGTGAAAAGGCTTAAATGACTTTTTTAATTAAGTTTGATGATTGCGCTCAAACAAAATGTCCTAGAACAAAATTTTCAAATGTAACTACTAGATTGTGATACAATACACTATTGGGTGAAGTTTGGTTGACTTCTGCGCAGCGGTTTGGGAGTTAACATCAAAATTACATTTCTCGGCCATATCGCATAGATCTCACTGTGAAAAGGCTTAAATGGCTTTTTTGACCTAAGTTTGAGGATTGCGCTCAAATCAAATGTCCTAGAACCAAATTTCCACATGTAACTACTAGATTGTGATACAATACACTATTGGGTGAAGTTTGGTTTACTTCTGCGCAGCGGTTTGGGAGTTAACATCAAAATTACATTTCTCGGCCATATCGCATAGATCTCACTGTGTAAAGGCTTAAATGGCTTTTTTGACCTAAGTTTAATGATTGCGCTCAAACCAAATGTCCTAGAACGAAATTTTCAAATGTAACTACTAGAATGTGATACAATACACTATTGGGTGAAGTTTGGTTGACTTCTGCGCAGCGGTTTGGGAGTTAACATCAAAATTACATTTCTCGGCCATATCGCATAGATATCACTGTGAAAAGGCTTAAATGACTTTTTTAATTAAGTTTGATGATTGCGTTCAAACAAAATGTCCTAGAACAAAATTTTCAAATGTAACTACTAGATTGTGATACAATACACTATTGGGTGAAGTTTGGTTGACTTCTGCGCAGCGGTTTGGGAGTTAACATCAAAATTACATTTCTCGGCCATATCGCATAGATCTCACTGTGAAAAGGCTTAAATGGCTTTTTTGACCTAAGTTTGAGGATTGCGCTCAAATCAAATGTCCTAGAACCAAATTTCCACATGTAACTACTAGATTGTGATACAATACACTAATGGGTGAAGTTTGGTTTACTTCTGCGCAGCGGTTTGGGAGTTAACATCAAAATTACATTTCTCGGCCATATCGCATAGATCTCACTGTGAAAAGGCTTAAATGGCTTTTTTGACCTACGTTTAAGGATTGCGCTCAAACCAAATGTCCTAGAACGAAATTTTCAAATGTAACTACTAGAATGTGATACAATACACTATTGGGTGAAGTTTGGTTGACTTCTGCGCAGCGGTTTGGGAGTTAACATCAAAATTACATTTCTCGGCCATATCGCATAGATCTCACTGTGAAAAGGCTTAAATGGCTTTTTTGACCTAAGTTTGAGGATTGCGCTCAAATCAAATGTCCTAGAACCAAATTTCCACATGTAACTACTAGATTTTGATACAATACACTAATGGGTGAAGTTTGGTTGACTTCTGCGCAGCGGTTTGGGAGTTAATATCAAAATTACATTTCTCGGCCATATCGCATAGATCTCACTGTGAAAAGGCTTAAATGACTTTTTTAATTAAGTTTGATGATTGCGTTCAAACAAAATGTCCTAGAACAAAGTTTTCAAATGTAACTACTAGATTGTGATACAATACACTATTGGGTGAAGTTTGGTTGACTTCTGCGCAGCGGTTTGGGAGTTAACATAAAAATTACATTTCTCGGCCATATCGCATAGATCTCACTGTGAAAAGGCTTAAATGGCTTTTTTGACCTAAGTTTAATGATTGCGCTCAAACCAAATGTCCTAGAACGAAATTTTCAAATGTAACTACTAGAATGTGATACAATACACTATTGGGTGAAGTTTGGTTGACTTCTGCGCAGCGGTTTGGGAGTTAACATCAAAATTACATTTCTCGGCCATATCGCATAGATCTCACTGTGAAAAGGCTTAAATGACTTTTCTAATTAAGTTTGATGATTGCGTTCAAACAAAATGTCCTAGAACAAAATTTTCAAATGTAACTACTAGATTGTGATACAATACACTATTGGGTGAAGTTTGGTTGACTTCTGCGCAGCGGTTTGGGAGTTAACATCAAAATTACATTTCTCGGCCATATCGCATAGATCTAACTGTGAAAAGGCTTAAATGGCTTTTTTGACCTAAGTTTGAGGATTGCGCTCAAATCAAATGTCCTAGAACCAAATTTCCACATGTAACTACTAGATTGTGATACAATACACTATTGGGTGAAGTTTGGTTTACTTCTGCGCAGCGGTTTGGGAGTTAACATCAAAATTACATTTCTCGGCCATATCGCATAGATCTCACTGTGAAAAGGCTTAAATGGCTTTTTTGACCTAAGTTTAATGATTGCGCTCAAACCAAATGTCCTAGAACGAAATTTTCAAATGTAACTACTAGAATGTGATACAATACACTATTGGGTGAAGTTTGGTTGACTTCTGCGCAGCGGTTTGGGAGTTAACATCAAAATTACATTTCTCGGCCATATCGCATAGATCTCACTGTGAAAAGGCTTAAATGGCTTTTTTGACCTAAGTTTGAGGATTGCGCTCAAACAAAATGTCCTAGAACAAAATTTTCAAATGTAACTACTAGATTGTGATACAATACACTATTGGGTGAAGTTTGGTTGACTTCTGCGCAGCGGTTTGGGAGTTAACATCAAAATTACATTTCTCGGCCATATCGCATAGATCTCACTGTGAAAAGGCTTAAATGACTTTTTTAATTAAGTTTGATGATTGTGTTCAAACAAAATGTCCTAGAACAAAATTTTCAAATGTAACTACTAGATTGTGATACAATACACTATTGGGTGAAGTTTGGTTGACTTCTGCGCAGCGGTTTGGGAGTTAACATCAAAATTACATTTCTCGGCCATATCGCATAGATCTCACTGTGAAAAGGCTTAAATGGCTTTTTTGACCTAAGTTTGAGGATTGCGCTCAAATCAAATGTCCTAGAACCAAATTTCCACATGTAACTACTAGATTGTGATACAATACACTATTGGGTGAAGTTTGGTTTACTTCTGCGCAGCGGTTTGGGAGTTAACATCAAAATTACATTTCTCGGCCATATCGCATAGATCTCACTGTGAAAAGGCTTAAATGGCTTTTTTGACCTAAGTTTAATGATTGCGCTCAAACAGAATGTCCTAGAACGAAATTTTCAAATGTAACTACTAGAATGTGATACAATACACTATTGGGTGAAGTTTGGTTGACTTCTGCGCAGCGGTTTGGGAGTTAACATCAAAATTACATTTCTCGGCCATATCGCATAGATCTCACTGTGAAAAGGCTTGAATGGCTTTTTTGACCTAAGTTTGAGGATTGCGCTCAAACAAAATGTCCTAGAACAAAATTTTCAAATGTAACTACTAGATTGTGATACAATACACTATTGGGTGAAGTTTGGTTGACTTCTGCGCAGCGGTTTGGGAGTTAACATCAAAATTACATTTCTCGGCCATATCGCATAGATCTCACTGTGAAAAGGCTTAAATGACTTTTTTAATTAAGTTTGATGATTGTGTTCAAACAAAATGTCCTAGAACAAAATTTTCAAATGTAACTACTAGATTGTGATACAATACACTATTGGGTGAAGTTTGGTTGACTTCTGCGCAGCGGTTTGGGAGTTAACATCAAAATTACATTTCTCGGCCATATCGCATAGATCTCACTGTGAAAAGGCTTAAATGGCTTTTTTGACCTAAGTTTGAGGATTGCGCTCAAATCAAATGTCCTAGAACCAAATTTCCACATGTAACTACTAGATTGTGATACAATACACTAATGGGTGAAGTTTTGTTTACTTCTGCGCAGCGGTTTGGGAGTTAACATCAAAATTACATTTCTCGGCCATATCGCATAGATCTCACTGTGAAAAGGCTTAAATGGCTTTTTTGACCTAAGTTTAATAATTGCGCTCAAACCAAATGTCCTAGAACGAAATTTTCAAATGTAACTACTAGAATGTGATACAATACACTATTGGGTGAAGTTTGGTTGACTTCTGCGCAGCGGTTTGGGAGTTAACATCAAAATTACATTTCTCGGCCATATCGCATAGATCTCACTGTGAAAAGGCTTGAATGGCTTTTTTGACCTAAGTTTGAGGATTGCGCTCAAACAAAATGTCCTAGAACGAAATTTTCAAATGTAACTACTAGATTGTGATACAATACACTATTGGGTGAAGTTTGGTTGACTTCTGCGCAGCGGTTTGGGAGTTAACATCAAAATTACATTTCTCGGCCATATCGCATAGATCTCACTGTGAAAAGGCTTAAATGACTTTTTTAATTAAGTTTGATGATTGTGTTCAAACAAAATGTCCTAGAACAAAATTTTCAAATGTAACTACTAGAATGTGATACAATACACTATTGGGTGAAGTTTGGTTGACTTCTGCGCAGCGGTTTGGGAGTTAACATCAAAATTACATTTCTCGGCCATATCTCATACATCTCACTGTGAAAAGGCTTAAATGGCTTTTTTGACCTAAGTTTGAGGATTGCGCTCAAATCAAATGTCCTAGAACCAAATTTCCACATGTAACTACTAGATTGTGATACAATACACTTATGGGTGAAGTTTGGTTGACTTCTGCGCAGCGGTTTGGGAGTTAACATCAAAATTACATTTCTCGGCCATATCGCATAGATCTCACTGTGAAAAGGCTTAAATGACTTTTTTAATTAAGTTTGAGGATTGCGCTCAAACAAAATGTCCTAGAACAAAATTTTCAAATGTAACTACTAGATTGTGATACAATACACTATTGGGTGAAGTTTGGTTGACTTCTGCGCAGCGGTTTGGGAGTTAACATCAAAATTACATTTCTCGGCCATATCGCATAGATCTCACTGTGAAAAGGCTTAAATGGCTTTTTTGACCTAAGTTTGAGGATTGCGCTCAAATCAAATGTCCTAGAACCAAATTTCCACATGTAACTACTAGATTGTGATACAATACACTATTGGGTGAAGTTTGGTTTACTTCTGCGCAGCGGTTTGGGAGTTAACATCAAAATTACATTTCTCGGCCATATCGCATAGATCTCACTGTGAAAAGGCTTAAATGGCTTTTTTGACCTAAGTTTAATGATTGCGCTCAAACCAAATGTCCTAGAACGAAATTTTCAAATGTAACTACTAGAATGTGATACAATACACTATTGGGTGAAGTTTGGTTGACTTCTGCGCAGCGGTTTGGGAGTTAACATCAAAATTACATTTCTCGGCCATATCGCATAGATATCACTGTGAAAAGGCTTAAATGACTTTTTTAATTAAGTTTGATGATTGCGTTCAAACAAAATGTCCTAGAACAAAATTTTCAAATGTAACTACTAGATTGTGATACAATACACTATTGGGTGAAGTTTGGTTGACTTCTGCGCAGCGGTTTGGGAGTTAACATCAAAATTACATTTCTCGGCCATATCGCATAGATCTCACTGTGAAAAGGCTTAAATGGCTTTTTTGACCTAAGTTTGAGGATTGCGCTCAAATCAAATGTCCTAGAACCAAATTTCCACATGTAACTAGTAGATTGTGATACAATACACTATTGGGTGAAGTTTGGTTTACTTCTGCGCAGCGGTTTGGGAGTTAACATCAAAATTACATTTCTCGGCCATATCGCATAGATCTCACTGTGAAAAGGCTTAAATGGCTTTTTTGACCGAAGTTTAATGATTGCGCTCAAACCAAATGTCCTAGAACGAAATTTTTAAATGTAACTACTAGAATGTGATACAATACACTATTGGGTGAAGTTTGGTTGACTTCTGCGCAGCGGTTTGGGAGTTAACATCAAAATTACATTTCTCGGCCATATCGCATAGATCTCACTGTGAAAAGGCTTAAATGGCTTTTTTGACCTAAGTTTGAGGATTGCGCTCAAACAAAATGTCCTAGAACAAAATTTTCAAATGTAACTACTAGATTGTGATACAATACACTATTGGGTGAAGTTTGGTTGACTTCTGCTCAGCGGTTTGGGAGTTAACATCAAAATTACATTTCTCGGCCATATCGCATAGATCTCACTGTGAAAAGGCTTAAATGGCTTTTTTGACCTAAGTTTGAGGATTGCGCTCAAATCAAATGTCCTAGAACCAAATTTCCACATGTAACTACTAGATTGTGATACAATACACTAATGGGTGAAGTTTGGTTTACTTCTGCGCAGCGGTTTGGGAGTTAACATCAAAATTACATTTCTCGGCCATATCGCATAGATCTCACTGTGAAAAGGCTTAAATGGCTTTTTTGACCTACGTTTAAGGATTGCGCTCAAACCAAATGTCCTAGAACGAAATTTTCAAATGTAACTACTAGAATGTGATACAATACACTATTGGGTGAAGTTTGGTTGACTTCTGCGCAGCGGTTTGGGAGTTAACATCAAAATTACATTTCTCGGCCATATCGCATAGATCTCACTGTGAAAAGGCTTAAATGGCTTTTTTGACCTAAGTTTGAGGATTGCGCTCAAATCAAATGTCCTAGAACCAAATTTCCACATGTAACTACTAGATTGTGATACAATACACTAATGGGTGAAGTTTGGTTGACTTCTGCGCAGCGGTTTGGGAGTTAATATCAAAATTACATTTCTCGGCCATATCGCATAGATCTCACTGTGAAAAGGCTTAAATGACTTTTTTAATTAAGCTTGATGATTGCGTTCAAACAAAATGTCCTAGAACAAAGTTTTCAAATGTAACTACTAGATTGTGATACAATACACTATTGGGTGAAGTTTGGTTGACTTCTGCGCAGCGGTTTGGGAGTTAACATAAAAATTACATTTCTCGGCCATATCGCATAGATCTCACTGTGAAAAGGCTTAAATGGCTTTTTTGACCTAAGTTTAATGATTGCGCTCAAACCAAATGTCCTAGAACGAAATTTTCAAATGTAACTACTAGAATGTGATACAATACACTATTGGGTGAAGTTTGGTTGACTTCTGCGCAGCGGTTTGGGAGTTAACATCAAAATTACATTTCTCGGCCATATCGCATAGATCTCACTGTGAAAAGGCTTAAATGACTTTTCTAATTAAGTTTGATGATTGCGTTCAAACAAAATGTCCTAGAACAAAATTTTCAAATGTAACTACTAGATTGTGATACAATACACTATTGGGTGAAGTTTGGTTGACTTCTGCGCAGCGGTTTGGGAGTTAACATCAAAATTACATTTCTCGGCCATATCGCATAGATCTAACTGTGAAAAGGCTTA
This sequence comes from Corythoichthys intestinalis, assembly GCF_030265065.1. Lineage (NCBI taxonomy): Eukaryota > Metazoa > Chordata > Actinopteri > Syngnathiformes > Syngnathidae > Corythoichthys > Corythoichthys intestinalis. Next base: position 2,568,036 of record NW_026651596.1, read on the forward strand.
AATGGCTTTTTTGACCTAAGTTTGAGGATTGCGCTCAAATCAAATGTCCTAGAACCAAATTTCCACATGTAACTACTAGATTGTGATACAATACACTATTGGGTGAAGTTTGGTTTACTTCTGCGCAGCGGTTTGGGAGTTAACATCAAAATTACATTTCTCGGCCATATCGCATAGATCTCACTGTGAAAAGGCTTAAATGGCTTTTTTGACCTAAGTTTAATGATTGCGCTCAAACCAAATGTCCTAGAACGAAATTTTCAAATGTAACTACTAGAATGTGATACAATACACTATTGGGTGAAGTTTGGTTGACTTCTGCGCAGCGGTTTGGGAGTTAACATCAAAATTACATTTCTCGGCCATATCGCATAGATCTCACTGTGAAAAGGCTTAAATGGCTTTTTTGACCTAAGTTTGAGGATTGCGCTCAAACAAAATGTCCTAGAACAAAATTTTCAAATGTAACTACTAGATTGTGATACAATACACTATTGGGTGAAGTTTGGTTGACTTCTGCGCAGCGGTTTGGGAGTTAACATCAAAATTACATTTCTCGGCCATATCGCATAGATCTCACTGTGAAAAGGCTTAAATGGCTTTTTTGACCTAAGTTTAATGATTGCGCTCAAACCAAATGTCCTAGAACGAAATTTTCAAATGTAACTACTAGAATGTGATACAATACACTATTGGGTGAAGTTTGGTTGACTTCTGCGCAGCGGTTTGGGAGTTAACATCAAAATTACATTTCTCGGCCATATCTCATACATCTCACTGTGAAAAGGCTTAAATGGCTTTTTTGACCTAAGTTTGAGGATTGCGCTCAAATCAAATGTCCTAGAACCAAATTTCCACATGTAACTACTAGATTGTGATACAATACACTTATGGGTGAAGTTTGGTTGACTTCTGCGCAGCGGTTTGGGAGTTAACATCAAAATTACATTTCTCGGCCATATCGCATAGATCTCACTGTGAAAAGGCTTAAATGACTTTTTTAGTTAAGTTTGATGATTGCGCTCAAACAAAATGTCCTAGAACAAAATTTTCAAATGTAACTACTAGATTGTGATACAATACACTATTGGGTGAAGTTTGGTTGACTTCTGCGCAGCGGTTTGGGAGTTAACATCAAAATTACATTTCTCGGCCATATCGCATAGATCTCACTGTGAAAAGGCTTAAATGGCTTTTTTGACCTAAGTTTGAGGATTGCGCTCAAATCAAATGTCCTAGAACCAAATTTCCACATGTAACTACTAGATTGTGATACAATACACTATTGGGTGAAGTTTGGTTTACTTCTGCGCAGCGGTTTGGGAGTTAACATCAAAATTACATTTCTCGGCCATATCGCATAGATCTCACTGTGAAAAGGCTTAAATGGCTTTTTTGACCTAAGTTTAATGATTGCGCTCAAACAGAATGTCCTAGAACGAAATTTTCAAATGTAACTACTAGAATGTGATACAATACACTATTGGGTGAAGTTTGGTTGACTTCTGCGCAGCGGTTTGGGAGTTAACATCAAAATTACATTTCTCGGCCATATCGCATAGATCTCACTGTGAAAAGGCTTGAATGGCTTTTTTGACCTAAGTTTGAGGATTGCGCTCAAACAAAATGTCCTAGAACAAAATTTTCAAATGTAACTACTAGATTGTGATACAATACACTATTGGGTGAAGTTTGGTTGACTTCTGCGCAGCGGTTTGGGAGTTAACATCAAAATTACATTTCTCGGCCATATCGCATAGATCTCACTGTGAAAAGGCTTAAATGACTTTTTTAATTAAGTTTGATGATTGTGTTCAAACAAAATGTCCTAGAACAAAATTTTCAAATGTAACTACTAGATTGTGATACAATACACTATTGGGTGAAGTTTGGTTGACTTCTGCGCAGCGGTTTGGGAGTTAACATCAAAATTACATTTCTCGGCCATATCGCATAGATCTCACTGTGAAAAGGCTTAAATGGCTTTTTTGACCTAAGTTTGAGGATTGCGCTCAAATCAAATGTCCTAGAACCAAATTTCCACATGTAACTACTAGATTGTGATACAATACACTAATGGGTGAAGTTTTGTTTACTTCTGCGCAGCGGTTTGGGAGTTAACATCAAAATTACATTTCTCGGCCATATCGCATAGATCTCACTGTGAAAAGGCTTAAATGACTTTTTTAATTAAGTTTGATGATTGCGCTAAAATCAAATGTCCTAGAACCAAATTTTCAAATGTAACTACTAGATTGTGATACAATACACTATTGGGTGAAGTTTGGTTTACTTCAGCGCAGCGGTTTGGGAGTTAACATCAAAATTACATTTCTCGGCCATATCGCATAGATCTCACTGTGAAAAGGCTTAAATGGCTTTTTTGACCTAAGTTTAATAATTGCGCTCAAACCAAATGTCCTAGAACGAAATTTTCAAATGTAACTACTAGAATGTGATACAATACACTATTGGGTGAAGTTTGGTTGACTTCTGCGCAGCGGTTTGGGAGTTAACATCAAAATTACATTTCTCGGCCATATCGTATAGATCTCACTGTGAAAAGGCTTAAATGGCTTTTTTGACCTAAGTTTGAGGATTGCGCTCAAATCAAATGTCCTAGAACCAAATTTCCACATGTAACTACTAGATTGTGATACAATACACTAATGGGTGAAGTTTGGTTTACTTCTGCGCAGCGGTTTGGGAGTTAACATCAAAATTACATTTCTCGGCCATATCGCATAGATCTCACTGTGAAAAGGCTTAAATGGCTTTTTTGACCTAAGTTTAATAATTGCGCTCAAACCAAATGTCCTTGAACGAAATTTTAAAATGTAACTACTAGAATGTGATACAATACACTATTGGGTGAAGTTTGGTTGACTTCTGCGCAGCGGTTTGGGAGTTAACATCAAAATTACATTTCTCGGCCATATCGCATAGATCTCACTGTGAAAAGGCTTAAATGGCTTTTTTGACCTAAGTTTGAGGATTGCGCTCAAATCAAATGTCCTATAACCAAATTTCCACATGTAACTACTAGATTGTGATACAATACACTAATGGGTGAAGTTTGGTTGACTTCTGCGCAGCGGTTTGGGAGTTAACATCAAAATTACATTTCTCGGCCATATCGCATAGATCTCACTGTGAAAAGGCTTAAATGGCTTTTTTGACCTAAGTTTGAGGATTGCGCTCAAATCAAATGTCCTAGAACCAAATTTCCGCATGTAACTACTAGATTGTGATACAATACACTAATGGGTGAAGTTTGGTTGACTTCTGCGCAGCGGTTTGGGAGTTAACATCAAAATTACATTTCTCGGCCATATCGCATAGATCTCATTGTGAAAAGGCTTAAATGGCTTTTTTGACCTAAGTTTAATAATTGCGCTCAAACCAAATGTCCTAGAACGAAATTTTTAAATGTAACTACTAGAATGTGATACAATACACTATTGGGTGAAGTTTAATTGACTTCTGCGCAGCGGTTTGGGAGTTAACATCAAAATTACATTTCTCGGCCATATCGCATAGATCTCACTGTGAAAAGGCTTAAATGGCTTTTTTGACCTAAGTTTAATGATTGCGCTCAAACCAAATGTCCTAGAACGAAATTTTCAAATGTAACTACTAGAATGTGATACAATACACTATTGGGTGAAGTTTGGTTGACTTCTGCGCAGCGGTTTGGGAGTTAACATCAAAATTACATTTCTCGGCCATATCTCATACATCTCACTGTGAAAAGGCTTAAATGGCTTTTTTGACCTAAGTTTGAGGATTGCGCTCAAATCAAATGTCCTAGAACCAAATTTCCACATGTAACTACTAGATTGTGATACAATACACTTATGGGTGAAGTTTGGTTGACTTCTGCGCAGCGGTTTGGGAGTTAACATCAAAATTACATTTCTCGGCCATATCGCATAGATCTCACTGTGAAAAGGCTTAAATGACTTTTTTAGTTAAGTTTGATGATTGCGCTCAAACAAAATGTCCTAGAACAAAATTTTCAAATGTAACTACTAGATTGTGATACAATACACTATTGGGTGAAGTTTGGTTGACTTCTGCGCAGCGGTTTGAAAGTTAACATCAAAATTACATTTCTCGGCCATATCGCATAGATCTCACTGTGAAAAGGCTTAAATGGCTTTTTTGACCTAAGTTTGAGGATTGCGCTCAAATCAAATGTCCTAGAACCAAATTTCCACATGTAACTACTAGATTGTGATACAATACACTATTGGGTGAAGTTTGGTTTACTTCTGCGCAGCGGTTTGGGAGTTAACATCAAAATTACATTTCTCGGCCATATCGCATAGATCTCACTGTGAAAAGGCTTAAATGGCTTTTTTGACCTAAGTTTAATGATTGCGCTCAAACCAAATGTCCTAGAACGAAATTTTCAAATGTAACTACTAGAATGTGATACAATACACTATTGGGTGAAGTTTGGTTGACTTCTGCGCAGCGGTTTGGGAGTTAACATCAAAATTACATTTCTCGGCCATATCGCATAGATCTCACTGTGAAAAGGCTTAAATGGCTTTTTTGACCTAAGTTTGAGGATTGCGCTCAAACAAAATGTCCTAGAACAAAATTTTCAAATGTAACTACTAGATTGTGATACAATACACTATAGGGTGAAGTTTGGTTGACTTCTGCGCAGCGGTTTGGGAGTTAACATCAAAATTACATTTCTCGGCCATATCGCATATCTCACTGTGAAAAGGCTTAAATGACTTTTTTAATTAAGTTTGATGATTGTGTTCAAACAAAATGTCCTAGAACAAAATTTTCAAATGTAACTACTAGATTGTGATACAATACACTATTGGGTGAAGTTTGGTTGACTTCTGCGCAGCGGTTTGGGAGTTAACATCAAAATTACATTTCTCGGCCATATCGCATAGATCTCACTGTGAAAAGGCTTAAATGGCTTTTTTGACCTAAGTTTAATAATTGCGCTCAAACCAAATGTCCTAGAACGAAATTTTCAAATGTAACTACTAGAATGTGATACAATACACTATTGGGTGAAGTTTGGTTGACTTCTGCGCAGCGGTTTGGGAGTTAACATCAAAATTACATTTCTCGGCCATATCGTATAGATCTCACTGTGAAAAGGCTTAAATGGCTTTTTTGACCTAAGTTTGAGGATTGCGCTCAAATCAAATGTCCTATAACCAAATTTCCACATGTAACTACTAGATTGTGATACAATACACTAATGGGTGAAGTTTGGTTGACTTCTGCGCAGCGGTTTGGGAGTTAACATCAAAATTACATTTCTCGGCCATATCGCATAGATCTCACTGTGAAAAGGCTTAAATGGCTTTTTTGACCTAAGTTTGAGGATTGCGCTCAAATCAAATGTCCTAGAACCAAATTTCCGCATGTAACTACTAGATTGTGATACAATACACTAATGGGTGAAGTTTGGTTGACTTCTGCGCAGCGGTTTGGGAGTTAACATCAAAATTACATTTCTCGGCCATATCGCATAGATCTCATTGTGAAAAGGCTTAAATGGCTTTTTTGACCTAAGTTTAATAATTGCGCTCAAACCAAATGTCCTAGAACGAAATTTTTAAATGTAACTACTAGAATGTGATACAATACACTATTGGGTGAAGTTTAATTGACTTCTGCGCAGCGGTTTGGGAGTTAACATCAAAATTACATTTCTCGGCCATATCGCATAGATCTCACTGTGAAAAGGCTTAAATGGCTTTTTTGACCTAAGTTTAATGATTGCGCTCAAACCAAATGTCCTAGAACGAAATTTTCAAATGTAACTACTAGAATGTGATACAATACACTATTGGGTGAAGTTTGGTTGACTTCTGCGCAGCGGTTTGGGAGTTAACATCAAAATTACATTTCTCGGCCATATCTCATACATCTCACTGTGAAAAGGCTTAAATGGCTTTTTTGACCTAAGTTTGAGGATTGCGCTCAAATCAAATGTCCTAGAACCAAATTTCCACATGTAACTACTAGATTGTGATACAATACACTTATGGGTGAAGTTTGGTTGACTTCTGCGCAGCGGTTTGGGAGTTAACATCAAAATTACATTTCTCGGCCATATCGCATAGATCTCACTGTGAAAAGGCTTAAATGACTTTTTTAGTTAAGTTTGATGATTGCGCTCAAACAAAATGTCCTAGAACAAAATTTTCAAATGTAACTACTAGATTGTGATACAATACACTATTGGGTGAAGTTTGGTTGACTTCTGCGCAGCGGTTTGAAAGTTAACATCAAAATTACATTTCTCGGCCATATCGCATAGATCTCACTGTGAAAAGGCTTAAATGGCTTTTTTGACCTAAGTTTGAGGATTGCGCTCAAATCAAATGTCCTAGAACCAAATTTCCACATGTAACTACTAGATTGTGATACAATACACTATTGGGTGAAGTTTGGTTTACTTCTGCGCAGCGGTTTGGGAGTTAACATCAAAATTACATTTCTCGGCCATATCGCATAGATCTCACTGTGAAAAGGCTTAAATGGCTTTTTTGACCTAAGTTTAATGATTGCGCTCAAACCAAATGTCCTAGAACGAAATTTTCAAATGTAACTACTAGAATGTGATACAATACACTATTGGGTGAAGTTTGGTTGACTTCTGCGCAGCGGTTTGGGAGTTAACATCAAAATTACATTTCTCGGCCATATCGCATAGATCTCACTGTGAAAAGGCTTAAATGGCTTTTTTGACCTAAGTTTGAGGATTGCGCTCAAACAAAATGTCCTAGAACAAAATTTTCAAATGTAACTACTAGATTGTGATACAATACACTATTGGGTGAAGTTTGGTTGACTTCTGCGCAGCGGTTTGGGAGTTAACATCAAAATTACATTTCTCGGCCATATCGCATATCTCACTGTGAAAAGGCTTAAATGACTTTTTTAATTAAGTTTGATGATTGTGTTCAAACAAAATGTCCTAGAACAAAATTTTCAAATGTAACTACTAGATTGTGATACAATACACTATTGGGTGAAGTTTGGTTGACTTCTGCGCAGCGGTTTGGGAGTTAACATCAAAATTACATTTCTCGGCCATATCGCATAGATCTCACTGTGAAAAGGCTTAAATGGCTTTTTTGACCTAAGTTTGAGGATTGCGCTCAAATCAAATGTCCTAGAACCAAATTTCCACATGTAACTACTAGATTGTGATACAATACACTAATGGGTGAAGTTTTGTTTACTTCTGCGCAGCGGTTTGGGAGTTAACATCAAAATTACATTTCTCGGCCATATCGCATAGATCTCACTGTGAAAAGGCTTAAATGACTTTTTTAATTAAGTTTGATGATTGCGCTAAAATCAAATGTCCTAGAACCAAATTTTCAAATGTAACTACTAGATTGTGATACAATACACTATTGGGTGAAGTTTGGTTTACTTCAGCGCAGCGGTTTGGGAGTTAACATCAAAATTACATTTCTCGGCCATATCGCATAGATCTCACTGTGAAAAGGCTTAAATGGCTTTTTTGACCTAAGTTTAATAATTGCGCTCAAACCAAATGTCCTAGAACGAAATTTTCAAATGTAACTACTAGAATGTGATACAATACACTATTGGGTGAAGTTTGGTTGACTTCTGCGCAGCGGTTTGGGAGTTAACATCAAAATTACATTTCTCGGCCATATCGTATAGATCTCACTGTGAAAAGGCTTAAATGGCTTTTTTGACCTAAGTTTGAGGATTGCGCTCAAATCAAATGTCCTAGAACCAAATTTCCACATGTAACTACTAGATTGTGATACAATACACTAATGGGTGAAGTTTGGTTTACTTCTGCGCAGCGGTTTGGGAGTTAACATCAAAATTACATTTCTCGGCCATATCGCATAGATCTCACTGTGAAAAGGCTTAAATGGCTTTTTTGACCTAAGTTTAATAATTGCGCTCAAACCAAATGTCCTTGAACGAAATTTTAAAATGTAACTACTAGAATGTGATACAATACACTATTGGGTGAAGTTTGGTTGACTTCTGCGCAGCGGTTTGGGAGTTAACATCAAAATTACATTTCTCGGCCATATCGCATAGATCTCACTGTGAAAAGGCTTAAATGGCTTTTTTGACCTAAGTTTGAGGATTGCGCTCAAATCAAATGTCCTATAACCAAATTTCCACATGTAACTACTAGATTGTGATACAATACACTAATGGGTGAAGTTTGGTTGACTTCTGCGCAGCGGTTTGGGAGTTAACATCAAAATTACATTTCTCGGCCATATCGCATAGATCTCACTGTGAAAAGGCTTAAATGGCTTTTTTGACCTAAGTTTGAGGATTGCGCTCAAATCAAATGTCCTAGAACCAAATTTCCGCATGTAACTACTAGATTGTGATACAATACACTAATGGGTGAAGTTTGGTTGACTTCTGCGCAGCGGTTTGGGAGTTAACATCAAAATTACATTTCTCGGCCATATCGCATAGATCTCATTGTGAAAAGGCTTAAATGGCTTTTTTGACCTAAGTTTAATAATTGCGCTCAAACCAAATGTCCTAGAACGAAATTTTTAAATGTAACTACTAGAATGTGATACAATACACTATTGGGTGAAGTTTAATTGACTTCTGCGCAGCGGTTTGGGAGTTAACATCAAAATTACATTTCTCGGCCATATCGCATAGATCTCACTGTGAAAATGCTTAAATGGCTTTTTTGACCTAAGTTTAATGATTGCGCTCAAACCAAATGTCCTAGAACGAAATTTTCAAATGTAACTACTAGAATGTGATACAATACACTATTGGGTGAAGTTTGGTTGACTTCTGCGCAGCGGTTTGGGAGTTAACATCAAAATTACATTTCTCGGCCATATCTCATACATCTCACTGTGAAAAGGCTTAAATGGCTTTTTTGACCTAAGTTTGAGGATTGCGCTCAAATCAAATGTCCTAGAACCAAATTTCCACATGTAACTACTAGATTGTGATACAATACACTTATGGGTGAAGTTTGGTTGACTTCTGCGCAGCGGTTTGGGAGTTAACATCAAAATTACATTTCTCGGCCATATCGCATAGATCTCACTGTGAAAAGGCTTAAATGACTTTTTTAGTTAAGTTTGATGATTGCGCTCAAACAAAATGTCCTAGAACAAAATTTTCAAATGTAACTACTAGATTGTGATACAATACACTATTGGGTGAAGTTTGGTTGACTTCTGCGCAGCGGTTTGAAAGTTAACATCAAAATTACATTTCTCGGCCATATCGCATAGATCTCACTGTGAAAAGGCTTAAATGGCTTTTTTGACCTAAGTTTGAGGATTGCGCTCAAATCAAATGTCCTAGAACCAAATTTCCACATGTAACTACTAGATTGTGATACAATACACTATTGGGTGAAGTTTGGTTTACTTCTGCGCAGCGGTTTGGGAGTTAACATCAAAATTACATTTCTCGGCCATATCGCATAGATCTCACTGTGAAAAGGCTTAAATGGCTTTTTTGACCTAAGTTTAATGATTGCGCTCAAACCAAATGTCCTAGAACGAAATTTTCAAATGTAACTACTAGAATGTGATACAATACACTATTGGGTGAAGTTTGGTTGACTTCTGCGCAGCGGTTTGGGAGTTAACATCAAAATTACATTTCTCGGCCATATCGCATAGATCTCACTGTGAAAAGGCTTAAATGGCTTTTTTGACCTAAGTTTGAGGATTGCGCTCAAACAAAATGTCCTAGAACAAAATTTTCAAATGTAACTACTAGATTGTGATACAATACACTATTGGGTGAAGTTTGGTTGACTTCTGCGCAGCGGTTTGGGAGTTAACATCAAAATTACATTTCTCGGCCATATCGCATATCTCACTGTGAAAAGGCTTAAATGACTTTTTTAATTAAGTTTGATGATTGTGTTCAAACAAAATGTCCTAGAACAAAATTTTCAAATGTAACTACTAGATTGTGATACAATACACTATTGGGTGAAGTTTGGTTGACTTCTGCGCAGCGGTTTGGGAGTTAACATCAAAATTACATTTCTCGGCCATATCGCATAGATCTCACTGTGAAAAGGCTTAAATGGCTTTTTTGACCTAAGTTTGAGGATTGCGCTCAAATCAAATGTCCTAGAACCAAATTTCCACATGTAACTACTAGATTGTGATACAATACACTAATGGGTGAAGTTTGGTTTACTTCTGCGCAGCGGTTTGGGAGTTAACATCAAAATTACATTTCTCGGCCATATCGCATAGATCTCACTGTGAAAAGGCTTAAATGGCTTTTTTGACCTAAGTTTAATAATTGCGCTCAAACCAAATGTCCTAGAACGAAATTTTCAAATGTAACTACTAGAATGTGATACAATACACTATTGGGTGAAGTTTGGTTGACTTCTGCGCAGCGGTTTGGGAGTTAACATCAAAATTACATTTCTCGGCCATATCGCATAGATCTCACTGTGAAAAGGCTTAAATGGCTTTTTTGACCTAAGTTTGAGGATTGCGCTCAAATCAAATGTCCTAGAACCAAATTTCCACATGTAACTACTAGATTGTGATACAATACACTATTGGGTGAAGTTTGGTTTACTTCTGCGCAGCGGTTTGGGAGTTAACATCAAAATTACATTTCTCGGCCATATCGCATAGATCTCACTGTGAAAAGGCTTAAATGGCTTTTTTGACCTAAGTTTGAGGATTGCGCTCAAATCAAATGTCCTAGAACCAAATTTCCACATGTAACTACTAGATTGTGATACAATACACTTATGGGTGAAGTTTGGTTGACTTCTGCGCAGCGGTTTGGGAGTTAACATCAAAATTACATTTCTCGGCCATATCGCATAGATCTCACTGTGAAAAGGCTTAAATGACTTTTTTAATTAAGTTTGATGATTGCGCTCAAACAAAATGTCCTAGAACAAAATTTTCAAATGTAACTACTAGATTGTGATACAATACACTATTGGGTGAAGTTTGGTTGACTTCTGCGCAGCGGTTTGGGAGTTAACATCAAAATTACATTTCTCAGCCATATCGCATAGATCTCACTGTGAAAAGGCTTAAATGGCTTTTTTGACCTAAGTTTGAGGATTGCGCTCAAATCAAATGTCCTAGAACCAAATTTCCACATGTAACTACTAGATTGTGATACAATACACTAATGGGTGAAGTTTGGTTTACTTCTGCGCAGCGGTTTGGGAGTTAACATCAAAATTACATTTCTCGGCCATATCGCATAGATCTCACTGTGAAAAGGCTTAAATGGCTTTTTTGACCTAAGTTTAATAATTGCGCTCAAACCAAATGTCCTAGAACGAAATTTTTAAATGTAACTACTAGAATGTGATACAATACACTATTGGGTGAAGTTTGACTTCTGCGCAGCGGTTTGGGAGTTAACATCAAAATTACATTTCTCGGCCATATCGCATAGATCTCACTGTGAAAAGGCTTAAATGGCTTTTTTGACCTAAGTTTAATGATTGCGCTCAAACCAAATGTCCTAGAACGAAATTTTCAAATGTAACTACTAGATTGTGATACAATACACTATTGGGTGAAGTTTGGTTGACTTCTGCGCAGCGGTTTGGGAGTTAACATCAAAATTACATTTCTCGGCCATATCGCATAGATCTCACTGTGAAAAGGCTTAAATGGCTATTTTGACCTAAGTTTGAGGATTGCGCTCAAATCAAATGTCCTAGAACCAAATTTCCACATGTAACTACTAGATTGTGATACAATACACTTATGGGTGAAGTTTGGTTGACTTCTGCGCAGCGGTTTGGGAGTTAACATCAAAATTACATTTCTCGGCCATATCGCATAGATCTCACTGTGAAAAGGCTTAAATGACTTTTTTAATTAAGTTTGATGATTGCGCTCAAACAAAATGTCCTAGAACAAAATTTTCAAATGTAACTACTAGATTGTGATACAATACACTATTGGGTGAAGTTTGGTTGACTTCTGCGCAGCGGTTTGAAAGTTAACATCAAAATTACATTTCTCGGCCATATCGCATAGATCTCACTGTGAAAAGGCTTAAATGGCTTTTTTGACCTAAGTTTGAGGATTGCGCTCAAATCAAATGTCCTAGAACCAAATTTCCACATGTAACTACTAGATTGTGATACAATACACTATTGGGTGAAGTTTGGTTTACTTCTGCGCAGCGGTTTGGGAGTTAACATCAAAATTACATTTCTCGGCCATATCGCATAGATCTCACTGTGAAAAGGCTTAAATGGCTTTTTTGACCTAAGTTTAATGATTGCGCTCAAACCAAATGTCCTAGAACGAAATTTTCAAATGTAACTACTAGAATGTGATACAATACACTATTGGGTGAAGTTTGGTTGACTTCTGCGCAGCGGTTTGGGAGTTAACATCAAAATTACATTTCTCGGCCATATCGCATAGATCTCACTGTGAAAAGGCTTAAATGGCTTTTTTGACCTAAGTTTGAGGATTGCGCTCAAACAAAATGTCCTAGAACAAAATTTTCAAATGTAACTACTAGATTGTGATACAATACACTATTGGGTGAAGTTTGGTTGACTTCTGCGCAGCGGTTTGGGAGTTAACATCAAAATTACATTTCTCGGCCATATCGCATAGATCTCACTGTGAAAAGGCTTAAATGGCTTTTTTGACCTAAGTTTGAGGATTGCGCTCAAATCAAATGTCCTAGAACCAAATTTCCACATGTAACTACTAGATTGTGATACAATACACTATTGGGTGAAGTTTGGTTGACTTCTGCGCAGCGGTTTGGGAGTTAACATCAAAATTACATTTCTCGGCCATATCGCATAGATCTCACTGTGAAAAGGCTTAAATGGCTTTTTTGACCTAAGTTTAATGATTGCGCTCAAACCAAATGTCCTAGAACGAAATTTTCAAATGTAACTACTAGAATGTGATACAATACACTATTGGGTGAAGTTTGGTTGACTTCTGCGCAGCGGTTTGGGAGTTAACATCAAAATTACATTTCTCGGCCATATCGCATAGATCTCACTGTGAAAAGGCTTAAATGGCTTTTTTGACCTAAGTTTGAGGATTGCGCTCAAACAAAATGTCCTAGAACAAAATTTTCAAATGTAACTACTAGATTGTGATACAATACACTATTGGGTGAAGTTTGGTTGACTTCTGCGCAGCGGTTTGGGAGTTAACATCAAAATTACATTTCTCGGCCATATCGCATAGATCTCACTGTGAAAAGGCTTAAATGGCTTTTTTGACCTAAGTTTGAGGATTGCGCTCAAATCAAATGTCCTAGAACCAAATTTCCACATGTAACTACTAGATTGTGATACAATACACTATTGGGTGAAGTTTGGTTTACTTCTGCGCAGCGGTTTGGGAGTTAACATCAAAATTACATTTCTCGGCCATATCGCATAGATCTCACTGTGAAAAGGCTTAAATGGCTTTTTTGACCTAAGTTTAATGATTGCGCTCAAACCAAATGTCCTAGAACGAAATTTTCAAATGTAACTACTAGAATGTGATACAATACACTATTGGGTGAAGTTTGGTTGACTTCTGCGCAGCGGTTTGGGAGTTAACATCAAAATTACATTTCTCGGCCATATCGCATAGATCTCACTGTGAAAAGGCTTAAATGGCTTTTTTGACCTAAGTTTGAGGATTGCGCTCAAACAAAATGTCCTAGAACAAAATTTTCAAATGTAACTACTAGATTGTGATACAATACACTATTGGGTGAAGTTTGGTTGACTTCTGCGCAGCGGTTTGGGAGTTAACATCAAAATTACATTTCTCGGCCATATCGCATAGATCTCACTGTGAAAAGGCTTAAATGACTTTTTTAATTAAGTTTAATGATTGGGCTCAAACCAAATGTCCTAGAACGAAATTTTCAAATGTAACTACTAGAATGTGATACAATACACTATTTGGTGAAGTTTAGTTGACTTCTGCGCAGCGGGTTTGGGAGTTAACATCAAAATTACATTTCTCGGCCATATCGCATAGATCTCACTGTGAAAAGGCTTAAATGGCTTTTTTGACATACGTTTAAGGATTGCGCTCAAACCAAATGTCCTAGAACGAAATTTTCAAATGTAACGACTAGAATGTGATACAATACACTATTGGGTGAAGTTTGGTTGACTTCTGCGCAGCGGTTTGGGAGTTAACATCAAAATTACATTTCTCGGCCATATCGCATAGATCTCACTGTGAAAAGGCTTAAATGGCTTTTTTGACCTAAGTTTGAGGATTGCGCTCAAATCAAATGTCCTAGAACCAAATTTCCACATGTAACTACTAGATTGTGATACAATACACTAATGGGTGAAGTTTGGTTGACTTCTGCGCAGCGGTTTGGGAGTTAATATCAAAATTACATTTCTCGGCCATATCGCATAGATCTCACTGTGAAAAGGCTTAAATGACTTTTTTAATTAAGTTTGATGATTGCGTTCAAACAAAATGTCCTAGAACAAAGTTTTCAAATGTAACTACTAGATTGTGATACAATACACTATTGGGTGAAGTTTGGTTGACTTCTGCGCAGCGGTTTGGGAGTTAACATCAAAATTACATTTCTCGGCCATATCGCATAGATCTCACTGTGAAAAGGCTTAAATGGCTTTTTTGACCTAAGTTTAATGATTGCGCTCAAACCAAATGTCCTAGAACGAAATTTTCAAATGTAACTACTAGAATGTGATACAATACACTATTGGGTGAAGTTTGGTTGACTTCTGCGCAGCGGTTTGGGAGTTAACATCAAAATTACATTTCTCGGCCATATCGCATAGATATCACTGTGAAAAGGCTTAAATGACTTTTTTTAATTAAGTTTGATGATTGCGTTCAAACAAAATGTCCTAGAACAAAATTTTCAAATGTAACTACTAGATTGTGATACAATACACTATTGGGTGAAGTTTGGTTGACTTCTGCGCAGCGGTTTGGGAGTTAACATCAAAATTACATTTCTCGGCCATATCGCATAGATCTCACTGTGAAAAGGCTTAAATGGCTTTTTTGACCTAAGTTTGAGGATTGCGCTCAAATCAAATGTCCTAGAACCAAATTTCCACATGTAACTACTAGATTGTGATACAATACACTATTGGGTGAAGTTTGGTTTACTTCTGCGCAGCGGTTTGGGAGTTAACATCAAAATTACATTTCTCGGCCATATCGCATAGATCTCACTGTGAAAAGGCTTAAATGGCTTTTTTGACCTAAGTTTAATGATTGCGCTTAAACCAAATGTCCTAGAACGAAATTTTTAAATGTAACTACTAGAATGTGATACAATACACTATTGGGTGAAGTTTGGTTGACTTCTGCGCAGCGGTTTCGGAGTTAACATCAAAATTACATTTCTCGGCCATATCGCATAGATCTCACTGTGAAAAGGCTTAAATGGCTTTTTTGACCTAAGTTTGAGGATTGCGCTCAAACAAAATGTCCTAGAACAAAATTTTCAAATGTAACTACTAGATTGTGATACAATACACTATTGGGTGAAGTTTGGTTGACTTCTGCTCAGCGGTTTGGGAGTTAACATCAAAATTACATTTCTCGGCCATATCGCATAGATCTCACTGTGAAAAGGCTTAAATGGCTTTTTTGACCTAAGTTTGAGGATTGCGCTCAAATCAAATGTCCTAGAACCAAATTTCCACATGTAACTACTAGATTGTGATACAATACACTAATGGGTGAAGTTTGGTTTACTTCTGCGCAGCGGTTTGGGAGTTAACATCAAAATTACATTTCTCGGCCATATCGCATAGATCTCACTGTGAAAAGGCTTAAATGGCTTTTTTGACCTACGTTTAAGGATTGCGCTCAAACCAAATGTCCTAGAACGAAATTTTCAAATGTAACTACTAGATTGTGATACAATACACTATTGGGTGAAGTTTGGTTGACTTCTGCGCAGCGGTTTGGGAGTTAACATCAAAATTACATTTCTCGGCCATATCGCATAGATCTCACTGTGAAAAGGCTTAAATGGCTTTTTTGACCTAAGTTTGAGGATTGCGCTCAAATCAAATGTCCTAGAACCAAATTTCCACATGTAACTACTAGATTGTGATACAATACACTAATGGGTGAAGTTTGGTTGACTTCTGCGCAGCGGTTTGGGAGTTAATATCAAAATTACATTTCTCGGCCATATCGCATAGATCTCACTGTGAAAAGGCTTAAATGACTTTTTTAATTAAGTTTGATGATTGCGTTCAAACAAAATGTCCTAGAACAAAGTTTTCAAATGTAACTACTAGATTGTGATACAATACACTATTGGGTGAAGTTTGGTTGACTTCTGCGCAGCGGTTTGGGAGTTAACATAAAAATTACATTTCTCGGCCATATCGCATAGATCTCACTGTGAAAAGGCTTAAATGGCTTTTTTGACCTAAGTTTAATGATTGCGCTCAAACCAAATGTCCTAGAACGAAATTTTCAAATGTAACTACTAGAATGTGATACAATACACTATTGGGTGAAGTTTGGTTGACTTCTGCGCAGCGGTTTGGGAGTTAACATCAAAATTACATTTCTCGGCCATATCGCATAGATCTCACTGTGAAAAGGCTTAAATGGCTTTTTTGACCTAAGTTTGAGGATTGCGCTCAAATCAAATGTCCTAGAACCAAATTTCCACATGTAACTACTAGATTGTGATACAATACACTAATGGGTGAAGTTTGGTTGACTTCTGCGCAGCGGTTTGGGAGTTAATATCAAAATTACATTTCTCGGCCATATCGCATAGATCTCACTGTGAAAAGGCTTAAATGACTTTTTTAATTAAGTTTGATGATTGCGTTCAAACAAAATGTCCTAGAACAAAGTTTTCAAATGTAACTACTAGATTGTGATACAATACACTATTGGGTGAAGTTTGGTTGACTTCTGCGCAGCGGTTTGGGAGTTAACATAAAAATTACATTTCTCGGCCATATCGCATAGATCTCACTGTGAAAAGGCTTAAATGGCTTTTTTGACCTAAGTTTAATGATTGCGCTCAAACCAAATGTCCTAGAACGAAATTTTCAAATGTAACTACTAGAATGTGATACAATACACTATTGGGTGAAGTTTGGTTGACTTCTGCGCAGCGGTTTGGGAGTTAACATCAAAATTACATTTCTCGGCCATATCGCATAGATCTCACTGTGAAAAGGCTTAAATGACTTTTTTAATTAAGTTTGATGATTGCGTTCAAACAAAATGTCCTAGAACAAAATTTTCAAATGTAACTACTAGATTGTGATACAATACACTATTGGGTGAAGTTTGGTTGACTTCTGCGCAGCGGTTTGGGAGTTAACATCAAAATTACATTTCTCGGCCATATCGCATAGATCTCACTGTGAAAAGGCTTAAATGGCTTTTTTGACCTAAGTTTGAGGATTGCGCTCAAATCAAATGTCCTAGAACCAAATTTCCACATGTAACTACTAGATTGTGATACAATACACTATTGGGTGAAGTTTGGTTTACTTCTGCGCAGCGGTTTGGGAGTTAACATCAAAATTACATTTCTCGGCCATATCGCATAGATCTCACTGTGAAAAGGCTTAAATGGCTTTTTTGACCTAAGTTTAATGATTGCGCTCAAACCAAATGTCCTAGAACGAAATTTTCAAAAGTAACTACTAGAATGTGATACAATACTTTATTGGGTGAAGTTTGGTTGACTTCTGCGCAGCGGTTTGGGAGTTAACATCAAAATTACATTTCTCGGCCATATCGCATAGATCTCACTGTGAAAAGGCTTAAATGGCTTTTTTGACCTAAGTTTGAGGATTGCGCTCAAACAAAATGTCCTAGAACAAAATTTTCAAATGTAACTACTAGATTGTGATACAATACACTATTGGGTGAAGTTTGGTTGACTTCTGCGCAGCGGTTTGGGAGTTAACATCAAAATTACATTTCTCGGCCATATCGCATAGATCTCACTGTGAAAAGGCTTAAATGACTTTTTTAATTAAGTTTGATGATTGCGTTCAAACAAAATGTCCTAGAACAAAATTTTCAAATGTAACTACTAGATTGTGATACAATACACTATTGGGTGAAGTTTGGTTGACTTCTGCGCAGCGGTTTGGGAGTTAACATCAAAATTACATTTCTCGGCCATATCGCATACATCTCACTGTGAAAAGGCTTAAATGGCTTTTTTGACCTAAGTTTGAGGATTGCGCTCAAATCAAATGTCCTAGAACCAAATTTCCACATGTAACTACTAGATTGTGATACAATACACTATTGGGTGAAGTTTGGTTTACTTCTGCGCAGCGGTTTGGGAGTTAACATCAAAATTACATTTCTCGGCCATATCGCATAGATCTCACTGTGAAAAGGCTTAAATGGCTTTTTTGACCTAAGTTTAATGATTGCGCTCAAACCAAATGTCCTAGAACGAAATTTTCAAATGTAACTACTAGAATGTGATACAATACACTATTGGGTGAAGTTTGGTTGACTTCTGCGCAGCGGTTTGGGAGTTAACATCAAAATTACATTTCTCGGCCATATCGCATAGATCTCACTGTGAAAAGGCTTAAATGGCTTTTTTGACCTAAGTTTGAGGATTGCGCTCAAACAAAATGTCCTAGAACAAAATTTTCAAATGTAACTACTAGATTGTGATACAATACACTATTGGGTGAAGTTTGGTTGACTTCTGCGCAGCGGTTTGGGAGTTAACATCAAAATTACATTTCTCGGCCATATCGCATAGATCTCACTGTGAAAAGGCTTAAATGACTTTTTTAATTAAGTTTAATGATTGCGCTCAAACCAAATGTCCTAGAACGAAATTTTCAAATGTAACTACTAGAATGTGATACAATACACTATTTGGTGAAGTTTAGTTGACTTCTGCGCAGCGGGTTTGGGAGTTAACATCAAAATTACATTTCTCGGCCATATCGCATAGATCTCACTGTGAAAAGGCTTAAATGGCTTTTTTGACATACGTTTAAGGATTGCGCTCAAACCAAATGTCCTAGAACGAAATTTTCAAATGTAACGACTAGAATGTGATACAATACACTATTGGGTGAAGTTTGGTTGACTTCTGCGCAGCGGTTTGGGAGTTAACATCAAAATTACATTTCTCGGCCATATCGCATAGATCTCACTGTGAAAAGGCTTAAATGGCTTTTTTGACCAAAGTTTGAGGATTGCGCTAAAATCAAATGTCCTAGAACCAAATTTCCACATGTAACTACTAGATTGTGATACAATACACTAATGGGTGAAGTTTGGTTGACTTCTGCGCAGCGGTTTGGGAGTTAATATCAAAATTACATTTCTCGGCCATATCGCATAGATCTCACTGTGAAAAGGCTTAAATGACTTTTTTAATTAAGTTTGATGATTGCGTTCAAACAAAATGTCCTAGAACAAAGTTTTCAAATGTAACTACTAGATTGTGATACAATACACTATTGGGTGAAGTTTGGTTGACTTCTGCGCAGTGGTTTGGGAGTTAACATCAAAATTACATTTCTCGGCCATATCGCATAGATCTCACTTTGAAAAGGCTTAAATGGCTTTTTTGACCTAAGTTTAATGATTGCGCTCAAACCAAATGTCCTAGAACGAAATTTTCAAATGTAACTACTAGAATGTGATACAATACACTATTGGGTGAAGTTTGGTTGACTTCTGCGCAGCGGTTTGGGAGTTAACATCAAAATTACATTTCTCGGCCATATCGCATAGATCTCACTGTGAAAAGGCTTAAATGGCTTTTTTGACCTAAGTTTGAGGATTGCGCTCAAATCAAATGTCCTAGAACCAAATTTCCACATGTAACTACTAGATTGTGATACAATACACTAATGGGTGAAGTTTGGTTGACTTCTGCGCAGCGGTTTGGGAGTTAATATCAAAATTACATTTCTCGGCCATATCGCATAGATCTCACTGTGAAAAGGCTTAAATGACTTTTTTAATTAAGTTTGATGATTGCGTTCAAACAAAATGTCCTAGAACAAAGTTTTCAAATGTAACTACTAGATTGTGATACAATACACTATTGGGTGAAGTTTGGTTGACTTCTGCGCAGCGGTTTGGGAGTTAACATAAAAATTACATTTCTCGGCCATATCGCATAGATCTCACTGTGAAAAGGCTTAAATGGCTTTTTTGACCTAAGTTTAATGATTGCGCTCAAACCAAATGTCCTAGAACGAAATTTTCAAATGTAACTACTAGAATGTGATACAATACACTATTGGGTGAAGTTTGGTTGACTTCTGCGCAGCGGTTTGGGAGTTAACATCAAAATTACATTTCTCGGCCATATCGCATAGATCTCACTGTGAAAAGGCTTAAATGACTTTTTTAATTAAGTTTGATGATTGCGTTCAAACAAAATGTCCTAGAACAAAATTTTCAAATGTAACTACTAGATTGTGATACAATACACTATTGGGTGAAGTTTGGTTGACTTCTGCGCAGCGGTTTGGGAGTTAACATCAAAATTACATTTCTCGGCCATATCGCATAGATCTCACTGTGAAAAGGCTTAAATGGCTTTTTTGACCTAAGTTTGAGGATTGCGCTCAAATCAAATGTCCTAGAACCAAATTTCCACATGTAACTACTAGATTGTGATACAATACACTATTGGGTGAAGTTTGGTTTACTTCTGCGCAGCGGTTTGGGAGTTAACATCAAAATTACATTTCTCGGCCATATCGCATAGATCTCACTGTGAAAAGGCTTAAATGGCTTTTTTGACCTAAGTTTAATGATTGCGCTCAAACCAAATGTCCTAGAACGAAATTTTCAAAAGTAACTACTAGAATGTGATACAATACTTTATTGGGTGAAGTTTGGTTGACTTCTGCGCAGCGGTTTGGGAGTTAACATCAAAATTACATTTCTCGGCCATATCGCATAGATCTCACTGTGAAAAGGCTTAAATGGCTTTTTTGACCTAAGTTTGAGGATTGCGCTCAAACAAAATGTCCTAGAACAAAATTTTCAAATGTAACTACTAGATTGTGATACAATACACTATTGGGTGAAGTTTGGTTGACTTCTGCGCAGCGGTTTGGGAGTTAACATCAAAATTACATTTCTCGGCCATATCGCATAGATCTCACTGTGAAAAGGCTTAAATGACTTTTTTAATTAAGTTTGATGATTGCGTTCAAACAAAATGTCCTAGAACAAAATTTTCAAATGTAACTACTAGATTGTGATACAATACACTATTGGGTGAAGTTTGGTTGACTTCTGCGCAGCGGTTTGGGAGTTAACATCAAAATTACATTTCTCGGCCATATCGCATACATCTCACTGTGAAAAGGCTTAAATGGCTTTTTTGACCTAAGTTTGAGGATTGCGCTCAAATCAAATGTCCTAGAACCAAATTTCCACATGTAACTACTAGATTGTGATACAATACACTATTGGGTGAAGTTTGGTTTACTTCTGCGCAGCGGTTTGGGAGTTAACATCAAAATTACATTTCTCGGCCATATCGCATAGATCTCACTGTGAAAAGGCTTAAATGGCTTTTTTGACCTAAGTTTAATGATTGCGCTCAAACCAAATGTCCTAGAACGAAATTTTCAAATGTAACTACTAGAATGTGATACAATACACTATTGGGTGAAGTTTGGTTGACTTCTGCGCAGCGGTTTGGGAGTTAACATCAAAATTACATTTCTCGGCCATATCGCATAGATCTCACTGTGAAAAGGCTTAAATGGCTTTTTTGACCTAAGTTTGAGGATTGCGCTCAAACAAAATGTCCTAGAACAAAATTTTCAAATGTAACTACTAGATTGTGATACAATACACTATTGGGTGAAGTTTGGTTGACTTCTGCGCAGCGGTTTGGGAGTTAACATCAAAATTACATTTCTCGGCCATATCGCATAGATCTCACTGTGAAAAGGCTTAAATGACTTTTTTAATTAAGTTTAATGATTGCGCTCAAACCAAATGTCCTAGAACGAAATTTTCAAATGTAACTACTAGAATGTGATACAATACACTATTTGGTGAAGTTTAGTTGACTTCTGCGCAGCGGGTTTGGGAGTTAACATCAAAATTACATTTCTCGGCCATATCGCATAGATCTCACTGTGAAAAGGCTTAAATGGCTTTTTTGACATACGTTTAAGGATTGCGCTCAAACCAAATGTCCTAGAACGAAATTTTCAAATGTAACGACTAGAATGTGATACAATACACTATTGGGTGAAGTTTGGTTGACTTCTGCGCAGCGGTTTGGGAGTTAACATCAAAATTACATTTCTCGGCCATATCGCATAGATCTCACTGTGAAAAGGCTTAAATGGCTTTTTTGACCAAAGTTTGAGGATTGCGCTAAAATCAAATGTCCTAGAACCAAATTTCCACATGTAACTACTAGATTGTGATACAATACACTAATGGGTGAAGTTTGGTTGACTTCTGCGCAGCGGTTTGGGAGTTAATATCAAAATTACATTTCTCGGCCATATCGCATAGATCTCACTGTGAAAAGGCTTAAATGACTTTTTTAATTAAGTTTGATGATTGCGTTCAAACAAAATGTCCTAGAACAAAGTTTTCAAATGTAACTACTAGATTGTGATACAATACACTATTGGGTGAAGTTTGGTTGACTTCTGCGCAGTGGTTTGGGAGTTAACATCAAAATTACATTTCTCGGCCATATCGCATAGATCTCACTTTGAAAAGGCTTAAATGGCTTTTTTGACCTAAGTTTAATGATTGCGCTCAAACCAAATGTCCTAGAACGAAATTTTCAAATGTAACTACTAGAATGTGATACAATACACTATTGGGTGAAGTTTGGTTGACTTCTGCGCAGCGGTTTGGGAGTTAACATCAAAATTACATTTCTCGGCCATATCGCATAGATCTCACTGTGAAAAGGCTTAAATGGCTTTTTTGACCTAAGTTTGAGGATTGCGCTCAAACAAAATGTCCTAGAACAAAATTTTCAAATGTAACTACTAGATTGTGATACAATACACTATTGGGTGAAGTTTGGTTGACCTCTGCGCAGCGGTTTGGGAGTTAACATCAAAATTACATTTCTCGGCCATATCGCATAGATCTCACTGTGAAAAGGCTTAAATGACTTTTTTAATTAAGTTTAATGATTGCGCTCAAACCAAATGTCCTAGAACGAAATTTTCAAATGTAACTACTAGAATGTGATACAATACACTATTTGGTGAAGTTTAGTTGACTTCTGCGCAGCGGGTTTGGGAGTTAACATCAAAATTACATTTCTCGGCCATATCGCATAGATCTCACTGTGAAAAGGCTTAAATGGCTTTTTTGACATACGTTTAAGGATTGCGCTCAAACCAAATGTCCTAGAACGAAATTTTCAAATGTAACGACTAGAATGTGATACAATACACTATTGGGTGAAGTTTGGTTGACTTCTGCGCAGCGGTTTGGGAGTTAACATCAAAATTACATTTCTCGGCCATATCGCATAGATCTCACTGTGAAAAGGCTTAAATGGCTTTTTTGACCTAAGTTTGAGGATTGCGCTCAAATCAAATGTCCTAGAACCAAATTTCCACATGTAACTACTAGATTGTGATACAATACACTATTGGGTGAAGTTTGGTTTACTTCTGCGCAGCGGTTTGGGAGTTAACATCAAAATTACATTTCTCGGCCATATCGCATAGATCTCACTGTGAAAAGGCTTAAATGGCTTTTTTGACCTAAGTTTAATGATTGCGCTCAAACCAAATTTCCTAGAACGAAATTTTTAAATGTAACTACTAGAATGTGATACAATACACTATTGGGTGAAGTTTGGTTGACTTCTGCGCAGCGGTTTGGGAGTTAACATCAAAATTACATTTCTCGGCCATATCGCATAGATCTCACTGTGAAAAGGCTTAAATGGCTTTTTTGACCTAAGTTTGAGGATTGCGCTCAAACAAAATGTCCTAGAACAAAATTTTCAAATGTAACTACTAGATTGTGATACAATACACTATTGGGTGAAGTTTGGTTGACTTCTGCTCAGCGGTTTGGGAGTTAACATCAAAATTACATTTCTCGGCCATATCGCATAGATCTCACTGTGAAAAGGCTTAAATGGCTTTTTTGACCTAAGTTTGAGGATTGCGCTCAAATCAAATGTCCTAGAACCAAATTTCCACATGTAACTACTAGATTGTGATACAATACACTAATGGGTGAAGTTTGGTTTACTTCTGCGCAGCGGTTTGGGAGTTAACATCAAAATTACATTTCTCGGCCATATCGCATAGATCTCACTGTGAAAAGGCTTAAATGGCTTTTTTGACCTACGTTTAAGGATTGCGCTCAAACCAAATGTCCTAGAACGAAATTTTCAAATGTAACTACTAGATTGTGATACAATACACTATTGGGTGAAGTTTGGTTGACTTCTGCGCAGCGGTTTGGGAGTTAACATCAAAATTACATTTCTCGGCCATATCGCATAGATCTCACTGTGAAAAGGCTTAAATGGCTTTTTTGACCTAAGTTTGAGGATTGCGCTCAAATCAAATGTCCTAGAACCAAATTTCCACATGTAACTACTAGATTGTGATACAATACACTAATGGGTGAAGTTTGGTTGACTTCTGCGCAGCGGTTTGGGAGTTAATATCAAAATTACATTTCTCGGCCATATCGCATAGATCTCACTGTGAAAAGGCTTAAATGACTTTTTTAATTAAGTTTGATGATTGCGTTCAAACAAAATGTCCTAGAACAAAGTTTTCAAATGTAACTACTAGATTGTGATACAATACACTATTGGGTGAAGTTTGGTTGACTTTTGCGCAGCGGTTTGGGAGTTAACATCAAAATTACATTTCTCGGCCATATCGCATAGATCTCACTGTGAAAAGGCTTAAATGGCTTTTTTGACCTAAGTTTAATGATTGCGCTCAAACCAAATGTCCTAGAACGAAATTTTCAAATGTAACTACTAGAATGTGATACAATACACTATTGGGTGAAGTTTGGTTGACTTCTGCGCAGCGGTTTGGGAGTTAACATCAAAATTACATTTCTCGGCCATATCGCATAGATATCACTGTGAAAAGGCTTAAATGACTTTTTTAATTAAGTTTGATGATTGCGTTCAAACAAAATGTCCTAGAACAAAATTTTCAAATGTAACTACTAGATTGTGATACAATACACTATTGGGTGAAGTTTGGTTGACTTCTGCGCAGCGGTTTGGGAGTTAACATCAAAATTACATTTCTCGGCCATATCGCATAGATCTCACTGTGAAAAGGCTTAAATGGCTTTTTTGACCTAAGTTTGATGATTGTGTTCAAACAAAATGTCCTAGAACAAAATTTTCAAATGTAACTACTAGATTGTGATACAATACACTATTGGGTGAAGTTTGGTTGACTTCTGCGCAGCGGTTTGGGAGTTAACATCAAAATTACATTTCTCGGCCATATCGCATAGATCTCACTGTGAAAAGGCTTAAATGGCT
Organism: Corythoichthys intestinalis; assembly: GCF_030265065.1. Classification (NCBI taxonomy): domain Eukaryota; kingdom Metazoa; phylum Chordata; class Actinopteri; order Syngnathiformes; family Syngnathidae; genus Corythoichthys; species Corythoichthys intestinalis. The sequence goes on from NW_026651596.1 coordinate 2,593,551, forward strand.
TTTTTGACCTACGTTTAAGGATTGCGCTCAAATCAAATGTCCTAGAACCAAATTTCCACATGTAACTACTAGATTGTGATACAATACACTATTGGGTGAAGTTTGGTTTACTTCTGCGCAGCGGTTTGGGAGTTAACATCAAAATTACATTTCTCGGCCATATCGCATAGATCTCACTGTGAAAAGGCTTAAATGGCTTTTTTGACCTAAGTTTGAGGATTGCGCTCAAATCAAATGTCCTAGAACCAAATTTCCACATGTAACTACTAGATTGTGATACAATACACTAATGGGTGAAGTTTGGTTGACTTCTGCGCAGCGGTTTGGGAGTTAATATCAAAATTACATTTCTCGGCCATATCGCATAGATCTCACTGTGAAAAGGCTTAAATGACTTTTTTAATTAAGTTTGATGATTGCGTTCAAACAAAATGTCCTAGAACAAAGTTTTCAAATGTAACTACTAGATTGTGATACAATACACTATTGGGTGAAGTTTGGTTGACTTCTGCGCAGCGGTTTGGGAGTTAACATCAAAATTACATTTCTCGGCCATATCGCATAGATCTTACTGTGAAAAGGCTTAAATGGCTTTTTTGACCTAAGTTTAATGATTGCGCTCAAACCAAATGTCCTAGAACGAAATTTTCAAATGTAACTACTAGAATGTGATACAATACACTATTGGGTGAAGTTTGGTTGACTTCTGCGCAGCGGTTTGGGAGTTAACATCAAAATTACATTTCTCGGCCATATCGCATAGATATCACTGTGAAAAGGCTTAAATGACTTTTTTAATTAAGTTTGATGATTGCGTTCAAACAAAATGTCCTAGAACAAAATTTTCAAATGTAACTACTAGATTGTGATACAATACACTATTGGGTGAAGTTTGGTTGACTTCTGCGCAGCGGTTTGGGAGTTAACATCAAAATTACATTTCTCGGCCATATCGCATAGATCTCACTGTGAAAAGGCTTAAATGGCTTTTTTGACCTAAGTTTGATGATTGTGTTCAAACAAAATGTCCTAGAACAAAATTTTCAAATGTAACTACTAGATTGTGATACAATACACTATTGGGTGAAGTTTGGTTGACTTCTGCGCAGCGGTTTGGGAGTTAACATCAAAATTACATTTCTCGGCCATATCGCATAGATCTCACTGTGAAAAGGCTTAAATGGCTTTTTTGACCTAAGTTTAATAATTGCGCTCAAACCAAATGTCCTAGAACGAAATTTTTAAATGTAACTACTAGAATGTGATACAATACACTATTGGGTGAAGTTTAATTGACTTCTGCGCAGCGGTTTGGGAGTTAACATCAAAATTACATTTCTCGGCCATATCGCATAGATCTCACTGTGAAAAGGCTTAAACGGCTTTTTTGACCTAAGTTTAATGATTGCGCTCAAACCAAATGTCCTAGAACGAAATTTTCAAATGTAACTACTAGAATGTGATACAATACACTATTGGGTGAAGTTTGGTTGACTTCTGCGCAGCGGTTTGGGAGTTAACATCAAAATTACATTTCTCGGCCATATCGCATACATCTCACTGTGAAAAGGCTTAAATGGCTTTTTTGACCTACGTTTGAGGATTGCGCTCAAATCAAATGTCCTAGAACCAAATTTCCACATGTAACTACTAGATTGTGATACAATACACTTATGGGTTAAGTTTGGTTGACTTCTGCGCAGCGGTTTGGGAGTTAACATCAAAATTACATTTCTCGGCCATATCGCATAGATCTCACTGTGAAAAGGCTTAAATGACTTTTTTAATTAAGTTTGATGATTGCGCTCAAACAAAATGTCCTAGAACAAAATTTTCAAATGTAACTACTAGATTGTGATACAATACACTATTGGGTGAAGTTTGGTTGACTTCTGCGCAGCGGTTTGGGAGTTAACATCAAAATTACATTTCTCGGCCATATCGCATAGATCTCACTGTGAAAAGGCTGAAATGGCTTTTTTGACCTAAGTTTGAGGATTGCGCTCAAATCAAATGTCCTAGAACCAAATTTCCACATGTAACTACTAGATTGTGATACAATACACTAATGGGTGAAGTTTGGTTTACTTCTGCGCAGCGGTTTGGGAGTGAACATCAAAATTACATTTCTCGGCCATATCGCATAGATCTCACTGTGAAAAGGCTTAAATGACTTTTTTTAATTAAGTTTGAAGATTGCGCTCAAATCAAATGTCCTAGAACTAAATTTCCAAATGTAACTACTAGATTGTGATAAAATACACTATTGGGTGAAGTTTGGTTGACTTCTGCGCAGCGGTTTGGGAGTTAACATCAAAATTACATTTCTCGGCCATATCGCATAGATCTCACTGTGAAAAGGCTTAAATGACTTTTTTAATTAAGTTTAATGATTGCGCTCAAACCAAATGTCCTAGAACGAAATTTTCAAATGTAACTACTAGAATGTGATACAATACACTATTGGGTGAAGTTTAGTTGACTTCTGCGCAGCGGGTTTGGGAGTTAACATCAAAATTACATTTCTCGGCCATATCGCATAGATCTCACTGTGAAAAGGCTTAAATGGCTTTTTTGACCTACGTTTAAGGATTGCGCTCAAACCAAATGTCCTAGAACGAAATTTTCAAATGTAACTACTAGAATGTGATACAATACACTATTGGGTGAAGTTTGGTTGACTTCTGCGCAGCGGTTTGGGAGTTAACATCAAAATTACATTTCTCGGCCATATCGCATAGATCTCACTGTGAAAAGGCTTAAATGGCTTTTTTGACCTAAGTTTGAGGATTGCGCTCAAATCAAATGTCCTAGAACCAAATTTCCACATGTAACTACTAGATTGTGATACAATACACTAATGGGTGAAGTTTGGTTGACTTCTGCGCAGCGGTTTGGGAGTTAATATCAAAATTACATTTCTCGGCCATATCGCATAGATCTCACTGTGAAAAGGCTTAAATGACTTTTTTAATTAAGTTTGATGATTGCGCTCAAACAAAATGTCCTAGAACAAAATTTTCAAATGTAACTACTAGATTGTGATACAATACACTATTGGGTGAAGTTTGGTTGACTTCTGCGCAGCGGTTTGGGAGTTAACATCAAAATTACATTTCTCGGCCATATCGCATAGATCTCACTGTGAAAAGGCTGAAATGGCTTTTTTGACCTAAGTTTGAGGATTGCGCTCAAATCAAATGTCCTAGAACCAAATTTCCACATGTAACTACTAGATTGTGATACAATACACTAATGGGTGAAGTTTGGTTTACTTCTGCGCAGCGGTTTGGGAGTGAACATCAAAATTACATTTCTCGGCCATATCGCATAGATCTCACTGTGAAAAGGCTTAAATGACTTTTTTTAATTAAGTTTGAAGATTGCGCTCAAATCAAATGTCCTAGAACTAAATTTCCAAATGTAACTACTAGATTGTGATAAAATACACTATTGGGTGAAGTTTGGTTGACTTCTGCGCAGCGGTTTGGGAGTTAACATCAAAATTACATTTCTCGGCCATATCGCATAGATCTCACTGTGAAAAGGCTTAAATGACTTTTTTAATTAAGTTTAATGATTGCGCTCAAACCAAATGTCCTAGAACGAAATTTTCAAATGTAACTACTAGAATGTGATACAATACACTATTGGGTGAAGTTTAGTTGACTTCTGCGCAGCGGGTTTGGGAGTTAACATCAAAATTACATTTCTCGGCCATATCGCATAGATCTCACTGTGAAAAGGCTTAAATGGCTTTTTTGACCTACGTTTAAGGATTGCGCTCAAACCAAATGTCCTAGAACGAAATTTTCAAATGTAACTACTAGAATGTGATACAATACACTATTGGGTGAAGTTTGGTTGACTTCTGCGCAGCGGTTTGGGAGTTAACATCAAAATTACATTTCTCGGCCATATCGCATAGATCTCACTGTGAAAAGGCTTAAATGGCTTTTTTGACCTAAGTTTGAGGATTGCGCTCAAATCAAATGTCCTAGAACCAAATTTCCACATGTAACTACTAGATTGTGATACAATACACTAATGGGTGAAGTTTGGTTGACTTCTGCGCAGCGGTTTGGGAGTTAATATCAAAATTACATTTCTCGGCCATATCGCATAGATCTCACTGTGAAAAGGCTTAAATGACTTTTTTAATTAAGTTTGATGATTGCGTTCAAACAAAATGTCCTAGAACAAAGTTTTCAAATGTAACTACTAGATTGTGATACAATACACTATTGGGTGAAGTTTGGTTGACTTCTGCGCAGCGGTTTGGGAGTTAACATCAAAATTACATTTCTCGGCCATATCGCATAGATCTCACTGTGAAAAGGCTTAAATGGCTTTTTTGACCTAAGTTTAATGATTGCGCTCAAACCAAATGTCCTAGAACGAAATTTTCAAATGTAACTACTAGAATGTGATACAATACACTGTTGGGTGAAGTTTGGTTGACTTCTGCGCAGCGGTTTGGGAGTTAACATCAAAATTACATTTCTCGGCCATATCGCATAGATATCACTGTGAAAAGGCTTAAATGACTTTTTTAATTAAGTTTGATGATTGCGTTCAAACAAAATGTCCTAGAACAAAATTTTCAAATGTAACTACTAGATTGTGATACAATACACTATTGGGTGAAGTTTGGTTGACTTCTGCGCAGCGGTTTGGGAGTAAACATCAAAATTACATTTCTCGGCCATATCGCATAGATCTCACTGTGAAAAGGCTTAAATGGCTTTTTTGACCTAAGTTTGATGATTGTGTTCAAACAAAATGTCCTAGAACAAAATTTTCAAATGTAACTACTAGATTGTGATACAATACACTATTGGGTGAAGTTTGGTTGACTTCTGCGCAGCGGTTTGGGAGTTAACATCAAAATTACATTTCTCGGCCATATCGCATAGATCTCACTGTGAAAAGGCTTAAATGGCTTTTTTGACCTACGTTTAAGGATTGCGCTCAAATCAAATGTCCTAGAACCAAATTTCCACATGTAACTACTAGATTGTGATACAATACACTATTGGGTGAAGTTTGGTTTACTTCTGCGCAGCGGTTTGGGAGTTAACATCAAAATTACATTTCTCGGCCATATCGCATAGATCTCACTGTGAAAAGGCTTAAATGGCTTTTTTGACCTAAGTTTGAGGATTGCGCTCAAATCAAATGTCCTAGAACCAAATTTCCACATGTAACTACTAGATTGTGATACAATACACTAATGGGTGAAGTTTGGTTGACTTCTGCGCAGCGGTTTGGGAGTTAATATCAAAATTACATTTCTCGGCCATATCGCATAGATCTCACTGTGAAAAGGCTTAAATGACTTTTTTAATTAAGTTTGATGATTGCGTTCAAACAAAATGTCCTAGAACAAAGTTTTCAAATGTAACTACTAGATTGTGATACAATACACTATTGGGTGAAGTTTGGTTGACTTCTGCGCAGCGGTTTGGGAGTTAACATCAAAATTACATTTCTCGGCCATATCGCATAGATCTTACTGTGAAAAGGCTTAAATGGCTTTTTTGACCTAAGTTTAATGATTGCGCTCAAACCAAATGTCCTAGAACGAAATTTTCAAATGTAACTACTAGAATGTGATACAATACACTATTGGGTGAAGTTTGGTTGACTTCTGCGCAGCGGTTTGGGAGTTAACATCAAAATTACATTTCTCGGCCATATCGCATAGATATCACTGTGAAAAGGCTTAAATGACTTTTTTAATTAAGTTTGATGATTGCGTTCAAACAAAATGTCCTAGAACAAAATTTTCAAATGTAACTACTAGATTGTGATACAATACACTATTGGGTGAAGTTTGGTTGACTTCTGCGCAGCGGTTTGGGAGTTAACATCAAAATTACATTTCTCGGCCATATCGCATAGATCTCACTGTGAAAAGGCTTAAATGGCTTTTTTGACCTAAGTTTGATGATTGTGTTCAAACAAAATGTCCTAGAACAAAATTTTCAAATGTAACTACTAGATTGTGATACAATACACTATTGGGTGAAGTTTGGTTGACTTCTGCGCAGCGGTTTGGGAGTTAACATCAAAATTACATTTCTCGGCCATATCGCATAGATCTCACTGTGAAAAGGCTTAAATGGCTTTTTTGACCTAAGTTTAATAATTGCGCTCAAACCAAATGTCCTAGAACGAAATTTTTAAATGTAACTACTAGAATGTGATACAATACACTATTGGGTGAAGTTTAATTGACTTCTGCGCAGCGGTTTGGGAGTTAACATCAAAATTACATTTCTCGGCCATATCGCATAGATCTCACTGTGAAAAGGCTTAAACGGCTTTTTTGACCTAAGTTTAATGATTGCGCTCAAACCAAATGTCCTAGAACGAAATTTTCAAATGTAACTACTAGAATGTGATACAATACACTATTGGGTGAAGTTTGGTTGACTTCTGCGCAGCGGTTTGGGAGTTAACATCAAAATTACATTTCTCGGCCATATCGCATACATCTCACTGTGAAAAGGCTTAAATGGCTTTTTTGACCTACGTTTGAGGATTGCGCTCAAATCAAATGTCCTAGAACCAAATTTCCACATGTAACTACTAGATTGTGATACAATACACTTATGGGTTAAGTTTGGTTGACTTCTGCGCAGCGGTTTGGGAGTTAACATCAAAATTACATTTCTCGGCCATATCGCATAGATCTCACTGTGAAAAGGCTTAAATGACTTTTTTAATTAAGTTTGATGATTGCGCTCAAACAAAATGTCCTAGAACAAAATTTTCAAATGTAACTACTAGATTGTGATACAATACACTATTGGGTGAAGTTTGGTTGACTTCTGCGCAGCGGTTTGGGAGTTAACATCAAAATTACATTTCTCGGCCATATCACATAGATCTCACTGTGAAAAGGCTGAAATGGCTTTTTTGACCTAAGTTTGAGGATTGCGCTCAAATCAAATGTCCTAGAACCAAATTTCCACATGTAACTACTAGATTGTGATACAATACACTAATGGGTGAAGTTTGGTTGACTTCTGCGCAGCGGTTTGGGAGTGAACATCAAAATTACATTTCTCGGCCATATCGCATAGATCTCACTGTGAAAAGGCTTAAATGACTTTTTTTAATTAAGTTTGAAGATTGCGCTCAAATCAAATGTCCTAGAACTAAATTTCCAAATGTAACTACTAGATTGTGATAAAATACACTATTGGGTGAAGTTTGGTTGACTTCTGCGCAGCGGTTTGGGAGTTAACATCAAAATTACATTTCTCGGCCATATCGCATAGATCTCACTGTGAAAAGGCTTAAATGACTTTTTTAATTAAGTTTAATGATTGCGCTCAAACCAAATGTCCTAGAACGAAATTTTCAAATGTAACTACTAGAATGTGATACAATACACTATTGGGTGAAGTTTAGTTGACTTCTGCGCAGCGGGTTTGGGAGTTAACATCAAAATTACATTTCTCGGCCATATCGCATAGATCTCACTGTGAAAAGGCTTAAATGGCTTTTTTGACCTACGTTTAAGGATTGCGCTCAAACCAAATGTCCTAGAACGAAATTTTCAAATGTAACTACTAGAATGTGATACAATACACTATTGGGTGAAGTTTGGTTGACTTCTGCGCAGCGGTTTGGGAGTTAACATCAAAATTACATTTCTCGGCCATATCGCATAGATCTCACTGTGAAAAGGCTTAAATGGCTTTTTTGACCTAAGTTTGAGGATTGCGCTCAAATCAAATGTCCTAGAACCAAATTTCCACATGTAACTACTAGATTGTGATACAATACACTAATGGGTGAAGTTTGGTTGACTTCTGCGCAGCGGTTTGGGAGTTAATATCAAAATTACATTTCTCGGCCATATCGCATAGATCTCACTGTGAAAAGGCTTAAATGACTTTTTTAATTAAGTTTGATGATTGCGTTCAAACAAAATGTCCTAGAACAAAGTTTTCAAATGTAACTACTAGATTGTGATACAATACACTATTGGGTGAAGTTTGGTTGACTTCTGCGCAGCGGTTTGGGAGTTAACATCAAAATTACATTTCTCGGCCATATCGCATAGATCTCACTGTGAAAAGGCTTAAATGGCTTTTTTGACCTAAGTTTAATGATTGCGCTCAAACCAAATGTCCTAGAACGAAATTTTCAAATGTAACTACTAGAATGTGATACAATACACTATTGGGTGAAGTTTGGTTGACTTCTGCGCAGCGGTTTGGGAGTTAACATCAAAATTACATTTCTCGGCCATATCGCATAGATATCACTGTGAAAAGGCTTAAATGACTTTTTTAATTAAGTTTGATGATTGCGTTCAAACAAAATGTCCTAGAACAAAATTTTCAAATGTAACTACTAGATTGTGATACAATACACTATTGGGTGAAGTTTGGTTGACTTCTGCGCAGCGGTTTGGGAGTTAACATCAAAATTACATTTCTCGGCCATATCGCATAGATCTCACTGTGAAAAGGCTTAAATGGCTTTTTTGACCTAAGTTTGATGATTGTGTTCAAACAAAATGTCCTAGAACAAAATTTTCAAATGTAACTACTAGATTGTGATACAATACACTATTGGGTGAAGTTTGGTTGACTTCTGCGCAGCGGTTTGGGAGTTAACATCAAAATTACATTTCTCGGCCATATCGCATAGATCTCACTGTGAAAAGGCTTAAATGGCTTTTTTGACCTACGTTTAAGGATTGCGCTCAAATCAAATGTCCTAGAACCAAATTTCCACATGTAACTACTAGATTGTGATACAATACACTATTGGGTGAAGTTTGGTTTACTTCTGCGCAGCGGTTTGGGAGTTAACATCAAAATTACATTTCTCGGCCATATCGCATAGATCTCACTGTGAAAAGGCTTAAATGGCTTTTTTGACCTAAGTTTGAGGATTGCGCTCAAATCAAATGTCCTAGAACCAAATTTCCACATGTAACTACTAGATTGTGATACAATACACTAATGGGTGAAGTTTGGTTGACTTCTGCGCAGCGGTTTGGGAGTTAATATCAAAATTACATTTCTCGGCCATATCGCATAGATCTCACTGTGAAAGGGCTTAAATGACTTTTTTAATTAAGTTTGATGATTGCGTTCAAACAAAATGTCCTAGAACAAAGTTTTCAAATGTAACTACTAGATTGTGATACAATACACTATTGGGTGAAGTTTGGTTGACTTCTGCGCAGCGGTTTGGGAGTTAACATCAAAATTACATTTCTCGGCCATATCGCATAGATCTTACTGTGAAAAGGCTTAAATGGCTTTTTTGACCTAAGTTTAATGATTGCGCTCAAACCAAATGTCCTAGAACGAAATTTTCAAATGTAACTACTAGAATGTGATACAATACACTATTGGGTGAAGTTTGGTTGACTTCTGCGCAGCGGTTTGGGAGTTAACATCAAAATTACATTTCTCGGCCATATCGCATAGATATCACTGTGAAAAGGCTTAAATGACTTTTTTAATTAAGTTTGATGATTGCGTTCAAACAAAATGTCCTAGAACAAAATTTTCAAATGTAACTACTAGATTGTGATACAATACACTATTGGGTGAAGTTTGGTTGACTTCTGCGCAGCGGTTTGGGAGTTAACATCAAAATTACATTTCTCGGCCATATCGCATAGATCTCACTGTGAAAAGGCTTAAATGGCTTTTTTGACCTAAGTTTGATGATTGTGTTCAAACAAAATGTCCTAGAACAAAATTTTCAAATGTAACTACTAGATTGTGATACAATACACTATTGGGTGAAGTTTGGTTGACTTCTGCGCAGCGGTTTGGGAGTTAACATCAAAATTACATTTCTCGGCCATATCGCATAGATCTCACTGTGAAAAGGCTTAAATGGCTTTTTTGACCTAAGTTTAATAATTGCGCTCAAACCAAATGTCCTAGAACGAAATTTTTAAATGTAACTACTAGAATGTGATACAATACACTATTGGGTGAAGTTTAATTGACTTCTGCGCAGCGGTTTGGGAGTTAACATCAAAATTACATTTCTCGGCCATATCGCATAGATCTCACTGTGAAAAGGCTTAAATGGCTTTTTTGACCTAAGTTTAATGATTGCGCTCAAACCAAATGTCCTAGAACGAAATTTTCAAATGTAACTACTAGAATGTGATACAATACACTATTGGGTGAAGTTTGGTTGACTTCTGCGCAGCGGTTTGGGAGTTAACATCAAAATTACATTTCTCGGCCATATCGCATACATCTCACTGTGAAAAGGCTTAAATGGCTTTTTTGACCTACGTTTGAGGATTGCGCTCAAATCAAATGTCCTAGAACCAAATTTCCACATGTAACTACTAGATTGTGATACAATACACTTATGGGTGAAGTTTGGTTGACTTCTGCGCAGCGGTTTGGGAGTTAACATCAAAATTACATTTCTCGGCCATATCGCATAGATCTCACTGTGAAAAGGCTTAAATGACTTTTTTAATTAAGTTTGATGATTGCGCTCAAACAAAATGTCCTAGAACAAAATTTTCAAATGTAACTACTAGATTGTGATACAATACACTATTGGGTGAAGTTTGGTTGACTTCTGCGCAGCGGTTTGGGAGTTAACATCAAAATTACATTTCTCGGCCATATCACATAGATCTCACTGTGAAAAGGCTTAAATGGCTTTTTTGACCTAAGTTTGAGGATTGCGCTCAAATCAAATGTCCTAGAACCAAATTTCCACATGTAACTACTAGATTGTGATACAATACACTAATGGGTGAAGTTTGGTTTACTTCTGCGCAGCGGTTTGGGAGTGAACATCAAAATTACATTTCTCGGCCATATCGCATAGATCTCACTGTGAAAAGGCTTAAATGACTTTTTTTAATTAAGTTTGAAGATTGCGCTCAAATCAAATGTCCTAGAACTAAATTTCCAAATGTAACTACTAGATTGTGATAAAATACACTATTGGGTGAAGTTTGGTTGACTTCTGCGCAGCGGTTTGGGAGTTAACATCAAAATTACATTTCTCGGCCATATTGCATAGATCTCACTGTGAAAAGGCTTAAATGACTTTTTTAATTAAGTTTAATGATTGCGCTCAAACCAAATGTCCTAGAACGAAATTTTCAAATGTAACTACTAGAATGTGATACAATACACTATTGGGTGAAGTTTAGTTGACTTCTGCGCAGCGGTTTGGGAGTTAACATCAAAATTACATTTCTCGGCCATATCGCATAGATCTCACTGTGAAAAGGCTTAAATGGCTTTTTTGACCTAAGTTTAAGGATTGCGCTCAAACCAAATGTCCTAGAACGAAATTTTCAAATGTAACTACTAGAATGTGATACAATACACTATTGGGTGAAGTTTGGTTGACTTCTGCGCAGCGGTTTGGGAGTTAACATCAAAATTACATTTCTCGGCCATATCGCATAGATCTCACTGTGAAAAGGCTTAAATGGCTTTTTTGACCTAAGTTTGAGGATTGCGCTCAAATCAAATGTCCTAGAACCAAATTTCTACATGTAACTACTAGATTGTGATACAATACACTAATGGGTGAAGTTTGGTTGACTTCTGCGCAGCGGTTTGGGAGTTAATATCAAAATTACATTTCTCGGCCATATCGCATAGATCTCACTGTGAAAAGGCTTAAATGACTTTTTTAATTAAGTTTGATGATTGCGTTCAAACAAAATGTCCTAGAACAAAGTTTTCAAATGTAACTACTAGATTGTGATACAATACACTATTGGGCGAAGTGTGGTTGACTTCTGCGCAGCGGTTTGGGAGTTAACATAAAAATTACATTTCTCGGCCATATCGCATAGATCTCACTGTGAAAAGGCTTAAATGGCTTTTTTGACCTAAGTTTAATGATTGCGCTCAAACCAAATGTCCTAGAACGAAATTTTCAAATGTAACTACTAGAATGTGATACAATACACTATTGGGTGAAGTTTGGTTGACTTCTGCGCAGCGGTTTGGGAGTTAACATCAAAATTACATTTCTCGGCCATATCGCATAGATATTACTGTGAAAAGGCTTAAATGACTTTTTTAATTAAGTTTGATGATTGCGTTCAAACAAAATGTCCTAGAACAAAATTTTCAAATGTAACTACTAGAATGTGATACAATACACTATTGGGTGAAGTTTGGTTGACTTCTGCGCAGCGGTTTGGGAGTTAACATCAAAATTACATTTCTCGGCCATATCGCATAGATCTCACTGTGAAAAGGCTTAAATGGCTTTTTTGACCTAAGTTTGATGATTGTTTTCAAACAAAATGTCCTAGAACAAAATTTTCAAATGTAACTACTAGATTGTGATACAATACACTATTGGGTGAAGTTTGGTTGACTTCTGCGCAGCGGTTTGGGAGTTAACATCAAAATTACATTTCTCGGCCATATCGCATAGATCTCACTGTGAAAAGGCTTAAATGGCTTTTTTGACCTAAGTTTGAGGATTGCGCTCAAATCAAATGTCCTAGAACCAAATTTCCACATGTAACTACTAGATTGTGATACAATACACTAATGGGTGAAGTTTGGTTTACTTCTGCGCAGCGGTTTGGGAGTTAACATCAAAATTACATTTCTCGGCCATATCGCATAGATCTCACTGTGAAAAGGCTAAAATGGCTTTTTTGACCTAAGTTTAATAATTGCGCTCAAACCAAATGTCCTAGAACGAAATTTTTAAATGTAACTACTAGAATGTGATACAATACACTATTGGGTGAAGTTTAATTGACTTCTGCGCAGCGGTTTGGGAGTTAACATCAAAATTACATTTCTCGGCCATATCGCATAGATCTCACTGTGAAAAGGCTTAAATGGCTTTTTTGACCTAAGTTTAATGATTGCGCTCAAACCAAATGTCCTAGAACGAAATTTTCAAATGTAACTACTAGAATGTGATACAATACACTATTGGGTGAAGTTTGGTTGACTTCTGCGCAGCGGTTTGGGAGTTAACATCAAAATTACATTTCTCGGCCATATCGCATAGATCTCACTGTGAAAAGGCTTAAATGGCTTTTTTGACCTAAGTTTGAGGATTGCGCTCAAATCAAATGTCCTAGAACCAAATTTCCACATGTAACTACTAGATTGTGATACAATACACTTATGGGTGAAGTTTGGTTGACTTCTGCGCAGCGGTTTGGGAGTTAACATCAAAATTACATTTCTCGGCCATATCGCATAGATCTCACTGTGAAAAGGCTTAAATGACTTTTTTAATTAAGTTTGATGATTGCGCTCAAACAAAATGTCCTAGAACAAAATTTTCAAATGTAACTACTAGGTTGTGATACAATACACTATTGGGTGAAGTTTGGTTGACTTCTGCGCAGCGGTTTGAAAGTTAACATCAAAATTACATTTCTCGGCCATATCGCATAGATCTCACTGTGAAAAGGCTTAAATGGCTTTTTTGACCTAAGTTTGAGGATTGCGCTCAAATCAAATGTCCTAGAACCAAATTTCCACATGTAACTACTAGATTGTGATACAATACACTAATGGTTGAAGTTTGGTTGAATTCTGCGCAGCGGTTTGGGAGTGAACATCAAAATTACATTTCTCGGCCATATCGCATAGATCTCACTGTGAAAAGGCTTAAATGACTTTTTTTAATTAAGTTTGAAGATTGCGCTCAAATCAAATGTCCTAGAACTAAATTTCCAAATGTAACTACTAGATTGTGATAAAATACACTATTGGGTGAAGTTTGGTTGACTTCTGCGCAGCGGTTTGGGAGTTAACATCAAAATTACATTTCTCGGCCATATCGCATAGATCTCACTGTGAAAAGGCTTAAATGACTTTTTTAATTAAGTTTAATGATTGCGCTCAAACCAAATGTCCTAGAACGAAATTTTCAAATGTAACGACTAGAATGTGATACAATACACTATTGGGTGAAGTTTGGTTGACTTCTGCGCAGCGGTTTGGGAGTTAACATCAAAATTACATTTCTCGGCCATATCGCATAGATCTCACTGTGAAAAGGCTTAAATGGCTTTTTTGACCTAAGTTTGAGGATTGCGCTCAAATCAAATGTCCTAGAACCAAATTTCCACATGTAACTACTAGATTGTGATACAATACACTAATGGGTGAAGTTTGGTTTACTTCTGCGCAGCGGTTTGGGAGTGAACATCAAAATTAATTTTCTCGGCCATATCGCATAGATCTCACTGTGAAAAGGCTTAAATGACTTTTTTTAATTAAGTTTGAAGATTGCGCTCAAATCAAATGTCCTAGAACTAAATTTCCAAATGTAACTACTAGATTGTGATAAAATACACTATTGGGTGAAGTTTGGTTGACTTCTGCGCAGCGGTTTGGGAGTTAACATCAAAATTACATTTCTCGGCCATATCGCATAGATCTCACTGTGAAAAGGCTTAAATGACTTTTTTAATTAAGTTTAATGATTGCGCTCAAACCAAATGTCCTAGAACGAAATTTTCAAATGTAACTACTAGAATGTGATACAATACACTATTGGGTGAAGTTTAGTTGACTTCTGCGCAGCGGTTTGGGAGTTAACATCAAAATTACATTTCTCGGCCATATCGCATAGATCTCACTGTGAAAAGGCTTAAATGGCTTTTTTGACCTAAGTTTAATGATTGCGCTCAAACCAAATGTCCTAGAACGAAATTTTCAAATGTAACTACTAGAATGTGATACAATACACTATTGGGTGAAGTTTGGTTGACTTCTGCGCAGCGGTTTGGGAGTTAACATCAAAATTACATTTCTCGGCCATATCGCATAGATCTCACTGTGAAAAGGCTTAAATGGCTTTTTTGACCTAAGTTTGAGGATTGCGCTCAAATCAAATGTCCTAGAACCAAATTTCTACATGTAACTACTAGATTGTGATACAATACACTAATGGGTGAAGTTTGGTTGACTTCTGCGCAGCGGTTTGGGAGTTAATATCAAAATTACATTTCTCGGCCATATCGCATAGATCTCAGTGTGAAAAGGCTTAAATGACTTTTTTAATTAAGTTTGATGATTGCGTTCAAACAAAATGTCCTAGAACAAAGTTTTCAAATGTAACTACTAGATTGTGATACAATACACTATTGGGCGAAGTGTGGTTGACTTCTGCGCAGCGGTTTGGGAGTTAACATAAAAATTACATTTCTCGGCCATATCGCATAGATCTCACTGTGAAAAGGCTTAAATGGCTTTTTTGACCTAAGTTTAATGATTGCGCTCAAACCAAATGTCCTAGAACGAAATTTTCAAATGTAACTACTAGAATGTGATACAATACACTATTGGGTGAAGTTTGGTTGACTTCTGCGCAGCGGTTTGGGAGTTAACATCAAAATTACATTTCTCGGCCATATCGCATAGATATCACTTTGAAAAGGCTTAAATGACTTTTTTAATTAAGTTTGATGATTGCGTTCAAACAAAATGTCCTAGAACAAAATTTTCAAATGTAACTACTAGATTGTGATACAATACACTATTGGGTGAAGTTTGGTTGACTTCTGCGCAGCGGTTTGGGAGTTAACATCAAAATTACATTTCTCGGCCATATCGCATAGATCTCACTGTGAAAAGGCTTAAATGGCTTTTTTGACCTAAGTTTGATGATTGTGTTCAAACAAAATGTCCTAGAACAAAATTTTCAAATGTAACTACTAGATTGTGATACAATACACTATTGGGTGAAGTTTGGTTGACTTCTGCGCAGCGGTTTGGGAGTTAACATCAAAATTACATTTCTCGGCCATATCGCATAGATCTCACTGTGAAAAGGCTTAAATGGCTTTTTTGACCTAAGTTTGAGGATTGCGCTCAAATCAAATGTCCTAGAACCAAATTTCCACATGTAACTACTAGATTGTGATACAATACACTAATGGGTGAAGTTTGGTTTACTTCTGCGCAGCGGTTTGGGAGTTAACATCAAAATTACATTTCTCCGCCATATCGCATAGATCTCACTGTGAAAAGGCTTAAATGGCTTTTTTGACCTAAGTTTAATAATTGCGCTCAAACCAAATGTCCTAGAACGAAATTTTTAAATGTAACTACTAGAATGTGATACAATACACTATTGGGTGAAGTTTAATTGACTTCTGCGCAGCGGTTTGGGAGTTAACATCAAAATTACATTTCTCGGCCATATCGCATAGATCTCACTGTGAAAAGGCTTAAATGGCTTTTTTGACCTAAGTTTAATGATTGCGCTCAAACCAAATGTCCTAGAACGAAATTTTCAAATGTAACTACTAGAATGTGATACAATACACTATTGGGTGAAGTTTGGTTGACTTCTGCGCAGCGGTTTGGGAGTTAACATCAAAATTACATTTCTCGGCCATATCGCATAGATCTCACTGTGAAAAGGCTTAAATGGCTTTTTTGACCTAAGTTTGAGGATTGCGCTCAAATCAAATGTCCTAGAACCAAATTTCCACATGTAACTACTAGATTGTGATACAATACACTTATGGGTGAAGTTTGGTTGACTTCTGCGCAGCGGTTTGGGAGTTAACATCAAAATTACATTTCTCGGCCATATCGCATAGATCTCACTGTGAAAAGGCTTAAATGACTTTTTTAATTAAGTTTGATGATTGCGCTCAAACAAAATGTCCTAGAACAAAATTTTCAAATGTAACTACTAGGTTGTGATACAATACACTATTGGGTGAAGTTTGGTTGACTTCTGCGCAGCGGTTTGAAAGTTAACATCAAAATTACATTTCTCGGCCATATCGCATAGATCTCACTGTGAAAAGGCTTAAATGGCTTTTTTGACCTAAGTTTGAGGATTGCGCTCAAATCAAATGTCCTAGAACCAAATTTCCACATGTAACTACTAGATTGTGATACAATACACTAATGGTTGAAGTTTGGTTGAATTCTGCGCAGCGGTTTGGGAGTGAACATCAAAATTACATTTCTCGGCCATATCGCATAGATCTCACTGTGAAAAGGCTTAAATGACTTTTTTTAATTAAGTTTGAAGATTGCGCTCAAATCAAATGTCCTAGAACTAAATTTCCAAATGTAACTACTAGATTGTGATAAAATACACTATTGGGTGAAGTTTGGTTGACTTCTGCGCAGCGGTTTGGGAGTTAACATCAAAATTACATTTCTCGGCCATATCGCATAGATCTCACTGTGAAAAGGCTTAAATGACTTTTTTAATTAAGTTTAATGATTGCGCTCAAACCAAATGTCCTAGAACGAAATTTTCAAATGTAACTACTAGATTGTGATAAAATACACTATTGGGTGAAGTTTGGTTGACTTCTGCGCAGCGGTTTGGGAGTTAACATCAAAATTACATTTCTCGGCCATATCGCATAGATCTCACTGTGAAAAGGCTTAAATGACTTTTTTTAATTAAGTTTGAAGATTGCGCTCAAATCAAATGTCCTAGAACTAAATTTCCAAATGTAATTACTAGATTGTGATAAAATACACTATTGGGTGAAGTTTGGTTGACTTCTGCGCAGCGGTTTGGGAGTTAACATCAAAATTACATTTCTCGGCCATATCGCATAGATCTCACTGTGAAAAGGCTTAAATGACTTTTTTAATTAAGTTTAATGATTGCGCTCAAACCAAATGTCCTAGAACGAAATTTTCAAATGTAACTACTAGAATGTGATACAATACACTATTGGGTGAAGTTTAGTTGACTTCTGCGCAGCGGGTTTGGGAGTTAACATCAAAATTACATTTCTCGGCCATATCGCATAGATCTCACTGTGAAAAGGCTTAAATGGCTTTTTTGACCTACGTTTAAGGATTGCGCTCAAACCAAATGTCCTAGAACGAAATTTTCAAATGTAACGACTAGAATGTGATACAATACACTATTGGGTGAAGTTTGGTTGACTTCTGCGCAGCGGTTTGGGAGTTAACATCAAAATTACATTTCTCGGCCATATCGCATAGATCTCACTGTGAAAAGGCTTAAATGGCTTTTTTGACCTAAGTTTGAGGATTGCGCTCAAATCAAATGTCCTAGAACCAAATTTCCACATGTAACTACTAGATTGTGATACAATACACTAATGGGTGAAGTTTGGTTGACTTCTGCGCAGCGGTTTGGGAGTTAATATCAAAATTACATTTCTCGGCCATATCGCATAGATCTCACTGTGAAAAGGCTTAAATGACTTTTTTAATTAAGTTTGATGATTGCGTTCAAACAAAATGTCCTAGAACAAAGTTTTCAAATGTAACTACTAGATTGTGATACAATACACTATTGGGTGAAGTTTGGTTGACTTCTGCGCAGCGGTTTGGGAGTTAACATCAAAATTACATTTTTCGGCCATATCGCATAGATCTCACTGTGAAAAGGCTTAAATGGCTTTTTTGACCTAAGTTTAATGATTGCGCTCAAACCAAATGTCCTAGAACGAAATTTTCAAATGTAACTACTAGAATGTGATACAATACACTATTGGGTGAAGTTTGGTTGACTTCTGCCCAGCGGTTTGGGAGTTAACATCAAAATTACATTTCTCGGCCATATCGCATAGATATCACTGTGAAAAGGCTTAAATGACTTTTTTAATTAAGTTTGATGATTGCGTTCAAACAAAATGTCCTAGAACAAAATTTTCAAATGTAACTACTAGATTGTGATACAATACACTATTGGGTGAAGTTTGGTTGACTTCTGCGCAGCGGTTTGGGAGTTAACATCAAAATTACATTTCTCGGCCATATCGCATAGATCTCACTGTGAAAAGGCTTAAAATGCTTTTTTGACCTAAGTTTGATGATTGTGTTCAAACAAAATGTCCTAGAACAAAATTTTCAAATGTAACTACTAGATTGTGATACAATACACTATTGGGTGAAGTTTGGTTGACTTCTGCGCAGCGGTTTGGGAGTTAACATCAAAATTACATTTCTCGGCCATATCGCATAGATCTCACTGTGAAAAGGCTTAAATGGCTTTTTTGACCTAAGTTTGAGGATTGCGCTCAAATCAAATGTCCTAGAACCAAATTTCCACATGTAACTACTAGATTGTGATACAATACACTAATGGGTGAAGTTTGGTTTACTTCTGCGCAGCGGTTTGGGAGTTAACATCAAAATTACATTT
This sequence comes from Corythoichthys intestinalis, assembly GCF_030265065.1. Classification (NCBI taxonomy): domain Eukaryota; kingdom Metazoa; phylum Chordata; class Actinopteri; order Syngnathiformes; family Syngnathidae; genus Corythoichthys; species Corythoichthys intestinalis. The sequence goes on from NW_026651596.1 coordinate 2,612,685, forward strand.
CTCGGCCATATCGCATAGATCTCACTGTGAAAAGGCTTAAATGGCTTTTTTGACCTAAGTTTAATGATTGCGCTCAAACCAAATGTCCTAGAACGAAATTTTCAAATGTAACTACTAGAATGTGATACAATACACTATTGGGTGAAGTTTGGTTGACTTCTGCGCAGCGGTTTGGGAGTTAACATCAAAATTACATTTCTCGGCCATATCGCATAGATATCACTGTGAAAAGGCTTAAATGACTTTTTTAATTAAGTTTGATGATTGCGTTCAAACAAAATGTCCTAGAACAAAATTTTCAAATGTAACTACTAGATTGTGATACAATACACTATTGGGTGAAGTTTGGTTGACTTCTGCGCAGCGGTTTGGGAGTTAACATCAAAATTACATTTCTCGGCCATATCGCATAGATCTCACTGTGAAAAGGCTTAAATGGCTTTTTTGACCTAAGTTTGATGATTGTGTTCAAACAAAATGTCCTAGAACAAAATTTTCAAATGTAACTACTAGATTGTGATACAATACACTATTGGGTGAAGTTTGGTTGACTTCTGCGCAGCGGTTTGGGAGTTAACATCAAAATTACATTTCTCGGCCATATCGCATAGATCTCACTGTGAAAAGGCTTAAATGACTTTTTTTAATTAAGTTTGAAGATTGCGCTCAAATCAAATGTCCTAGAACTAAATTTCCAAATGTAATTACTAGATTGTGATAAAATACACTATTGGGTGAAGTTTGGTTGACTTCTGCGCAGCGGTTTGGGAGTTAACATCAAAATTACATTTCTCGGCCATATCGCATAGATCTCACTGTGAAAAGGCTTAAATGACTTTTTTAATTAAGTTTAATGATTGCGCTCAAACCAAATGTCCTAGAACGAAATTTTCAAATGTAACTACTAGAATGTGATACAATACACTATTGGGTGAAGTTTAGTTGACTTCTGCGCAGCGGGTTTGGGAGTTAACATCAAAATTACATTTCTCGGCCATATCGCATAGATCTCACTGTGAAAAGGCTTAAATGGCTTTTTTGACCTACGTTTAAGGATTGCGCTCAAACCAAATGTCCTAGAACGAAATTTTCAAATGTAACGACTAGAATGTGATACAATACACTATTGGGTGAAGTTTGGTTGACTTCTGCGCAGCGGTTTGGGAGTTAACATCAAAATTACATTTCTCGGCCATATCGCATAGATCTCACTGTGAAAAGGCTTAAATGGCTTTTTTGACCTAAGTTTGAGGATTGCGCTCAAATCAAATGTCCTAGAACCAAATTTCCACATGTAACTACTAGATTGTGATACAATACACTAATGGGTGAAGTTTGGTTGACTTCTGCGCAGCGGTTTGGGAGTTAATATCAAAATTACATTTCTCGGCCATATCGCATAGATCTCACTGTGAAAAGGCTTAAATGACTTTTTTAATTAAGTTTGATGATTGCGTTCAAACAAAATGTCCTAGAACAAAGTTTTCAAATGTAACTACTAGATTGTGATACAATACACTATTGGGTGAAGTTTGGTTGACTTCTGCGCAGCGGTTTGGGAGTTAACATCAAAATTACATTTTTCGGCCATATCGCATAGATCTCACTGTGAAAAGGCTTAAATGGCTTTTTTGACCTAAGTTTAATGATTGCGCTCAAACCAAATGTCCTAGAACGAAATTTTCAAATGTAACTACTAGAATGTGATACAATACACTATTGGGTGAAGTTTGGTTGACTTCTGCCCAGCGGTTTGGGAGTTAACATCAAAATTACATTTCTCGGCCATATCGCATAGATATCACTGTGAAAAGGCTTAAATGACTTTTTTAATTAAGTTTGATGATTGCGTTCAAACAAAATGTCCTAGAACAAAATTTTCAAATGTAACTACTAGATTGTGATACAATACACTATTGGGTGAAGTTTGGTTGACTTCTGCGCAGCGGTTTGGGAGTTAACATCAAAATTACATTTCTCGGCCATATCGCATAGATCTCACTGTGAAAAGGCTTAAAATGCTTTTTTGACCTAAGTTTGATGATTGTGTTCAAACAAAATGTCCTAGAACAAAATTTTCAAATGTAACTACTAGATTGTGATACAATACACTATTGGGTGAAGTTTGGTTGACTTCTGCGCAGCGGTTTGGGAGTTAACATCAAAATTACATTTCTCGGCCATATCGCATAGATCTCACTGTGAAAAGGCTTAAATGGCTTTTTTGACCTAAGTTTGAGGATTGCGCTCAAATCAAATGTCCTAGAACCAAATTTCCACATGTAACTACTAGATTGTGATACAATACACTAATGGGTGAAGTTTGGTTTACTTCTGCGCAGCGGTTTGGGAGTTAACATCAAAATTACATTTCTCGGCCATATCGCATAGATCTCACTGTGAAAAGGCTTAAATGGCTTTTTTGACCTAAGTTTAATGATTGCGCTCAAACCAAATGTCCTAGAACGAAATTTTCAAATGTAACTACTAGAATGTGATACAATACACTATTGGGTGAAGTTTGGTTGACTTCTGCGCAGCGGTTTGGGAGTTAACATCAAAATTACATTTCTCGGCCATATCGCATAGATATCACTGTGAAAAGGCTTAAATGACTTTTTTAATTAAGTTTGATGATTGCGTTCAAACAAAATGTCCTAGAACAAAATTTTCAAATGTAACTACTAGATTGTGATACAATACACTATTGGGTGAAGTTTGGTTGACTTCTGCGCAGCGGTTTGGGAGTTAACATCAAAATTACATTTCTCGGCCATATCGCATAGATCTCACTGTGAAAAGGCTTAAATGGCTTTTTTGACCTAAGTTTGATGATTGTGTTCAAACAAAATGTCCTAGAACAAAATTTTCAAATGTAACTACTAGATTGTGATACAATACACTATTGGGTGAAGTTTGGTTGACTTCTGCGCAGCGGTTTGGGAGTTAACATCAAAATTACATTTCTCGGCCATATCGCATAGATCTCACTGTGAAAAGGCTTAAATGGCTTTTTTGACCTAAGTTTAATAATTGCGCTCAAACCAAATATCCTAGAACGAAATTTTTAAATGTAACTACTAGAATGTGATACAATACACTATTGGGTGAAGTTTAATTGACTTCTGCGCAGCGGTTTGGGAGTTAACATCAAAATTACATTTCTCGGCCATATCGCATAGATCTCACTGTGAAAAGGCTTAAATGGCTTTTTTGACCTAAGTTTAATGATTGCGCTCAAACCAAATGTCCTAGAACGAAATTTTCAAATGTAACTACTAGAATGTGATACAATACACTATTGGGTGAAGTTTGGTTGACTTCTGCGCAGCGGTTTGGGAGTTAACATCAAAATTACATTTCTCGGCCATATCGCATACATCTCACTGTGAAAAGGCTTAAATGGCTTTTTTGACCTACGTTTGAGGATTGCGCTCAAATCAAATGTCCTAGAACCAAATTTCCACATGTAACTACTAGATTGTGATACAATACACTTATGGGTGAAGTTTGGTTGACTTCTGCGCAGCGGTTTGGGAGTTAACATCAAAATTACATTTCTCGGCCATATCGCATAGATCTCACTGTGAAAAGGCTTAAATGACTTTTTTAATTAAGTTTGATGATTGCGCTCAAACAAAATGTCCTAGAACAAAATTTTCAAATGTAACTACTAGATTGTGATACAATACACTATTGGGTGAAGTTTGGTTGACTTCTGCGCAGCGGTTTGGGAGTTAACATCAAAATTACATTTCTCGGCCATATCACATAGATCTCACTGTGAAAAGGCTTAAATGGCTTTTTTGACCTAAGTTTGAGGATTGCGCTCAAATCAAATGTCCTAGAACCAAATTTCCACATGTAACTACTAGATTGTGATACAATACACTAATGGGTGAAGTTTGGTTTACTTCTGCGCAGCGGTTTGGGAGTGAACATCAAAATTACATTTCTCGGCCATATCGCATAGATCTCACTGTGAAAAGGCTTAAATGACTTTTTTAAATTAAGTTTGAAGATTGCGCTCAAATCAAATGTCCTAGAACTAAATTTCCAAATGTAACTACTAGATTGTGATAAAATACACTATTGGGTGAAGTTTGGTTGACTTCTGCGCAGCGGTTTGGGAGTTAACATCAAAATTACATTTCTCGGCCATATTGCATAGATCTCACTGTGAAAAGGCTTAAATGACTTTTTTAATTAAGTTTAATGATTGCGCTCAAACCAAATGTCCTAGAACGAAATTTTCAAATGTAACTACTAGAATGTGATACAATACACTATTGGGTGAAGTTTAGTTGACTTCTGCGCAGCGGTTTGGGAGTTAACATCAAAATTACATTTCTCGGCCATATCGCATAGATCTCACTGTGAAAAGGCTTAAATGGCTTTTTTGACCTAAGTTTAAGGATTGCGCTCAAACCAAATGTCCTAGAACGAAATTTTCAAATGTAACTACTAGAATGTGATACAATACACTATTGGGTGAAGTTTGGTTGACTTCTGCGCAGCGGTTTGGGAGTTAACATCAAAATTACATTTCTCGGCCATATCGCATAGATCTCACTGTGAAAAGGCTTAAATGGCTTTTTTGACCTAAGTTTGAGGATTGCGCTCAAATCAAATGTCCTAGAACCAAATTTCTACATGTAACTACTAGATTGTGATACAATACACTAATGGGTGAAGTTTGGTTGACTTCTGCGCAGCGGTTTGGGAGTTAATATCAAAATTACATTTCTCGGCCATATCGCATAGATCTCACTGTGAAAAGGCTTAAATGACTTTTTTAATTAAGTTTGATGATTGCGTTCAAACAAAATGTCCTAGAACAAAGTTTTCAAATGTAACTACTACATTGTGATACAATACACTATTGGGCGAAGTGTGGTTGACTTCTGCGCAGCGGTTTGGGAGTTAACATAAAAATTACATTTCTCGGCCATATCGCATAGATCTCACTGTGAAAAGGCTTAAATGGCTTTTTTGACCTAAGTTTAATGATTGCGCTCAAACCAAATGTCCTAGAACGAAATTTTCAAATGTAACTACTAGAATGTGATACAATACACTATTGGGTGAAGTTTGGTTGACTTCTGCGCAGCGGTTTGGGAGTTAACATCAAAATTACATTTCTCGGCCATATCGCATAGATATCACTGTGAAAAGGCTTAAATGACTTTTTTAATTAAGTTTGATGATTGCGTTCAAACAAAATGTCCTAGAACAAAATTTTCAAATGTAACTACTAGAATGTGATACAATACACTATTGGGTGAAGTTTGGTTGACTTCTGCGCAGCGGTTTGGGAGTTAACATCAAAATTACATTTCTCGGCCATATCGCATAGATCTCACTGTGAAAAGGCTTAAATGGCTTTTTTGACCTAAGTTTGATGATTGTGTTCAAACAAAATGTCCTAGAACAAAATTTTCAAATGTAACTACTAGATTGTGATACAATACACTATTGGGTGAAGTTTGGTTGACTTCTGCGCAGCGGTTTGGGAGTTAACATCAAAATTACATTTCTCGGCCATATCGCATAGATCTCACTGTGAAAAGGCTTAAATGGCTTTTTTGACCTAAGTTTGAGGATTGCGCTCAAATCAAATGTCCTAGAACCAAATTTCCACATGTAACTACTAGATTGTGATACAATACACTAATGGGTGAAGTTTGGTTTACTTCTGCGCAGCGGTTTGGGAGTTAACATCAAAATTACATTTCTCGGCCATATCGCATAGATCTCACTGTGAAAAGGCTAAAATGGCTTTTTTGACCTAAGTTTAATAATTGCGCTCAAACCAAATGTCCTAGAACGAAATTTTTAAATGTAACTACTAGAATGTGATACAATACACTATTGGGTGAAGTTTAATTGACTTCTGCGCAGCGGTTTGGGAGTTAACATCAAAATTACATTTCTCGGCCATATCGCATAGATCTCACTGTGAAAAGGCTTAAATGGCTTTTTTGACCTAAGTTTAATGATTGCGCTCAAACCAAATGTCCTAGAACGAAATTTTCAAATGTAACTACTAGAATGTGATACAATACACTATTGGGTGAAGTTTGGTTGACTTCTGCGCAGCGGTTTGGGAGTTAACATCAAAATTACATTTCTCGGCCATATCGCATAGATCTCACTGTGAAAAGGCTTAAATGGCTTTTTTGACCTAAGTTTGAGGATTGCGCTCAAATCAAATGTCCTAGAACCAAATTTCCACATGTAACTACTAGATTGTGATACAATACACTTATGGGTGAAGTTTGGTTGACTTCTGCGCAGTGGTTTGGGAGTTAACATCAAAATTACATTTCTCGGCCATATCGCATAGATCTCACTGTGAAAAGGCTTAAATGACTTTTTTAATTAAGTTTGATGATTGCGCTCAAACAAAATGTCCTAGAACAAAATTTTCAAATGTAACTACTAGGTTGTGATACAATACACTATTGGGTGAAGTTTGGTTGACTTCTGCGCAGCGGTTTGAAAGTTAACATCAAAATTACATTTCTCGGCCATATCGCATAGATCTCACTGTGAAAAGGCTTAAATGGCTTTTTTGACCTAAGTTTGAGGATTGCGCTCAAATCAAATGTCCTAGAACCAAATTTCCACATGTAACTACTAGATTGTGATACAATACACTAATGGTTGAAGTTTGGTTGAATTCTGCGCAGCGGTTTGGGAGTGAACATCAAAATTACATTTCTCGGCCATATCGCATAGATCTCACTGTGAAAAGGCTTAAATGACTTTTTTTAATTAAGTTTGAAGATTGCGCTCAAATCAAATGTCCTAGAACTAAATTTCCAAATGTAACTACTAGATTGTGATAAAATACACTATTGGGTGAAGTTTGGTTGACTTCTGCGCAGCGGTTTGGGAGTTAACATCAAAATTACATTTCTCGGCCATATCGCATAGATCTCACTGTGAAAAGGCTTAAATGACTTTTTTAATTAAGTTTAATGATTGCGCTCAAACCAAATGTCCTAGAACGAAATTTTCAAATGTAACTACTAGAATGTGATACAATACACTATTGGGTGAAGTTTAGTTGACTTCTGCGCAGCGGGTTTGGGAGTTAACATCAAAATTACATTTCTCGGCCATATCGCATAGATCTCACTGTGAAAAGGCTTAAATGGCTTTTTTGACCTACGTTTAAGGATTGCGCTCAAACCAAATGTCCTAGAACGAAATTTTCAAATGTAACGACTAGAATGTGATACAATACACTATTGGGTGAAGTTTGGTTGACTTCTGCGCAGCGGTTTGGGAGTTAACATCAAAATTACATTTCTCGGCCATATCGCATAGATCTCACTGTGAAAAGGCTTAAATGGCTTTTTTGACCTAAGTTTGAGGATTGCGCTCAAATCAAATGTCCTAGAACCAAATTTCCACATGTAACTACTAGATTGTGATACAATACACTAATGGGTGAAGTTTGGTTTACTTCTGCGCAGCGGTTTGGGAGTGAACATCAAAATTACATTTCTCGGCCATATCGCATAGATCTCACTGTGAAAAGGCTTAAATGACTTTTTTTAATTAAGTTTGAAGATTGCGCTCAAATCAAATGTCCTAGAACTAAATTTCCAAATGTAACTACTAGATTGTGATAAAATACACTATTGGGTGAAGTTTGGTTGACTTCTGCGCAGCGGTTTGGGAGTTAACATCAAAATTACATTTCTCGGCCATATCGCATAGATCTCACTGTGAAAAGGCTTAAATGACTTTTTTAATTAAGTTTAATGATTGCGCTCAAACCAAATGTCCTAGAACGAAATTTTCAAATGTAACTACTAGAATGTGATACAATACACTATTGGGTGAAGTTTAGTTGACTTCTGCGCAGCGGTTTGGGAGTTAACATCAAAATTACATTTCTCGGCCATATCGCATAGATCTCACTGTGAAAAGGCTTAAATGGCTTTTTTGACCTAAGTTTAAGGATTGCGCTCAAACCAAATGTCCTAGAACGAAATTTTCAAATGTAACTACTAGAATGTGATACAATACACTATTGGGTGAAGTTTGGTTGACTTCTGCGCAGCGGTTTGGGAGTTAACATCAAAATTACATTTCTCGGCCATATCGCATAGATCTCACTGTGAAAAGGCTTAAATGGCTTTTTTGACCTAAGTTTGAGGATTGCGCTCAAATCAAATGTCCTAGAACCAAATTTCTACATGTAACTACTAGATTGTGATACAATACACTAATGGGTGAAGTTTGGTTGACTTCTGCGCAGCGGTTTGGGAGTTAATATCAAAATTACATTTCTCGGCCATATCGCATAGATCTCAGTGTGAAAAGGCTTAAATGACTTTTTTAATTAAGTTTGATGATTGCGTTCAAACAAAATGTCCTAGAACAAAGTTTTCAAATGTAACTACTAGATTGTGATACAATACACTATTGGGCGAAGTGTGGTTGACTTCTGCGCAGCGGTTTGGGAGTTAACATAAAAATTACATTTCTCGGCCATATCGCATAGATCTCACTGTGAAAAGGCTTAAATGGCTTTTTTGACCTAAGTTTAATGATTGCGCTCAAACCAAATGTCCTAGAACGAAATTTTCAAATGTAACTACTAGAATGTGATACAATACACTATTGGGTGAAGTTTGGTTGACTTCTGCGCAGCGGTTTGGGAGTTAACATCAAAATTACATTTCTCGGCCATATCGCATAGATATCACTGTGAAAAGGCTTAAATGACTTTTTTAATTAAGTTTGATGATTGCGTTCAAACAAAATGTCCTAGAACAAAATTTTCAAATGTAACTACTAGATTGTGATACAATACACTATTGGGTGAAGTTTGGTTGACTTCTGCGCAGCGGTTTGGGAGTTAACATCAAAATTACATTTCTCGGCCATATCGCATAGATCTCACTGTGAAAAGGCTTAAATGGCTTTTTTGACCTAAGTTTGATGATTGTGTTCAAACAAAATGTCCTAGAACAAAATTTTCAAATGTAACTACTAGATTGTGATACAATACACTATTGGGTGAAGTTTGGTTGACTTCTGCGCAGCGGTTTGGGAGTTAACATCAAAATTACATTTCTCGGCCATATCGCATAGATCTCACTGTGAAAAGGCTTAAATGGCTTTTTTGACCTAAGTTTGAGGATTGCGCTCAAATCAAATGTCCTAGAACCAAATTTCCACATGTAACTACTAGATTGTGATACAATACACTAATGGGTGAAGTTTGGTTTACTTCTGCGCAGCGGTTTGGGAGTTAACATCAAAATTACATTTCTCCGCCATATCGCATAGATCTCACTGTGAAAAGGCTTAAATGGCTTTTTTGACCTAAGTTTAATAATTGCGCTCAAACCAAATGTCCTAGAACGAAATTTTTAAATGTAACTACTAGAATGTGATACAATACACTATTGGGTGAAGTTTAATTGACTTCTGCGCAGCGGTTTGGGAGTTAACATCAAAATTACATTTCTCGGCCATATCGCATAGATCTCACTGTGAAAAGGCTTAAATGGCTTTTTTGACCTAAGTTTAATGATTGCGCTCAAACCAAATGTCCTAGAACGAAATTTTCAAATGTAACTACTAGAATGTGATACAATACACTATTGGGTGAAGTTTGGTTGACTTCTGCGCAGCGGTTTGGGAGTTAACATCAAAATTACATTTCTCGGCCATATCGCATAGATCTCACTGTGAAAAGGCTTAAATGGCTTTTTTGACCTAAGTTTGAGGATTGCGCTCAAATCAAATGTCCTAGAACCAAATTTCCACATGTAACTACTAGATTGTGATACAATACACTTATGGGTGAAGTTTGGTTGACTTCTGCGCAGCGGTTTGGGAGTTAACATCAAAATTACATTTCTCGGCCATATCGCATAGATCTCACTGTGAAAAGGCTTAAATGACTTTTTTAATTAAGTTTGATGATTGCGCTCAAACAAAATGTCCTAGAACAAAATTTTCAAATGTAACTACTAGGTTGTGATACAATACACTATTGGGTGAAGTTTGGTTGACTTCTGCGCAGCGGTTTGAAAGTTAACATCAAAATTACATTTCTCGGCCATATCGCATAGATCTCACTGTGAAAAGGCTTAAATGGCTTTTTTGACCTAAGTTTGAGGATTGCGCTCAAATCAAATGTCCTAGAACCAAATTTCCACATGTAACTACTAGATTGTGATACAATACACTAATGGTTGAAGTTTGGTTGAATTCTGCGCAGCGGTTTGGGAGTGAACATCAAAATTACATTTCTCGGCCATATCGCATAGATCTCACTGTGAAAAGGCTTAAATGACTTTTTTTAATTAAGTTTGAAGATTGCGCTCAAATCAAATGTCCTAGAACTAAATTTCCAAATGTAACTACTAGATTGTGATAAAATACACTATTGGGTGAAGTTTGGTTGACTTCTGCGCAGCGGTTTGGGAGTTAACATCAAAATTACATTTCTCGGCCATATCGCATAGATCTCACTGTGAAAAGGCTTAAATGACTTTTTTAATTAAGTTTAATGATTGCGCTCAAACCAAATGTCCTAGAACGAAATTTTCAAATGTAACTACTAGATTGTGATAAAATACACTATTGGGTGAAGTTTGGTTGACTTCTGCGCAGCGGTTTGGGAGTTAACATCAAAATTACATTTCTCGGCCATATCGCATAGATCTCACTGTGAAAAGGCTTAAATGACTTTTTTTAATTAAGTTTGAAGATTGCGCTCAAATCAAATGTCCTAGAACTAAATTTCCAAATGTAATTACTAGATTGTGATAAAATACACTATTGGGTGAAGTTTGGTTGACTTCTGCGCAGCGGTTTGGGAGTTAACATCAAAATTACATTTCTCGGCCATATCGCATAGATCTCACTGTGAAAAGGCTTAAATGACTTTTTTAATTAAGTTTAATGATTGCGCTCAAACCAAATGTCCTAGAACGAAATTTTCAAATGTAACTACTAGAATGTGATACAATACACTATTGGGTGAAGTTTAGTTGACTTCTGCGCAGCGGGTTTGGGAGTTAACATCAAAATTACATTTCTCGGCCATATCGCATAGATCTCACTGTGAAAAGGCTTAAATGGCTTTTTTGACCTACGTTTAAGGATTGCGCTCAAACCAAATGTCCTAGAACGAAATTTTCAAATGTAACGACTAGAATGTGATACAATACACTATTGGGTGAAGTTTGGTTGACTTCTGCGCAGCGGTTTGGGAGTTAACATCAAAATTACATTTCTCGGCCATATCGCATAGATCTCACTGTGAAAAGGCTTAAATGGCTTTTTTGACCTAAGTTTGAGGATTGCGCTCAAATCAAATGTCCTAGAACCAAATTTCCACATGTAACTACTAGATTGTGATACAATACACTATTGGGTGAAGTTTGGTTGACTTCTGCGCAGCGGTTTGGGAGTTAATATCAAAATTACATTTCTCGGCCATATCGCATAGATCTCACTGTGAAAAGGCTTAAATGACTTTTTTAATTAAGTTTGATGATTGCGTTCAAACAAAATGTCCTAGAACAAAGTTTTCAAATGTAACTACTAGATTGTGATACAATACACTATTGGGTGAAGTTTGGTTGACTTCTGCGCAGCGGTTTGGGAGTTAACATCAAAATTACATTTCTCGGCCATATCGCATAGATCTCACTGTGAAAAGGCTTAAATGGCTTTTTTGACCTAAGTTTGAGGATTGCGCTCAAATCAAATGTCCTAGAACCAAATTTCCACATGTAACTACTAGATTGTGATACAATACACTAATGGGTGAAGTTTGGTTGACTTCTGCGCAGCGGTTTGGGAGTTAACATCAAAATTACATTTCTCGGCCATATCGCATAGATCTCACTGTGAAAAGGCTTAAATGGCTTTTTTGACCTAAGTTTAATAATTGCGCTCAAACCAAATGTCCTAGAACGAAATTTTTAAATGTAACTACTAGAATGTGATACAATACACTATTGGGTGAAGTTTAATTGACTTCTGCGCAGCGGTTTGGGAGTTAACATCAAAATTACATTTCTCGGCCATATCGCATAGATCTCACTGTGAAAAGGCTTAAATGGCTTTTTTGACCTAAGTTTAATGATTGCGCTCAAACCAAATGTCCTAGAACGAAATTTTCAAATGTAACTACTAGAATGTGATACAATACACTATTGGGTGAAGTTTGGTTGACTTCTGCGCAGCGGTTTGGGAGTTAACATCAAAATTACATTTCTCGGCCATATCGCATACATCTCACTGTGAAAAGGCTTAAATGGCTTTTTTGACCTAAGTTTGAGGATTGCGCTCAAATCAAATGTCCTAGAACCAAATTTCCACATGTAACTACTAGATTGTGATACAATACACTTATGGGTGAAGTTTGGTTGACTTCTGCGCAGCGGTTTGGGAGTTAACATCAAAATTACATTTCTCGGCCATATCGCATAGATCTCACTGTGAAAAGGCTTAAATGACTTTTTTAATTAAGTTTGATGATTGCGCTCAAACAAAATGTCCTAGAACAAAATTTTCAAATGTAACTACTAGATTGTGATACAATACACTATTGGGTGAAGTTTGGTTGACTTCTGCGCAGCGGTTTGGGAGTTAACATCAAAATTACATTTCTCGGCCATATCGCATAGATCTCACTGTGAAAAGGCTTAAATGGCTTTTTTGACCTAAGTTTGAGGATTGCGCTCAAATCAAATGTCCTAGAACCAAATTTCCACATGTAACTACTAGATTGTGATACAATACACTAATGGGTGAAGTTTGGTTTACTTCTGCGCAGCGGTTTGGGAGTTAACATCAAAATTACATTTCTCGGCCATATCGCATAGATCTCACTGTGAAAAGGCTTAAATGGCTTTTTTGACCTAAGTTTAATAATTGCGCTCAAACCAAATGTCCTAGAACGAAATTTTTAAATGTAACTACTAGAATGTGATACAATACACTATTGGGTGAAGTTTAATTGACTTCTGCGCAGCGGTTTGGGAGTTAACATCAAAATTACATTTCTCGGCCATATCGCATAGATCTCACTGTAAAAAGGCTTAAATGGCTTTTTTGACCTAAGTTTAATGATTGCGCTCAAACCAAATGTCCTAGAACGAAATTTTAAAATGTAACTACTAGAATGTGATACAATACACTATTGGGTGAAGTTTGGTTGACTTCTGCGCAGCGGTTTGGGAGTTAACATCAAAATTACATTTCTCGGCCATATCGCATAGATCTCACTGTGAAAAGGCTTAAATGGCTTTTTTGACCTAAGTTTGAGGATTGCGCTCAAATCAAATGTCCTAGAACCAAATTTCCACATGTAACTACTAGATTGTGATACAATACACTTATGGGTGAAGTTTGGTTGACTTCTGCGCAGCGGTTTGGGAGTTATCAAAATTACATTTCTCGGCCATATCGCATAGATCTCACTGTGAAAAGGCTTAAATGACTTTTTTAATTAAGTTTGATGATTGCGCTCAAACAAAATGTCCTAGAACAAAATTTTCAAATGTAACTACTAGATTGTGATACAATACACTATTGGGTGAAGGTTGGTTGACTTCTGCGCAGCGGTTTGAAAGTTAACATCAAAATTACATTTCTCGGCCATATCGCATAGATCTCACTGTGAAAAGGCTTAAATGGCTTTTTTGACCTAAGTTTGAGGATTGCGCTCAAATCAAATGTCCTAGAACCAAATTTCCACATGTAACTACTAGATTGTGATACAATACACTAATGGTTGAAGTTTGGTTGACTTCTGCGCAGCGGTTTGGGAGTGAACATCAAAATTACATTTCTCGGCCATATCGCATAGATCTCACTGTGAAAAGGCTTAAATGATTTTTTTTAATTAAGTTTGAAGATTGCGCTCAAATCAAATGTCCTAGAACTAAATTTCAAAATGTAACTACTAGATTGTGATAAAATACACTATTGGGTGAAGTTTGGTTGACTTCTGCGCAGCGGTTTGGGAGTTAACATCAAAATTACATTTCTCGGCCATATCGCATAGATCTCACTGTGAAAAGGCTTAAATGACTTTTTTAATTAAGTTTAATGATTGCGCTCAAACCAAATGTCCTAGAACGAAATTTTCAAATGTAACTACTAGAATGTGATACAATACACTATTGGGTGAAGTTTAGTTGACTTCTGCGCAGCGGGTTTGGGAGTTAACATCAAAATTACATTTCTCGGCCATATCGCATAGATCTCACTGTGAAAAGGCTTAAATGGCTTTTTTGACCTACGTTTAAGAATTGCGCTCAAACCAAATGTCCTAGAACGAAATTTTCAAATGTAACTACTAGAATGTGATACAATACACTATTGGGTGAAGTTTGGTTGACTTCTGCGCAGCGGTTTGGGAGTTAACATCAAAATTACATTTCTCGGCCATATCGCATAGATCTCACTGTGAAAAGGCTTAAATGGCTTTTTTGACCTAAGTTTGAGGATTGCGCTCAAATCAAATGTCCTAGAACCAAATTTCCACATGTAACTACTAGATTGTGATACAATACACTAATAGGTGAAGTTTGGTTGACTTCTGCGCAGCGGTTTGGGAGTTAATATCAAAATTACATTTCTCGGCCATATCGCATAGATCTCACTGTGAAAAGGCTTAAATGACTTTTTTAATTAAGTTTGATGATTGCGTTCAAACAAAATGTCCTAGAACAAAGTTTTCAAATGTAACTACTAGATTGTGATACAATACACTATTGGGTGAAGTTTGGTTGACTTCTGCGCAGCGGTTTGGGAGTTAACATCAAAATTACATTTCTCGGCCATATCGCATAGATCTCACTGTGAAAAGGCTTAAATGGCTTTTTTGACCTAAGTTTAATGATTGCGCTCAAACCAAATGTCCTAGAACGAAATTTTCAAATGTAACTACTAGAATGTGATACAATACACTATTGGGTGAAGTTTGGTTGACTTCTGCGCAGCGGTTTGGGAGTTAACATCAAAATTACATTTCTCGGCCATATCGCATAGATATCACTGTGAAAAGGCTTAAATGACTTTTTTAATTAAGTTTGATGATTGCGTTCAAACAAAATGTCCTAGAACAAAATTTTCAAATGTAACTACTAGATTGTGATACAATACACTATTGGGTGAAGTTTGGTTGACTTCTGCGCAGCGGTTTGGGAGTTAACATCAAAATTACATTTCTCGGCCATATCGCATAGATCTTACTGTGAAAAGGCTTAAATGGCTTTTTTGACCTAAGTTTGATGATTGTGTTCAAACAAAATGTCCTAGAACAAAATTTTCAAATGTAACTACTAGATTGTGATACAATACACTATTGGGTGAAGTTTGGTTGACTTCTGCGCAGCGGTTTGGGAGTTAACATCAAAATTACATTTCTCGGCCATATCGCATAGATCTCACTGTGAAAAGGCTTAAATGGCTTTTTTGACCTAAGTTTGAGGATTGCGCTCAAATCAAATGTCCTAGAACCAAATTTCCACATGTAACTACTAGATTGTGATACAATACACTAATGGGTGAAGTTTGGTTTACTTCTGCGCAGCGGTTTGGGAGTTAACATCAAAATTACATTTCTCGGCCATATCGCATAGATCTCACTGTGAAAAGGCTTAAATGGCTTTTTTGACCTAAGTTTAATAATTGCGCTCAAACCAAATGTCCTAGAACGAAATTTTCAAATGTAACTACTAGAATGTGATACAATACACTATTGGGTGAAGTTTGGTTGACTTCTGCGCAGCGGTTTGGGAGTTAACATCAAAATTACATTTCTCGGCCATATCGCATAGATCTCACTGTGAAAAGGCTTAAATGGCTTTTTTGACCTAAGTTTGAGGATTGCGCTCAAATCAAATGTCCTAGAACCAAATTTCCACATGTAACTACTAGATTGTGATACAATACACTAATAGGTGAAGTTTGGTTGACTTCTGCGCAGCGGTTTGGGAGTTAATATCAAAATTACATTTCTCGGCCATATCGCATAGATCTCACTGTGAAAAGGCTTAAATGACTTTTTTAATTAAGTTTGATGATTGCGTTCAAACAAAATGTCCTAGAACAAAGTTTTCAAATGTAACTACTAGATTGTGATACAATACACTATTGGGTGAAGTTTGGTTGACTTCTGCGCAGCGGTTTGGGAGTTAACATCAAAATTACATTTCTCGGCCATATCGCATAGATCTCACTGTGAAAAGGCTTAAATGGCTTTTTTGACCTAAGTTTGATGATTGTGTTCAAACAAAATGTCCTAGAACAAAATTTTCAAATGTAACTACTAGATTGTGATACAATACACTATTGGGTGAAGTTTGGTTGACTTCTGCGCAGCGGTTTGGGAGTTAACATCAAAATTACATTTCTCGGCCATATCGCATAGATCTCACTGTGAAAAGGCTTAAATGGCTTTTTTGACCTAAGTTTGAGGATTGCGCTCAAATCAAATGTCCTAGAACCAAATTTCCACATGTAACTACTAGATTGTGATACAATACACTAATGGGTGAAGTTTGGTTTACTTCTGCGCAGCGGTTTGGGAGTTAACATCAAAATTACATTTCTCGGCCATATCGCATAGATCTCACTGTGAAAAGGCTTAAATGGCTTTTTTGACCTAAGTTTAATAATTGCGCTCAAACCAAATGTCCTAGAACGAAATTTTCAAATGTAACTACTAGATTGTGATACAATACACTATTGGGTGAAGTTTGGTTGACTTCTGCGCAGCGGTTTGGGAGTTAACATCAAAATTACATTTCTCGGCCATATCGCATAGATCTCACTGTGAAAAGGCTTAAATGGCTTTTTTGACCTAAGTTTGAGGATTGCGCTCAAATCAAATGTCCTAGAACCAAATTTCCACATGTAACTACTAGATTGTGATACAATACACTAATGGGTGAAGTTTGGTTGACTTCTGCGCAGCGGTTTGGGAGTTAACATCAAAATTACATTTCTCGGCCATATCGCATAGATCTCACTGTGAAAAGGCTTAAATGGCTTTTTTGACCTAAGTTTAATAATTGCGCTCAAACCAAATGTCCTAGAACGAAATTTTTAAATGTAACTACTAGAATGTGATACAATACACTATTGGGTGAAGTTTAATTGACTTCTGCGCAGCGGTTTGGGAGTTAACATCAAAATTACATTTCTCGGCCATATCGCATAGATCTCACTGTGAAAAGGCTTAAATGACTTTTTTAATTAAGTTTGATGATTGCGCTCAAACAAAATGTCCTAGAACAAAATTTTCAAATGTAACTACTAGATTGTGATACAATACACTATTGGGTGAAGTTTGGTTGACTTCTGCGCAGCGGTTTGGGAGTTAACATCAAAATTACATTTCTCGGCCATATCACATAGATCTCACTGTGAAAAGGCTTAAATGGCTTTTTTGACCTAAGTTTGAGGATTGCGCTCAAATCAAATGTCCTAGAACCAAATTTCCACATGTAACTACTAGATTGTGATACAATACACTAATGGGTGAAGTTTGGTTTACTTCTGCGCAGCGGTTTGGGAGTGAACATCAAAATTACATTTCTCGGCCATATCGCATAGATCTCACTGTGAAAAGGCTTAAATGACTTTTTTTAATTAAGTTTGAAGATTGCGCTCAAATCAAATGTCCTAGAACTAAATTTCCAAATGTAACTACTAGATTGTGATAAAATACACTATTGGGTGAAGTTTGGTTGACTTCTGCGCAGCGGTTTGGGAGTTAACATCAAAATTACATTTCTCGGCCATATCGCATAGATCTCACTGTGAAAAGGCTTAAATGAATTTTTTAATTAAGTTTAATGATTGCGCTCAAACCAAATGTCCTAGAACGAAATTTTCAAATGTAACTACTAGAATGTGATACAATACACTATTGGGTGAAGTTTGGTTGACTTCTGCGCAGCGGTTTGGGAGTTAACATCAAAATTACATTTCTCGGCCATATCGCATAGATCTCACTGTGAAAAGGCTTAAATGGCTTTTTTGACCTAAGTTTGAGGATTGCGCTCAAATCAAATGTCCTAGAACCAAATTTCCACATGTAACTACTAGATTGTGATACAATACACTAATGGGTGAAGTTTGGTTTAATTCTGCGCAGCGGTTTGGGAGTTAACATCAAAATTACATTTCTCGGCCATATCGCATAGATCTCACTGTGAAAAGGCTTAAATGGCTTTTTTGACCTAAGTTTAATAATTGCGCTCAAACCAAATGTCCTAGAACGAAATTTTCAAATGTAACTACTAGATTGTGATACAATACACTATTGGGTGAAGTTTGGTTGACTTCTGCGCAGCGGTTTGGGAGTTAACATCAAAATTACATTTCTCGGCCATATCGCATAGATCTCACTGTGAAAAGGCTTAAATGGCTTTTTTGACCTAAGTTTGAGGATTGCGCTCAAATCAAATGTCCTAGAACCAAATTTCCACATGTAACTACTAGATTGTGATACAATACACTAATGGGTGAAGTTTGGTTGACTTCTGCGCAGCGGTTTGGGAGTTAACATCAAAATTACATTTCTCGGCCATATCGCATAGATCTCACTGTGAAAAGGCTTAAATGGCTTTTTTGACCTAAGTTTAATAATTGCGCTCAAACCAAATGTCCTAGAACGAAATTTTTAAATGTAACTACTAGAATGTGATACAATACACTATTGGGTGAAGTTTAATTGACTTCTGCGCAGCGGTTTGGGAGTTAACATCAAAATTACATTTCTCGGCCATATCGCATAGATCTCACTGTGAAAAGGCTTAAATGACTTTTTTAATTAAGTTTGATGATTGCGCTCAAACAAAATGTCCTAGAACAAAATTTTCAAATGTAACTACTAGATTGTGATACAATACACTATTGGGTGAAGTTTGGTTGACTTCTGCGCAGCGGTTTGGGAGTTAACATCAAAATTACATTTCTCGGCCATATCACATAGATCTCACTGTGAAAAGGCTTAAATGGCTTTTTTGACCTAAGTTTGAGGATTGCGCTCAAATCAAATGTCCTAGAACCAAATTTCCACATGTAACTACTAGATTGTGATACAATACACTAATGGGTGAAGTTTGGTTTACTTCTGCGCAGCGGTTTGGGAGTGAACATCAAAATTACATTTCTCGGCCATATCGCATAGATCTCACTGTGAAAAGGCTTAAATGACTTTTTTTAATTAAGTTTGAAGATTGCGCTCAAATCAAATGTCCTAGAACTAAATTTCCAAATGTAACTACTAGATTGTGATAAAATACACTATTGGGTGAAGTTTGGTTGACTTCTGCGCAGCGGTTTGGGAGTTAACATCAAAATTACATTTCTCGGCCATATCGCATAGATCTCACTGTGAAAAGGCTTAAATGACTTTTTTAATTAAGTTTAATGATTGCGCTCAAACCAAATGTCCTAGAACGAAATTTTCAAATGTAACTACTAGAATGTGATACAATACACTATTGGGTGAAGTTTGGTTGACTTCTGCGCAGCGGTTTGGGAGTTAACATCAAAATTACATTTCTCGGCCATATCGCATAGATCTCACTGTAAAAAGGCTTAAATGGCTTTTTTGACCTAAGTTTGAGGATTGCGCTCAAATCAAATGTCCTAGAACCAAATTTCTACATGTAACTACTAGATTGTGATACAATACACTAATGGGTGAAGTTTGGTTGACTTCTGCGCAGCGGTTTGGGAGTTAATATCAAAATTACATTTCTCGGCCATATCGCATAGATCTCACTGTGAAAAGGCTTAAATGACTTTTTTAATTAAGTTTGATGATTGCGTTCAAACAAAATGTCCTAGAACAAAGTTTTCAAATGTAACTACTAGATTGTGATACAATACACTATTGGGCGAAGTGTGGTTGACTTCTGCGCAGCGGTTTGGGAGTTAACATAAAAATTACATTTCTCGGCCATATCGCATAGATCTCACTGTGAAAAGGCTTAAATGACTTTTTTAATTAAGTTTGATGATTGCGCTCAAACAAAATGTCCTAGAACAAAATTTTCAAATGTAACTACTAGATTGTGATACAATACACTATTGGGTGAAGTTTGGTTGACTTCTGCGCAGCGGTTTGGGAGTTAACATCAAAATTACATTTCTCGGCCATATCGCATAGATCTCACTGTGAAAAGGCTTAAATGGCTTTTTTGACCTAAGTTTGAGGATTGCGCTCAAATCAAATGTCCTAGAACCAAATTTCCACATGTAACTACTAGATTGTGATACAATACACTAATGGGTGAAGTTTGGTTTACTTCTGCGCAGCGGTTTGGGAGTTAACATCAAAATTACATTTCTCGGCCATATCGCATAGATCTCACTGTGAAAAGGCTTAAATGGCTTTTTTGACCTAAGTTTAATAATTGCGCTCAAACCAAATGTCCTAGAACGAAATTTTTAAATGTAACTACTAGAATGTGATACAATACACTATTGGGTGAAGTTTAATTGACTTCTGCGCAGCGGTTTGGGAGTTAACATCAAAATTACATTTCTCGGCCATATCGCATAGATCTCACTGTGAAAAGGCTTAAATGGCTTTTTTGACCTAAGTTTAATAATTGCGCTCAAACCAAATGTCCTAGAACGAAATTTTTAAATGTAACTACTAGAATGTGATACAATACACTATTGGGTGAAGTTTAATTGACTTCTGCGCAGCGGTTTGGGAGTTAACATCAAAATTACATTTCTCGGCCATATCGCATAGATCTCACTGTGAAAAGGCTTAAATGGCTTTTTTGACCTAAGTTTAATGATTGCGCTCAAACCAAATGTCCTAGAACGAAATTTTCAAATGTAACTACTAGAATGTGATACAATACACTATTGGGTGAAGTTTGGTTGACTTCTGCGCAGCTGTTTGGGAGTTAACATCAAAATTACATTTCTCGGCCATATCGCATAGATCTCACTGTGAAAAGGCTTAAATGGCTTTTTTGACCTAAGTTTGAGGATTGCGCTCAAACAAAATGTCCTAGAACAAAATTTTCAAATGTAACTACTAGATTGTGATACAATACACTATTGGGTGAAGTTTGGTTGACTTCTGCGCAGCGGTTTGGGAGTTAACATCAAAATTACATTTCTCGGCCATATCGCATAGATCTCACTGTGAAAAGGCTTAAATGACTTTTTTAATTAAGTTTGATGATTGTGTTCAAACAAAATGTCCTAGAACAAAATTTTCAAATGTAACTACTAGATTGTGATACAATACACTATTGGGTGAAGTTTGGTTGAGTTCTGCGCAGCGGTTTGGGAGTTAACATCAAAATTACATTTCTCGGCCATATCGCATAGATCTCACTGTGAAAAGGCTTAAATGGCTTTTTTGACCTAAGTTTGAGGATTGCGCTCAAATCAAATGTCCTAGAACCAAATTTCCACATGTAACTACTAGATTGTGATACAATACACTAATGGTTGAAGTTTGGTTGACTTCTGCGCAGCGGTTTGGGAGTGAACATCAAAATTACATTTCTCGGCCATATCGCATAGATCTCACTGTGAAAAGGCTTAAATGATTTTTTTTAATTAAGTTTGAAGATTGCGCTCAAATCAAATGTCCTAGAACTAAATTTCCAAATGTAACTACTAGATTGTGATAAAATACACTATTGGGTGAAGTTCGGTTGACTTCTGCGCAGCGGTTTGGGAGTTAACATCAAAATTACATTTCTCGGCCATATCGCATAGATCTCACTGTGAAAAGGCTTAAATGACTTTTTTAATTAAGTTTAATGATTGCGCTCAAACCAAATGTCCTAGAACGAAATTTTCAAATGTAACTACTAGAATGTGATACAATACACTATTGGGTGAAGTTTAGTTGACTTCTGCGCAGCGGGTTTGGGAGTTAACATCAAAATTACATTTCTCGGCCATATCGCATAGATCTCACTGTGAAAAGGCTTAAATGACTTTTTTAATTAAGTTTGATGATTGCGCTCAAACAAAATGTCCTAGAACAAAATTTTCAAATGTAACTACTAGATTGTGATACAATACACTATTGGGTGAAGTTTGGTTGACTTCTGCGCAGCGGTTTGAAAGTTAACATCAAAATTACATTTCTCGGCCATATCGCATAGATCTCACTGTGAAAAGGCTTAAATGGCTTTTTTGACCTAAGTTTGAGGATTGCGCTCAAATCCAATGTCCTAGAACCAAATTTCCACATGTAACTACTAGATTGTGATACAATACACTAATGGTTGAAGTTTGGTTGACTTCTACGCAGCGGTTTGGGAGTGAACATCAAAATTACATTTCTCGGCCATATCGCATAGATCTCACTGTGAAAAGGCTTAAATGGCTTTTTTGACCTAAGTTTAATAATTGCGCTCAAACCAAATGTCCTAGAACGAAATTTTTAAATGTAACTACTAGAATGTGATACAATACACTATTGGGTGAAGTTTAATTGACTTCTGCGCAGCGGTTTGGGAGTTAACATCAAAATTACATTTCTCGGCCATATCGCATAGATCTCACTGTGAAAAGGCTTAAATGGCTTTTTTGACCTAAGTTTAATAATTGCGCTCAAACCAAATGTCCTAGAACGAAATTTTTAAATGTAACTACTAGAATGTGATACAATACACTATTGGGTGAAGTTTAATTGACTTCTGCGCAGCGGTTTGGGAGTTAACATCAAAATTACATTTCTCGGCCATATCGCATAGATCTCACTGTGAAAAGGCTTAAATGGCTTTTTTGACCTAAGTTTAATGATTGCGCTCAAACCAAATGTCCTAGAACGAAATTTTCAAATGTAACTACTAGAATGTGATACAATACACTATTGGGTGAAGTTTGGTTGACTTCTGCGCAGCTGTTTGGGAGTTAACATCAAAATTACATTTCTCGGCCATATCGCATAGATCTCACTGTGAAAAGGCTTAAATGGCTTTTTTGACCTAAGTTTGAGGATTGCGCTCAAACAAAATGTCCTAGAACAAAATTTTCAAATGTAACTACTAGATTGTGATACAATACACTATTGGGTGAAGTTTGGTTGACTTCTGCGCAGCGGTTTGGGAGTTAACATCAAAATTACATTTCTCGGCCATATCGCATAGATCTCACTGTGAAAAGGCTTAAATGACTTTTTTAATTAAGTTTGATGATTGTGTTCAAACAAAATGTCCTAGAACAAAATTTTCAAATGTAACTACTAGATTGTGATACAATACACTATTGGGTGAAGTTTGGTTGAGTTCTGCGCAGCGGTTTGGGAGTTAACATCAAAATTACATTTCTCGGCCATATCGCATAGATCTCACTGTGAAAAGGCTTAAATGGCTTTTTTGACCTAAGTTTGAGGATTGCGCTCAAATCAAATGTCCTAGAACCAAATTTCCACATGTAACTACTAGATTGTGATACAATACACTAATGGTTGAAGTTTGGTTGACTTCTGCGCAGCGGTTTGGGAGTGAACATCAAAATTACATTTCTCGGCCATATCGCATAGATCTCACTGTGAAAAGGCTTAAATGATTTTTTTTAATTAAGTTTGAAGATTGCGCTCAAATCAAATGTCCTAGAACTAAATTTCCAAATGTAACTACTAGATTGTGATAAAATACACTATTGGGTGAAGTTCGGTTGACTTCTGCGCAGCGGTTTGGGAGTTAACATCAAAATTACATTTCTCGGCCATATCGCATAGATCTCACTGTGAAAAGGCTTAAATGACTTTTTTAATTAAGTTTAATGATTGCGCTCAAACCAAATGTCCTAGAACGAAATTTTCAAATGTAACTACTAGAATGTGATACAATACACTATTGGGTGAAGTTTAGTTGACTTCTGCGCAGCGGGTTTGGGAGTTAACATCAAAATTACATTTCTCGGCCATATCGCATAGATCTCACTGTGAAAAGGCTTAAATGACTTTTTTAATTAAGTTTGATGATTGCGCTCAAACAAAATGTCCTAGAACAAAATTTTCAAATGTAACTACTAGATTGTGATACAATACACTATTGGGTGAAGTTTGGTTGACTTCTGCGCAGCGGTTTGAAAGTTAACATCAAAATTACATTTCTCGGCCATATCGCATAGATCTCACTGTGAAAAGGCTTAAATGGCTTTTTTGACCTAAGTTTGAGGATTGCGCTCAAATCCAATGTCCTAGAACCAAATTTCCACATGTAACTACTAGATTGTGATACAATACACTAATGGTTGAAGTTTGGTTGACTTCTACGCAGCGGTTTGGGAGTGAACATCAAAATTACATTTCTCGGCCATATCGCATAGATCTCACTGTGAAAAGGCTTAAATGACTTTTTTTAATTAAGTTTGAAGATTGCGCTCAAATCAAATGTCCTAGAACTAAATTTCAAAATGTAACTACTAGATTGTGATAAAATACACTATTGGGTGAAGTTTGGTTGACTTCTGCGCAGCGGTTTGGGAGTTAACATCAAAATTACATTTCTCGGCCATATCGCATAGATCTCACTGTGAAAAGGCTTAAATGACTTTTTTAATTAAGTTTAATGATTGCGCTCAAACCAAATGTCCTAGAACGAAATTTTCAAATGTAACTACTAGAATGTGATACAATACACTATTGGGTGAAGTTTAGTTGACTTCTGCGCAGCGGGTTTGGGAGTTAACATCAAAATTACATTTCTCGGCCATATCGCATAGATCTCACTGTGAAAAGGCTTAAATGGCTTTTTTGACCTACGTTTAAGAATTGCGCTCAAACCAAATGTCCTAGAACGAAATTTTCAAATGTAACTACTAGAATGTGATACAATACACTATTGGGTGAAGTTTGGTTGACTTCTGCGCAGCGGTTTGGGAGTTAACATCAAAATTACATTTCTCGGCCATATCGCATAGATCTCACTGTGAAAAGGCTTAAATGGCTTTTTTGACCTAAGTTTGAGGATTGCGCTCAAATCAAATGTCCTAGAACCAAATTTCCACATGTAACTACTAGATTGTGATACAATACACTAATGGGTGAAGTTTGGTTGACTTCTGCGCAGCGGTTTGGGAGTTAATATCAAAATTACATTTCTCGGCCATATCGCATAGATCTCACTGTGAAAAGGCTTAAATGACTTTTTTAATTAAGTTTAATGATTGCGCTCAAACCAAATGTCCTAGAACGAAATTTTCAAATGTAACTACTAGAATGTGATACAATACACTATTGGGTGAAGTTTAGTTGACTTCTGCGCAGCGGGTTTGGGAGTTAACATCAAAATTACATTTCTCGGCCATATCGCATAGATCTCACTGTGAAAAGGCTTAAATGACTTTTTTAATTAAGTTTGATGATTGCGCTCAAACAAAATGTCCTAGAACAAAATTTTCAAATGTAACTACTAGATTGTGATACAATACACTATTGGGTGAAGTTTGGTTGACTTCTGCGCAGCGGTTTGAAAGTTAACATCAAAATTACATTTCTCGGCCATATCGCATAGATCTCACTGTGAAAAGGCTTAAATGGCTTTTTTGACCTAAGTTTGAGGATTGCGCTCAAATCAAATGTCCTAGAACCAAATTTCCACATGTAACTACTAGATTGTGATACAATACACTAATGGTTGAAGTTTGGTTGACTTCTACGCAGCGGTTTGGGAGTGAACATCAAAATTACATTTCTCGGCCATATCGCATAGATCTCACTGTGAAAAGGCTTAAATGACTTTTTTTAATTAAGTTTGAAGATTGCGCTCAAATCAAATGTCCTAGAACTAAATTTCAAAATGTAACTACTAGATTGTGATAAAATACACTATTGGGTGAAGTTTGGTTGACTTCTGCGCAGCGGTTTGGGAGTTAACATCAAAATTACATTTCTCGGCCATATCGCATAGATCTCACTGTGAAAAGGCTTAAATGGCTTTTTTGACCTAAGTTTGAGGATTGCGCTCAAATCAAATGTCCTAGAACCAAATTTCCACATGTAACTACTAGATTGTGATACAATACACTAATGGGTGAAGTTTGGTTGACTTCTGCGCAGCGGTTTGGGAGTTAACATCAAAATTACATTTCTCGGCCATATCGCATAGATCTCACTGTGAAAAGGCTTAAATGACTTTTTTAATTAAGTTTGATGATTGCGTTCAAACAAAATGTCCTAGAACAAAATTTTCAAATGTAACTATTAGATTGTGATACAATACACTATTGGGTGAAGTTTGGTTGACTTCTGCGCAGCGGTTTGGGAGTTAACATCAAAATTACATTTCTCGGCCATATCGCATAGATCTCACTGTGAAAAGGCTTAAATGGCTTTTTTGACCTAAGTTTGAGGATTGCGCTCAAATCAAATGTCATAGAACCAAATTTCCACATGTAACTACTAGATTGTGATACAATACACTAATGGGTGAAGTTTGGTTGACTTCTGCGCAGCGGTTTGGGAGTTAACATCAAAATTACATTTCTCGGCCATATCGCATAGATCTCACTGTGAAAAGGCTTAAATGACTTTTTTAATTAAGTTTAATGATTGCGCTCAAACCAAATGTCCTAGAACGAAATTTTCAAATGTAACTACTAGAATGTGATACAATACACTATTGGGTGAAGTTTGGTTGACTTCTGCGCAGCGGTTTGGGAGTTAACATCAAAATTACATTTCTCGGCCATATCGCATAGATCTCACTGTGAAAAGGCTTAAATGGCTTTTTTGACCTAAGTTAGAGGATTGCGCTCAAATCAAATGTCCTAGAACCAAATTTCCACATGTAACTACTAGATTCTGATACAATAGACTAATGGGTGAAGTTTGGTTTACTTCTGCGCAGCGGTTTGGGAGTTAACATCAAAATTACATTTCTCGGCCATATCGCATAGATCTAACTGTGAAAAGGCTTAAATGGCTTTTTTGACCTAAGTTTAATAATTGCGCTCAAACCAAATGTCCTAGAACGAAATTTTCAAATGTAACTACTAGAATGTGTTACAATACACTATTGGGTGAAGTTTGGTTGACTTCTGCGCAGCGGTTTGGGAGTTAACATCAAAATTACATTTCTCGGCCATATCGCATAGATCTCACTGTGAAAAGGCTTAAATGGCTTTTTTGACCTAAGTTTGAGGATTGCGCTCAAATCAAATGTCCTAGAACCAAATTTCCACATGTAACTACTAGATTGTGATACAATACACTAATGGGTGAAGTTTGGTTGACTTCTGCGCAGCGGTTTGGGAGTTAACATCAAAATTACATTTCTCGGCCATATCGCATAGATCTCACTGTGAAAAGGCTTAAATGACTTTTTTAATTAAGTTTGATGATTGCGTTCAAACAAAATGTCCTAGAACAAAATTTTCAAATGTAACTACTAGATTGTGATACAATACACTATTGGGTGAAGTTTGGTTGACTTCTGCGCAGCGGTTTGGGAGTTAACATCAAAATTACATTTCTCGGCCATATCGCATAGATCTCACTGTGAAAAGGCTTAAATGGCTTTTTTGACCTAAGTTTGAGGATTGCGCTCAAATCAAATGTCCTAGAACCAAATTTCCACATGTAACTACTAGATTGTGATACAATACACTAATGGGTGAAGTTTGGTTTACTTCTGCGCAGTGGTTTGGGAGTTAACATCAAAGTTACATTTCTCGGCCATATCGCATAGATCTCACTGTGAAAAGGCTTAAATGGCTTTTTTGACCTAAGTTTAATAATTGCGCTCAAATCAAATGTCCTAGAACCAAATTTCCACATGTAACTACTAGATTGTGATACAATACACTAATGGGTGAAGTTTGGTTTACTTCTGCGCAGCGGTTTGGGAGTTAACATCAAAATTACATTTCTCGGCCATATCGCATAGATCTCACTGTGAAAAGGCTTAAATGGCTTTTTTGACCTACGTTTAAGGA
The DNA here is from genome assembly GCF_030265065.1 of Corythoichthys intestinalis. Taxonomy (NCBI): domain Eukaryota; kingdom Metazoa; phylum Chordata; class Actinopteri; order Syngnathiformes; family Syngnathidae; genus Corythoichthys; species Corythoichthys intestinalis. The sequence goes on from NW_026651596.1 coordinate 2,640,633, forward strand.
TTGCGCTCAAACCAAATGTCCTAGAACGAAATTTTCAAATGTAACTACTAGAATGTGATACAATACACTATTGGGTGAAGTTTGGTTGACTTCTGCGCAGCGGTTTGGGAGTTAACATCAAAATTACATTTCTCGGCCATATCGCATAGATCTCACTGTGAAAAGGCTTAAATGGCTTTTTTGACCTACGTTTGAGGATTGCGCTCAAATCAAATGTCCTAGAACCAAATTTCCACATGTAACTACTAGATTGTGATACAATACACTAATGGGTGAAGTTTGGTTGACTTCTGCGCAGCGGTTTGGGAGTTAATATCAAAATTACATTTCTCGGCCATATCGCATAGATCTCACTGTGAAAAGGCTTAAATGACTTTTTTAATTAAGTTTGATGATTGCGTTCAAACAAAATGTCCTAGAACAAAGTTTTCAAATGTAACTACTAGATTGTGATACAATACACTATTGGGTGAAGTTTGGTTGACTTCTGCGCAGCGGTTTGGGAGTTAACATAAAAATTACATTTCTCGGCCATATCGCATAGATCTCACTGTGAAAAGGCTTAAATGGCTTTTTTGACCTAAGTTTAATGATTTCGCTCAAACCAAATGTCCTAGAACGAAATTTTCAAATGTAACTACTAGAATGTGATACAATACACTATTGGGTGAAGTTTGGTTGACTTCTGCGCAGCGGTTTGGGAGTTAACATCAAAATTACATTTCTCGGCCATATCGCATAGATCTCACTGTGAAAAGGCTTAAATGACTTTTTTAATTAAGTTTGATGATTGCGTTCAAACAAAATGTCCTAGAACAAAATTTTCAAATGTAACTACTAGATTGTGATACAATACACTATTGGGTGAAGTTTGGTTGACTTCTGCGCAGCGGTTTGGGAGTTAACATCAAAATTACATTTCTCGGCAATATCGCATAGATCTCACTGTGAAAAGGCTTAAATGGCTTTTTTGACCTAAGTTTGAGGATTGCGCTCAAACAAAATGTCCTAGAACAAAATTTTCAAATGTAACTACTAGATTGTGATACAATACACTATTGGGTGAAGTTTGGTTGACTTCTGCGCAGCGGTTTGGGAGTTAACATCAAAATTACATTTCTCGGCCATATCGCATAGATCTCACTGTGAAAAGGCTTAAATGACTTTTTTAATTAAGTTTGATGATTGTGTTCAAACAAAATGTCCTAGAACAAAATTTTCAAATGTAACTACTAGATTGTGATACAATACACTATTGGGTGAAGTTTGGTTGACTTCTGCGCGGCGGTTTGGGAGTTAACATCAAAATTACATTTCTCGGCCATATCGCATAGATCTCACTGTGAAAAGGCTTAAATGGCTTTTTTGACCTAAGTTTGAGGATTGCGCTCAAATCAAATGTCCTAGAACCAAATTTCCACATGTAACTACTAGATTCTGATACAATACACTAATGGGTGAAGTTTGGTTTACTTCTGCGCAGCGGTTTGGGAGTTAACATCAAAATTACATTTCTCGGCCATATCGCATAGATCTCACTGTGAAAAGGCTTACATGGCTTTTTTGACCTAAGTTTAATAATTGCGCTCAAACCAAATGTCCTAGAACGAAATTTTCAAATGTAACTACTAGAATGTGATACAATACACTATTGGGTAAAGTTTGGTTGACTTCTGCGCAGCGGTTTGGGAGTTAACATCAAAATTACATTTCTCGGCCATATCGCATAGATCTCACTGTGAAAAGGCTTAAATGGCTTTTTTGACTTAAGTTTGAGGATTGCGCTCAAATCAAATGTCCTAGAACCAAATTTCCACATGTAACTACTAGATTGTGATACAATACACTAATGGGTGAAGTTTGGTTGACTTCTGCGCAGCGGTTTGGGAGTTAACATCAAAATTACATTTCTCGGCCATATCGCATAGATCTCACTGTGAAAAGGCTTAAATGGCTTTTTTGACCTAAGTTTGAGGATTGCGCTCAAATCAAATGTCCTAGAACCAAATTTCCACATGTAACTACTAGATTGTGATACAATACACTAATGGGTGAAGTTTGGTTGACTTCTGCGCAGCGGTTTGGGAGTTAACATCAAAATTACATTTCTCGGCCATATCGCATAGATCTCACTGTGAAAAGGCTTAAATGACTTTTTTAATTAAGTTTGATGATTGCGTTCAAACAAAATGTCCTAGAACAAAATTTTCAAATGTAACTACTAGATTGTGATACAATACACTATTGGGTGAAGTTTGGTTGACTTCTGCGCAGCGGTTTGGGAGTTAACATCAAAATTACATTTCTCGGCCATATCGCATAGATCTCACTGTGAAAAGGCTTAAATGGCTTTTTTGACCTAAGTTTGAGGATTGCGCTCAAATCAAATGTCCTAGAACCAAATTTCCACATGTAACTACTAGATTGTGATACAATACACTATTGGGTGAAGTTTGGTTGACTTCTGCGCAGCGGTTTGGGAGTTAACATCAAAATTACATTTCTCGGCCATATCGCATAGATCTCACTGTGAAAAGGCTTAAATGACTTTTTTAATTAAGTTTGATGATTGCGTTCAAACAAAATGTCCTAGAACAAAATTTTCAAATGTAACTACTAGATTGTGATACAATACACTATTGGGTGAAGTTTGGTTGACTTCTGCGCAGCGGTTTGAGAGTTAACATCAAAATTACATTTCTCGGCCATACCGCATAGATCTCACTGTGAAAAGGCTTAAATGACTTTTTTAATTAAGTTTGATGATTGCGCTCAAACAAAATTTCCTAGAACCAAATTTCCAAATGTAACTACTAGATTGTGATACAATACACTATTGGGTGAAGTTTGGTTGACTTCTGCGCAGCGGTTTGGGAGTTAACATCAAAATTACATTTCTCGGCCATATCGCATAGATCTCACTGTGAAAAGGCTTAAATGACTTTTTTAATTAAGTTTGATGATTGTGTTCAAACAAAATGTCCTAGAACAAAATTTTCAAATGTAACTACTAGAATGTGATACAATACACTATTGGGTGAAGTTTGGTTGACTTCTGCGCAGCGGTTTGGGAGTTAACATCAAAATTACATTTCTCGGCCATATCGCATAGATCTCACTGTGAAAAGGCTTAAATGGCTTTTTTGACCTAAGTTAGAGGATTGCGCTCAAATCAAATGTCCTAGAACCAAATTTCCAAATGTAACTACTAGATTCTGATACAATAGACTAATGGGTGAAGTTTGGTTTACTTCTGCGCAGCGGTTTGGGAGTTAACATCAAAATTACATTTCTCGGCCATATCGCATAGATCTAACTGTGAAAAGGCTTAAATGGCTTTTTTGACCTAAGTTTAATAATTGCGCTCAAACCAAATGTCCTAGAACGAAATTTTCAAATGTAACTACTAGAATGTGTTACAATACACTATTGGGTGAAGTTTGGTTGACTTCTGCGCAGCGGTTTGGGAGTTAACATCAAAATTACATTTCTCGGCCATATCGCATAGATCTCACTGTGAAAAGGCTTAAATGGCTTTTTTGACCTAAGTTTGAGGATTGCGCTCAAATCAAATGTCCTAGAACCAAATTTCCACATGTAACTACTAGATTGTGATACAATACACTAATGGGTGAAGTTTGGTTGACTTCTGCGCAGCGGTTTGGGAGTTAACATCAAAATTACATTTCTCGGCCATATCGCATAGATCTCACTGTGAAAAGGCTTAAATGACTTTTTTAATTAAGTTTGATGATTGCGTTCAAACAAAATGTCCTAGAACAAAATTTTCAAATGTAACTACTAGATTGTGATACAATACACTATTGGGTGAAGTTTGGTTGACTTCTGCGCAGCGGTTTGGGAGTTAACATCAAAATTACATTTCTCGGCCATATCGCATAGATCTCACTGTGAAAAGGCTTAAATGGCTTTTTTGACCTAAGTTTGATGATTGCGTTCAAACAAAATGTCCTAGAACAAAATTTTCAAATGTAACTACTAGATTGTGATACAATACACTAATGGGTGAAGTTTGGTTGACTTCTGCGCAGCGGTTTGGGAGTTAACATCAAAATTACATTTCTCGGCCATATCGCATAGATCTCACTGTGAAAAGGCTTAAATGACTTTTTTAATTAAGTTTGATGATTGCGTTCAAACAAAATGTCCTAGAACAAAATTTTCAAATGTAACTACTAGATTGTGATACAATACACTATTGGGTGAAGTTTGGTTGACTTCTGCGCAGCGGTTTGGGAGTTAACATCAAAATTACATTTCTCGGCCATATCGCATAGATCTCACTGTGAAAAGGCTTAAATGGCTTTTTTGACCTAAGTTTGATGATTGCGTTCAAACAAAATGTCCTAGAACAAAATTTTCAAATGTAACTACTAGATTGTGATACAATACACTAATGGGTGAAGTTTGGTTGACTTCTGCGCAGCGGTTTGGGAGTTAACATCAAAATTACATTTCTCGGCCATATCGCATAGATCTCACTGTGAAAAGGCTTAAATGACTTTTTTAATTAAGTTTGATGATTGCGTTCAAACAAAATGTCCTAGAACAAAATTTTCAAATGTAACTACTAGATTGTGATACAATACACTATTGGGTGAAGTTTGGTTGACTTCTGCGCAGCGGTTTGGGAGTTAACATCAAAATTACATTTCTCGGCCATATCGCATAGATCTCACTGTGAAAAGGCTTAAATGACTTTTTTAATTAAGTTTGATGATTGCGCTCAAATCAAATGTCCTAGAACCAAATTTCCACATGTAACTACTAGATTGTGATACAATACACTAATGGGTGAAGTTTGGTTGACTTCTGCGCAGCGGTTTGGGAGTTAACATCAAAATTACATTTCTCGGCCATATCGCATAGATCTCACTGTGAAAAGGCTTAAATGACTTTTTTAATTAAGTTTGATGATTGCGTTCAAACAAAATGTCCTAGAACAAAATTTTCAAATGTAACTATTAGATTGTGATACAATACACTATTGGGTGAAGTTTGGTTGACTTCTGCGCAGCGGTTTGGGAGTTAACATCAAAATTACATTTCTCGGCCATATCGCATAGATCTCACTGTGAAAAGGCTTAAATGGCTTTTTTGACCTAAGTTTGAGGATTGCGCTCAAATCAAATGTCATAGAACCAAATTTCCACATGTAACTACTAGATTGTGATACAATACACTAATGGGTGAAGTTTGGTTGACTTCTGCGCAGCGGTTTGGGAGTTAACATCAAAATTACATTTCTCGGCCATATCGCATAGATCTCACTGTGAAAAGGCTTAAATGACTTTTTTAATTAAGTTTAATGATTGCGCTCAAACCAAATGTCCTAGAACGAAATTTTCAAATGTAACTACTAGAATGTGATACAATACACTATTGGGTGAAGTTTGGTTGACTTCTGCGCAGCGGTTTGGGAGTTAACATCAAAATTACATTTCTCGGCCATATCGCATAGATCTCACTGTGAAAAGGCTTAAATGGCTTTTTTGACCTAAGTTAGAGGATTGCGCTCAAATCAAATGTCCTAGAACCAAATTTCCACATGTAACTACTAGATTCTGATACAATAGACTAATGGGTGAAGTTTGGTTTACTTCTGCGCAGCGGTTTGGGAGTTAACATCAAAATTACATTTCTCGGCCATATCGCATAGATCTAACTGTGAAAAGGCTTAAATGGCTTTTTTGACCTAAGTTTAATAATTGCGCTCAAACCAAATGTCCTAGAACGAAATTTTCAAATGTAACTACTAGAATGTGTTACAATACACTATTGGGTGAAGTTTGGTTGACTTCTGCGCAGCGGTTTGGGAGTTAACATCAAAATTACATTTCTCGGCCATATCGCATAGATCTCACTGTGATAAGGCTTAAATGGCTTTTTTGACCTAAGTTTGAGGATTGCGCTCAAATCAAATGTCCTAGAACCAAATTTCCACATGTAACTACTAGATTGTGATACAATACACTAATGGGTGAAGTTTGGTTGACTTCTGCGCAGCGGTTTGGGAGTTAACATCAAAATTACATTTCTCGGCCATATCGCATAGATCTCACTGTGAAAAGGCTTAAATGACTTTTTTAATTAAGTTTGATGATTGCGTTCAAACAAAATGTCCTAGAACAAAATTTTCAAATGTAACTACTAGATTGTGATACAATACACTATTGGGTGAAGTTTGGTTGACTTCTGCGCAGCGGTTTGGGAGTTAACATCAAAATTACATTTCTCGGCCATATCGCATAGATCTCACTGTGAAAAGGCTTAAATGGCTTTTTTGACCTAAGTTTGAGGATTGCGCTCAAATCAAATGTCCTAGAACCAAATTTCCACATGTAACTACTAGATTGTGATACAATACACTAATGGGTGAAGTTTGGTTTACTTCTGCGCAGTGGTTTGGGAGTTAACATCAAAGTTACATTTCTCGGCCATATCGCATAGATCTCACTGTGAAAAGGCTTAAATGGCTTTTTTGACCTAAGTTTAATAATTGCGCTCAAATCAAATGTCCTAGAACCAAATTTCCACATGTAACTACTAGATTGTGATACAATACACTAATGGGTGAAGTTTGGTTTACTTCTGCGCAGCGGTTTGGGAGTTAACATCAAAATTACATTTCTCGGCCATATCGCATAGATCTCACTGTGAAAAGGCTTAAATGGCTTTTTTGACCTACGTTTAAGGATTGCGCTCAAACCAAATGTCCTAGAACGAAATTTTCAAATGTAACTACTAGAATGTGATACAATACACTATTGGGTGAAGTTTGGTTGACTTCTGCGCAGCGGTTTGGGAGTTAACATCAAAATTACATTTCTCGGCCATATCGCATAGATCTCACTGTGAAAAGGCTTAAATGGCTTTTTTGACCTACGTTTGAGGATTGCGCTCAAATCAAATGTCCTAGAACCAAATTTCCACATGTAACTACTAGATTGTGATACAATACACTAATGGGTGAAGTTTGGTTGACTTCTGCGCAGCGGTTTGGGAGTTAATATCAAAATTACATTTCTCGGCCATATCGCATAGATCTCACTGTGAAAAGGCTTAAATGACTTTTTTAATTAAGTTTGATGATTGCGTTCAAACAAAATGTCCTAGAACAAAGTTTTCAAATGTAACTACTAGATTGTGATACAATACACTATTGGGTGAAGTTTGGTTGACTTCTGCGCAGCGGTTTGGGAGTTAACATAAAAATTACATTTCTCGGCCATATCGCATAGATCTCACTGTGAAAAGGCTTAAATGGCTTTTTTGACCTAAGTTTAATGATTTCGCTCAAACCAAATGTCCTAGAACGAAATTTTCAAATGTAACTACTAGAATGTGATACAATACACTATTGGGTGAAGTTTGGTTGACTTCTGCGCAGCGGTTTGGGAGTTAACATCAAAATTACATTTCTCGGCCATATCGCATAGATCTCACTGTGAAAAGGCTTAAATGACTTTTTTAATTAAGTTTGATGATTGCGTTCAAACAAAATGTCCTAGAACAAAATTTTCAAATGTAACTACTAGATTGTGATACAATACACTATTGGGTGAAGTTTGGTTGACTTCTGCGCAGCGGTTTGGGAGTTAACATCAAAATTACATTTCTCGGCCATATCGCATAGATCTCACTGTGAAAAGGCTTAAATGGCTTTTTTGACCTAAGTTTGAGGATTGCGCTCAAACAAAATGTCCTAGAACAAAATTTTCAAATGTAACTACTAGATTGTGATACAATACACTATTGGGTGAAGTTTGGTTGACTTCTGCGCAGCGGTTTGGGAGTTAACATCAAAATTACATTTCTCGGCCATATCGCATAGATCTCACTGTGAAAAGGCTTAAATGACTTTTTTAATTAAGTTTGATGATTGTGTTCAAACAAAATGTCCTAGAACAAAATTTTCAAATGTAACTACTAGATTGTGATACAATACACTATTGGGTGAAGTTTGGTTGACTTCTGCGCGGCGGTTTGGGAGTTAACATCAAAATTACATTTCTCGGCCATATCGCATAGATCTCACTGTGAAAAGGCTTAAATGGCTTTTTTGACCTAAGTTTGAGGATTGCGCTCAAATCAAATGTCCTAGAACCAAATTTCCACATGTAACTACTAGATTCTGATACAATACACTAATGGGTGAAGTTTGGTTTATTTCTGCGCAGCGGTTTGGGAGTTAACATCAAAATTACATTTCTCGGCCATATCGCATAGATCTCACTGTGAAAAGGCTTACATGGCTTTTTTGACCTAAGTTTAATAATTGCGCTCAAACCAAATGTCCTAGAACGAAATTTTCAAATGTAACTACTAGAATGTGATACAATACACTATTGGGTGAAGTTTGGTTGACTTCTGCGCAGCGGTTTGGGAGTTAACATCAAAATTACATTTCTCGGCCATATCGCATAGATCTCACTGTGAAAAGGCTTAAATGGCTTTTTTGACCTAAGTTAGAGGATTGCGCTCAAATCAAATGTCCTAGAACCAAATTTCCACATGTAACTACTAGATTCTGATACAATAGACTAATGGGTGAAGTTTGGTTTACTTCTGCGCAGCGGTTTGGGAGTTAACATCAAAATTACATTTCTCGGCCATATCGCATAGATCTAACTGTGAAAAGGCTTAAATGGCTTTTTTGACCTAAGTTTAATAATTGCGCTCAAACCAAATGTCCTAGAACGAAATTTTCAAATGTAACTACTAGAATGTGTTACAATACACTATTGGGTGAAGTTTGGTTGACTTCTGCGCAGCGGTTTGGGAGTTAACATCAAAATTACATTTCTCGGCCATATCGCATAGATCTCACTGTGAAAAGGCTTAAATGGCTTTTTTGACCTAAGTTTGAGGATTGCGCTCAAATCAAATGTCCTAGAACCAAATTTCCACATGTAACTACTAGATTGTGATACAATACACTAATGGGTGAAGTTTGGTTGACTTCTGCGCAGCGGTTTGGGAGTTAACATCAAAATTACATTTCTCGGCCATATCGCATAGATCTCACTGTGAAAAGGCTTAAATGACTTTTTTAATTAAGTTTGATGATTGCGTTCAAACAAAATGTCCTAGAACAAAATTTTCAAATGTAACTACTAGATTGTGATACAATACACTATTGGGTGAAGTTTGGTTGACTTCTGCGCAGCGGTTTGGGAGTTAACATCAAAATTACATTTCTCGGCCATATCGCATAGATCTCACTGTGAAAAGGCTTAAATGGCTTTTTTGACCTAAGTTTGAGGATTGCGCTCAAATCAAATGTCCTAGAACCAAATTTCCACATGTAACTACTAGATTGTGATACAATACACTAATGGGTGAAGTTTGGTTTACTTCTGCGCAGTGGTTTGGGAGTTAACATCAAAGTTACATTTCTCGGCCATATCGCATAGATCTCACTGTGAAAAGGCTTAAATGGCTTTTTTGACCTAAGTTTAATAATTGCGCTCAAATCAAATGTCCTAGAACCAAATTTCCACATGTAACTACTAGATTGTGATACAATACACTAATGGGTGAAGTTTGGTTTACTTCTGCGCAGCGGTTTGGGAGTTAACATCAAAATTACATTTCTCGGCCATATCGCATAGATCTCACTGTGAAAAGGCTTAAATGGCTTTTTTGACCTACGTTTAAGGATTGCGCTCAAACCAAATGTCCTAGAACGAAATTTTCAAATGTAACTACTAGAATGTGATACAATACACTATTGGGTGAAGTTTGGTTGACTTCTGCGCAGCGGTTTGGGAGTTAACATCAAAATTACATTTCTCGGCCATATCGCATAGATCTCACTGTGAAAAGGCTTAAATGGCTTTTTTGACCTACGTTTGAGGATTGCGCTCAAATCAAATGTCCTAGAACCAAATTTCCACATGTAACTACTAGATTGTGATACAATACACTAATGGGTGAAGTTTGGTTGACTTCTGCGCAGCGGTTTGGGAGTTAATATCAAAATTACATTTCTCGGCCATATCGCATAGATCTCACTGTGAAAAGGCTTAAATGACTTTTTTAATTAAGTTTGATGATTGCGTTCAAACAAAATGTCCTAGAACAAAGTTTTCAAATGTAACTACTAGATTGTGATACAATACACTATTGGGTGAAGTTTGGTTGACTTCTGCGCAGCGGTTTGGGAGTTAACATAAAAATTACATTTCTCGGCCATATCGCATAGATCTCACTGTGAAAAGGCTTAAATGGCTTTTTTGACCTAAGTTTAATGATTTCGCTCAAACCAAATGTCCTAGAACGAAATTTTCAAATGTAACTACTAGAATGTGATACAATACACTATTGGGTGAAGTTTGGTTGACTTCTGCGCAGCGGTTTGGGAGTTAACATCAAAATTACATTTCTCGGCCATATCGCATAGATCTCACTGTGAAAAGGCTTAAATAACTTTTTTAATTAAGTTTGATGATTGCGTTCAAACAAAATGTCCTAGAACAAAATTTTCAAATGTAACTACTAGATTGTGATACAATACACTATTGGGTGAAGTTTGGTTGACTTCTGCGCAGCGGTTTGGGAGTTAACATCAAAATTACATTTCTCGGCCATATCGCATAGATCTCACTGTGAAAAGGCTTAAATGGCTTTTTTGACCTAAGTTTGAGGATTGCGCTAAAACAAAATGTCCTAGAACAAAATTTTCAAATGTAACTACTAGATTGTGATACAATACACTATTGGGTGAAGTTTGGTTGACTTCTGCGCAGCGGTTTGGGAGTTAACATCAAAATTACATTTCTCGGCCATATCGCATAGATCTCACTGTGAAAAGGCTTAAATGACTTTTTTAATTAAGTTTGATGATTGTGTTCAAACAAAATGTCCTAGAACAAAATTTTCAAATGTAACTACTAGATTGTGATACAATACACTATTGGGTGAAGTTTGGTTGACTTCTGCGCGGCGGTTTGGGAGTTAACATCAAAATTACATTTCTCGGCCATATCGCATAGATCTCACTGTGAAAAGGCTTAAATGGCTTTTTTGACCTAAGTTTGAGGATTGCGCTCAAATCAAATGTCCTAGAACCAAATTTCCACATGTAACTACTAGATTCTGATACAATACACTAATGGGTGAAGTTTGGTTTACTTCTGCGCAGCGGTTTGGGAGTTAACATCAAAATTACATTTCTCGGCCATATCGCATAGATCTCACTGTGAAAAGGCTTACATGGCTTTTTTGACCTAAGTTTAATAATTGCGCTCAAACCAAATGTCCTAGAACGAAATTTTCAAATGTAACTACTAGAATGTGATACAATACACTATTGGGTAAAGTTTGGTTGACTTCTGCGCAGCGGTTTGGGAGTTAACATCAAAATTACATTTCTCGGCCATATCGCATAGATCTCACTGTGAAAAGGCTTAAATGGCTTTTTTGACCTAAGTTTGAGGATTGCGCTCAAATCAAATGTCCTAGAACCAAATTTCCACATGTAACTACTAGATTGATATACAATACACTAATGGGTGAAGTTTGGTTGACTTCTGCGCAGCGGTTTGGGAGTTAACATCAAAATTACATTTCTCGGCCATATCGCATAGATCTCACTGTGAAAAGGCTTAAATGGCTTTTTTGACCTACGTTTAAGGATTGCGCTCAAACCAAATGTCCTAGAACGAAATTTTCAAATGTAACTACTAGAATGTGATACAATACACTATTGGGTGAAGTTTGGTTGACTTCTGCGCAGCGGTTTGGGAGTTAACATCAAAATTACATTTCTCGGCCATATCGCATAGATCTCACTGTGAAAAGGCTTAAATGGCTTTTTTGACCTACGTTTGAGGATTGCGCTCAAATCAAATGTCCTAGAACCAAATTTCCACATGTAACTACTAGATTGTGATACAATACACTAATGGGTGAAGTTTGGTTGACTTCTGCGCAGCGGTTTGGGAGTTAATATCAAAATTACATTTCTCGGCCATATCGCATAGATCTCACTGTGAAAAGGCTTAAATGACTTTTTTAATTAAGTTTGATGATTGCGTTCAAACAAAATGTCCTAGAACAAAGTTTTCAAATGTAACTACTAGATTGTGATACAATACACTATTGGGTGAAGTTTGGTTGACTTCTGCGCAGCGGTTTGGGAGTTAACATAAAAATTACATTTCTCGGCCATATCGCATAGATCTCACTGTGAAAAGGCTTAAATGGCTTTTTTGACCTAAGTTTAATGATTTCGCTCAAACCAAATGTCCTAGAACGAAATTTTCAAATGTAACTACTAGAATGTGATACAATACACTATTGGGTGAAGTTTGGTTGACTTCTGCGCAGCGGTTTGGGAGTTAACATCAAAATTACATTTCTCGGCCATATCGCATAGATCTCACTGTGAAAAGGCTTAAATGACTTTTTTAATTAAGTTTGATGATTGCGTTCAAACAAAATGTCCTAGAACAAAATTTTCAAATGTAACTACTAGATTGTGATACAATACACTATTGGGTGAAGTTTGGTTGACTTCTGCGCAGCGGTTTGGGAGTTAACATCAAAATTACATTTCTCGGCCATATCGCATAGATCTCACTGTGAAAAGGCTTAAATGGCTTTTTTGACCTAAGTTTGAGGATTGCGCTCAAACAAAATGTCCTAGAACAAAATTTTCAAATGTAACTACTAGATTGTGATACAATACACTATTGGGTGAAGTTTGGTTGACTTCTGCGCAGCGGTTTGGGAGTTAACATCAAAATTACATTTCTCGGCCATATCGCATAGATCTCACTGTGAAAAGGCTTAAATGACTTTTTTAATTAAGTTTGATGATTGTGTTCAAACAAAATGTCCTAGAACAAAATTTTCAAATGTAACTACTAGATTGTGATACAATACACTATTGGGTGAAGTTTGGTTGACTTCTGCGCGGCGGTTTGGGAGTTAACATCAAAATTACATTTCTCGGCCATATCGCATAGATCTCACTGTGAAAAGGCTTAAATGGCTTTTTTGACCTAAGTTTGAGGATTGCGCTCAAATCAAATGTCCTAGAACCAAATTTCCACATGTAACTACTAGATTCTGATACAATACACTAATGGGTGAAGTTTGGTTTACTTCTGCGCAGCGGTTTGGGAGTTAACATCAAAATTACATTTCTCGGCCATATCGCATAGATCTCACTGTGAAAAGGCTTACATGGCTTTTTTGACCTAAGTTTAATAATTGCGCTCAAACCAAATGTCCTAGAACGAAATTTTCAAATGTAACTACTAGAATGTGATACAATACACTATTGGGTGAAGTTTGGTTGACTTCTGCGCAGCGGTTTGGGAGTTAACATCAAAATTACATTTCTCGGCCATATCGCATAGATCTCACTGTGAAAAGGCTTAAATGGCTTTTTTGACCTAAGTTAGAGGATTGCGCTCAAATCAAATGTCCTAGAACCAAATTTCCACATGTAACTACTAGATTCTGATACAATAGACTAATGGGTGAAGTTTGGTTTACTTCTGCGCAGCGGTTTGGGAGTTAACATCAAAATTACATTTCTCGGCCATATCGCATAGATCTAACTGTGAAAAGGCTTAAATGGCTTTTTTGACCTAAGTTTAATAATTGCGCTCAAACCAAATGTCCTATAACGAAATTTTCAAATGTAACTACTAGAATGTGTTACAATACACTATTGGGTGAAGTTTGGTTGACTTCTGCGCAGCGGTTTGGGAGTTAACATCAAAATTACATTTCTCGGCCATATCGCATAGATCTCACTGTGAAAAGGCTTAAATGGCTTTTTTGACCTAAGTTTGAGGATTGCGCTCAAATCAAATGTCCTAGAACCAAATTTCCACATGTAACTACTAGATTGTGATACAATACACTAATGGGTGAAGTTTGGTTGACTTCTGCGCAGCGGTTTGGGAGTTAACATCAAAATTACATTTCTCGGCCATATCGCATAGATCTCACTGTGAAAAGGCTTAAATGACTTTTTTAATTAAGTTTGATGATTGCGTTCAAACAAAATGTCCTAGAACAAAATTTTCAAATGTAACTACTAGATTGTGATACAATACACTATTGGGTGAAGTTTGGTTGACTTCTGCGCAGCGGTTTGGGAGTTAACATCAAAATTACATTTCTCGGCCATATCGCATAGATCTCACTGTGAAAAGGCTTAAATGGCTTTTTTGACCTAAGTTTGAGGATTGCGCTCAAATCAAATGTCCTAGAACCAAATTTCCACATGTAACTACTAGATTGTGATACAATACACTAATGGGTGAAGTTTGGTTTACTTCTGCGCAGTGGTTTGGGAGTTAACATCAAAGTTACATTTCTCGGCCATATCGCATAGATCTCACTGTGAAAAGGCTTAAATGGCTTTTTTGACCTAAGTTTAATAATTGCGCTCAAATCAAATGTCCTAGAACCAAATTTCCACATGTAACTACTAGATTGTGATACAATACACTAATGGGTGAAGTTTGGTTTACTTCTGCGCAGCGGTTTGGGAGTTAACATCAAAATTACATTTCTCGGCCATATCGCATAGATCTCACTGTGAAAAGGCTTAAATGGCTTTTTTGACCTACGTTTAAGGATTGCGCTCAAACCAAATGTCCTAGAACGAAATTTTCAAATGTAACTACTAGAATGTGATACAATACACTATTGGGTGAAGTTTGGTTGACTTCTGCGCAGCGGTTTGGGAGTTAACATCAAAATTACATTTCTCGGCCATATCGCATAGATCTCACTGTGAAAAGGCTTAAATGGCTTTTTTGACCTACGTTTGAGGATTGCGCTCAAATCAAATGTCCTAGAACCAAATTTCCACATGTAACTACTAGATTGTGATACAATACACTAATGGGTGAAGTTTGGTTGACTTCTGCGCAGCGGTTTGGGAGTTAATATCAAAATTACATTTCTCGGCCATATCGCATAGATCTCACTGTGAAAAGGCTTAAATGACTTTTTTAATTAAGTTTGATGATTGCGTTCAAACAAAATGTCCTAGAACAAAGTTTTCAAATGTAACTACTAGATTGTGATACAATACACTATTGGGTGAAGTTTGGTTGACTTCTGCGCAGCGGTTTGGGAGTTAACATAAAAATTACATTTCTCGGCCATATCGCATAGATCTCACTGTGAAAAGGCTTAAATGGCTTTTTTGACCTAAGTTTAATGATTTCGCTCAAACCAAATGTCCTAGAACGAAATTTTCAAATGTAACTACTAGAATGTGATACAATACACTATTGGGTGAAGTTTGGTTGACTTCTGCGCAGCGGTTTGGGAGTTAACATCAAAATTACATTTCTCGGCCATATCGCATAGATCTCACTGTGAAAAGGCTTAAATAACTTTTTTAATTAAGTTTGATGATTGCGTTCAAACAAAATGTCCTAGAACAAAATTTTCAAATGTAACTACTAGATTGTGATACAATACACTATTGGGTGAAGTTTGGTTGACTTCTGCGCAGCGGTTTGGGAGTTAACATCAAAATTACATTTCTCGGCCATATCGCATAGATCTCACTGTGAAAAGGCTTAAATGGCTTTTTTGACCTAAGTTTGAGGATTGCGCTCAAACAAAATGTCCTAGAACAAAATTTTCAAATGTAACTACTAGATTGTGATACAATACACTATTGGGTGAAGTTTGGTTGACTTCTGCGCAGCGGTTTGGGAGTTAACATCAAAATTACATTTCTCGGCCATATCGCATAGATCTCACTGTGAAAAGGCTTAAATGACTTTTTTAATTAAGTTTGATGATTGTGTTCAAACAAAATGTCCTAGAACAAAATTTTCAAATGTAACTACTAGATTGTGATACAATACACTATTGGGTGAAGTTTGGTTGACTTCTGCGCGGCGGTTTGGGAGTTAACATCAAAATTACATTTCTCGGCCATATCGCATAGATCTCACTGTGAAAAGGCTTAAATGGCTTTTTTGACCTAAGTTTGAGGATTGCGCTCAAATCAAATGTCCTAGAACCAAATTTCCACATGTAACTACTAGATTCTGATACAATACACTAATGGGTGAAGTTTGGTTTACTTCTGCGCAGCGGTTTGGGAGTTAACATCAAAATTACATTTCTCGGCCATATCGCATAGATCTCACTGTGAAAAGGCTTACATGGCTTTTTTGACCTAAGTTTAATAATTGCGCTCAAACCAAATGTCCTAGAACGAAATTTTCAAATGTAACTACTAGAATGTGATACAATACACTATTGGGTAAAGTTTGGTTGACTTCTGCGCAGCGGTTTGGGAGTTAACATCAAAATTACATTTCTCGGCCATATCGCATAGATCTCACTGTGAAAAGGCTTAAATGGCTTTTTTGACCTAAGTTTGAGGATTGCGCTCAAATCAAATGTCCTAGAACCAAATTTCCACATGTAACTACTAGATTGATATACAATACACTAATGGGTGAAGTTTGGTTGACTTCTGCGCAGCGGTTTGGGAGTTAACATCAAAATTACATTTCTCGGCCATATCGCATAGATCTCACTGTGAAAAGGCTTAAATGGCTTTTTTAATTAAGTTTGAGGATTGCGCTCAAACAAAATGTCCTAGAACCAAATTTCCACATGTAACTACTAGATTCTGATACAATACACTAATGGGTGAAGTTTGGTTTACTTCTGCGCAGCGGTTTGGGAGTTAACATCAAAATTACATTCCTCGGCCATATCGCATAGATCTCACTGTGAAAAGGCTTACATGGCTTTTTTGACCTAAGTTTAATAATTGCGCTCAAACCAAATGTCCTAGAACGAAATTTTCAAATGTAACTACTAGAATGTGATACAATACACTATTGGGTGAAGTTTGGTTGACTTCTGCGCAGCGGTTTGGGAGTTAACATCAAAATTACATTTCTCGGCCATATCGCATAGATCTCACTGTGAAAAGGCTTAAATGGCTTTTTTGACCTAAGTTTGAGGATTGCGCTCAAATCAAATGTCCTAGAACCAAATTTCCACATGTAACTACTAGATTGTGTTACAATACACTAATGGGTGAAGTTTGGTTGACTTCTGTGCAGCGGTTTGGGAGTTAACATCAAAATTACATTTCTCGGCCATATCGCATAGATCTCACTGTGAAAAGGCTTAAATGACTTTTTTAATTAAGTTTGATGATTGCGTTCAAACAAAATGTCCTAGAACAAAATTTTCAAATGTAACTACTAGATTGTGATACAATACACTATTGGGTGAAGTTTGGTTGACTTCTGCGCAGCGGTTTGGGAGTTAACATCAAAATTACATTTCTCGGCCATATCGCATAGATCTCACTGTGAAAAGGCTTAAATGGCTTTTTTGACCTAAGTTTGAGGATTGCGCTCAAATCAAATGTCCTAGAACCAAATTTCCACATGTAACTACTAGATTGTGATACAATACACTAATGGGTGAAGTTTGGTTTACTTCTGCGCAGCGGTTTGGGAGTTAACATCAAAGTTACATTTCTCGGCCATATCGCATAGATCTCACTGTGAAAAGGCTTAAATGGCTTTTTTGACCTAAGTTTAATAATTGCGTTCAAACAAAATGTCCTAGAACAAAATTTTCAAATGTAACTACTAGATTGTGATACAATACACTATTGGGTGAAGTTTGGTTGACTTCTGCGCAGCGGTTTGGGAGTTAACATCAAAATTACATTTCTCGGCCATATCGCATAGATCTCACTGTGAAAAGGCTTAAATGGCTTTTTTGACCTAAGTTTGAGGATTGCGCTCAAATCAAATGTCCTAGAACCAAATTTCCACATGTAACTACTAGATTGTGATACAATACACTAATGGGTGAAGTTTGGTTTACTTCTGCGCAGCGGTTTGGGAGTTAACATCAAAGTTACATTTCTCGGCCATATCGCATAGATCTCACTGTGAAAAGGCTTAAATGACTTTTTTAATTAAGTTTAATGATTGCGCTCAAACCAAATGTCCTAGAACGAAATTTTCAAATGTAACTACTAGAATGTGATACAATACACTATTGGGTGAAGTTTGGTTGACTTCTGCGCAGCGGTTTGGGAGTTAACATCAAAATTACATTTCTCGGCCATATCGCATAGATCTCACTGTGAAAAGGCTTAAATGGCTTTTTTGACCTAAGTTTGAGGATTGCGCTCAAATCAAATGTCCTAGAACCAAATTTCCACATGTAACTACTAGATTGTGATACAATACACTAATGGGTGAAGTTTGGTTGACTTCTGCGCAGCGGTTTGGGAGTTAACATCAAAATTACATTTCTCGGCCATATCGCATAGATCTCACTGTGAAAAGGCTTAAATGACTTTTTTAATTAAGTTTGATGATTGCGTTCAAACAAAATGTCCTAGAACAAAATTTTCAAATGTAACTATTAGATTGTGATACAATACACTATTGGGTGAAGTTTGGTTGACTTCTGCGCAGCGGTTTGGGAGTTAACATCAAAATTACATTTCTCGGCCATATCGCATAGATCTCACTGTGAAAAGGCTTAAATGGCTTTTTTGACCTAAGTTTGAGGATTGCGCTCAAATCAAATGTCATATAACCAAATTTCCACATGTAACTACTAGATTGTGATACAATACACTAATGGGTGAAGTTTGGTTGACTTCTGCGCAGCGGTTTGGGAGTTAACATCAAAATTACATTTCTCGGCCATATCGCATAGATCTCACTGTGAAAAGGCTTAAATGACTTTTTTAATTAAGTTTAATGATTGCGCTCAAACCAAATGTCCTAGAACGAAATTTTCAAATGTAACTACTAGAATGTGATACAATACACTATTGGGTGAAGTTTGGTTGACTTCTGCGCAGCGGTTTGGGAGTTAACATCAAAATTACATTTCTCGGCCATATCGCATAGATCTCACTGTGAAAAGGCTTAAATGGCTTTTTTGACCTAAGTTAGAGGATTGCGCTCAAATCAAATGTCCTAGAACCAAATTTCCACATGTAACTACTAGATTCTGATACAATAGACTAATGGGTGAAGTTTGGTTTACTTCTGCGCAGCGGTTTGGGAGTTAACATCAAAATT
The DNA here is from genome assembly GCF_030265065.1 of Corythoichthys intestinalis. Lineage (NCBI taxonomy): Eukaryota > Metazoa > Chordata > Actinopteri > Syngnathiformes > Syngnathidae > Corythoichthys > Corythoichthys intestinalis. Next base: position 2,659,733 of record NW_026651596.1, read on the forward strand.
ACATTTCTCGGCCATATCGCATAGATCTAACTGTGAAAAGGCTTAAATGGCTTTTTTGACCTAAGTTTAATAATTGCGCTCAAACCAAATGTCCTAGAACGAAATTTTCAAATGTAACTACTAGAATGTGTTACAATACACTATTGGGTGAAGTTTGGTTGACTTCTGCGCAGCGGTTTGGGAGTTAACATCAAAATTACATTTCTCGGCCATATCGCATAGATCTCACTGTGAAAAGGCTTAAATGGCTTTTTTGACCTAAGTTTGAGGATTGCGCTCAAATCAAATGTCCTAGAACCAAATTTCCACATGTAACTACTAGATTGTGATACAATACACTAATGGGTGAAGTTTGGTTTACTTCTGCGCAGTGGTTTGGGAGTTAACATCAAAGTTACATTTCTCGGCCATATCGCATAGATCTCACTGTGAAAAGGCTTAAATGGCTTTTTTGACCTAAGTTTAATAATTGCGCTCAAATCAAATGTCCTAGAACCAAATTTCCACATGTAACTACTAGATTGTGATACAATACACTAATGGGTGAAGTTTGGTTTACTTCTGCGCAGCGGTTTGGGAGTTAACATCAAAATTACATTTCTCGGCCATATCGCATAGATCTCACTGTGAAAAGGCTTAAATGGCTTTTTTGACCTACGTTTAAGGATTGCGCTCAAACCAAATGTCCTAGAACGAAATTTTCAAATGTAACTACTAGAATGTGATACAATACACTATTGGGTGAAGTTTGGTTGACTTCTGCGCAGCGGTTTGGGAGTTAACATCAAAATTACATTTCTCGGCCATATCGCATAGATCTCACTGTGAAAAGGCTTAAATGGCTTTTTTGACCTACGTTTGAGGATTGCGCTCAAATCAAATGTCCTAGAACCAAATTTCCACATGTAACTACTAGATTGTGATACAATACACTAATGGGTGAAGTTTGGTTGACTTCTGCGCAGCGGTTTGGGAGTTAATATCAAAATTACATTTCTCGGCCATATCGCATAGATCTCACTGTGAAAAGGCTTAAATGACTTTTTTAATTAAGTTTGATGATTGCGTTCAAACAAAATGTCCTAGAACAAAGTTTTCAAATGTAACTACTAGATTGTGATACAATACACTATTGGGTGAAGTTTGGTTGACTTCTGCGCAGCGGTTTGGGAGTTAACATAAAAATTACATTTCTCGGCCATATCGCATAGATCTCACTGTGAAAAGGCTTAAATGGCTTTTTTGACCTAAGTTTAATGATTTCGCTCAAACCAAATGTCCTAGAACGAAATTTTCAAATGTAACTACTAGAATGTGATACAATACACTATTGGGTGAAGTTTGGTTGACTTCTGCGCAGCGGTTTGGGAGTTAACATCAAAATTACATTTCTCGGCCATATCGCATAGATCTCACTGTGAAAAGGCTTAAATGACTTTTTTAATTAAGTTTGATGATTGCGTTCAAACAAAATGTCCTAGAACAAAATTTTCAAATGTAACTACTAGATTGTGATACAATACACTATTGGGTGAAGTTTGGTTGACTTCTGCGCAGCGGTTTGGGAGTTAACATCAAAATTACATTTCTCGGCCATATCGCATAGATCTCACTGTGAAAAGGCTTAAATGGCTTTTTTGACCTAAGTTTGAGGATTGCGCTCAAACAAAATGTCCTAGAACAAAATTTTCAAATGTAACTACTAGATTGTGATACAATACACTATTGGGTGAAGTTTGGTTGACTTCTGCGCAGCGGTTTGGGAGTTAACATCAAAATTACATTTCTCGGCCATATCGCATAGATCTCACTGTGAAAAGGCTTAAATGACTTTTTTAATTAAGTTTGATGATTGTGTTCAAACAAAATGTCCTAGAACAAAATTTTCAAATGTAACTACTAGATTGTGATACAATACACTATTGGGTGAAGTTTGGTTGACTTCTGCGCGGCGGTTTGGGAGTTAACATCAAAATTACATTTCTCGGCCATATCGCATAGATCTCACTGTGAAAAGGCTTAAATGGCTTTTTTGACCTAAGTTTGAGGATTGCGCTCAAATCAAATGTCCTAGAACCAAATTTCCACATGTAACTACTAGATTCTGATACAATACACTAATGGGTGAAGTTTGGTTTACTTCTGCGCAGCGGTTTGGGAGTTAACATCAAAATTACATTTCTCGGCCATATCGCATAGATCTCACTGTGAAAAGGCTTACATGGCTTTTTTGACCTAAGTTTAATAATTGCGCTCAAACCAAATGTCCTAGAACGAAATTTTCAAATGTAACTACTAGAATGTGATACAATACACTATTGGGTAAAGTTTGGTTGACTTCTGCGCAGCGGTTTGGGAGTTAACATCAAAATTACATTTCTCGGCCATATCGCATAGATCTCACTGTGAAAAGGCTTAAATGGCTTTTTTGACCTAAGTTTGAGGATTGCGCTCAAATCAAATGTCCTAGAACCAAATTTCCACATGTAACTACTAGATTGATATACAATACACTAATGGGTGAAGTTTGGTTGACTTCTGCGCAGCGGTTTGGGAGTTAACATCAAAATTACATTTCTCGGCCATATCGCATAGATCTCACTGTGAAAAGGCTTAAATGGCTTTTTTAATTAAGTTTGAGGATTGCGCTCAAACAAAATGTCCTAGAACCAAATTTCCACATGTAACTACTAGATTCTGATACAATACACTAATGGGTGAAGTTTGGTTTACTTCTGCGCAGCGGTTTGGGAGTTAACATCAAAATTACATTTCTCGGCCATATCGCATAGATCTCACTGTGAAAAGGCTTACATGGCTTTTTTGACCTAAGTTTAATAATTGCGCTCAAACCAAATGTCCTAGAACGAAATTTTCAAATGTAACTACTAGAATGTGATACAATACACTATTGGGTGAAGTTTGGTTGACTTCTGCGCAGCGGTTTGGGAGTTAACATCAAAATTACATTTCTCGGCCATATCGCATAGATCTCACTGTGAAAAGGCTTAAATGGCTTTTTTGACCTAAGTTTGAGGATTGCGCTCAAATCAAATGTCCTAGAACCAAATTTCCACATGTAACTACTAGATTGTGATACAATACACTAATGGGTGAAGTTTGGTTGACTTCTGCGCAGCGGTTTGGGAGTTAACATCAAAATTACATTTCTCGGCCATATCGCATAGATCTCACTGTGAAAAGGCTTAAATGACTTTTTTAATTAAGTTTGATGATTGCGTTCAAACAAAATGTCCTAGAACAAAATTTTCAAATGTAACTACTAGATTGTGATACAATACACTATTGGGTGAAGTTTGGTTGACTTCTGCGCAGCGGTTTGGGAGTTAACATCAAAATTACATTTCTCGGCCATATCGCATAGATCTCACTGTGAAAAGGCTTAAATGGCTTTTTTGACCTAAGTTTGAGGATTGCGCTCAAATCAAATGTCCTAGAACCAAATTTCCACATGTAACTACTAGATTGTGATACAATACACTATTGGGTGAAGTTTGGTTGACTTCTGCGCAGCGGTTTGGGAGTTAACATCAAAATTACATTTCTCGGCCATATCGCATAGATCTCACTGTGAAAAGGCTTAAATGACTTTTTTAATTAAGTTTGATGATTGCGTTCAAACAAAATGTCCTAGAACAAAATTTTCAAATGTAACTACTAGATTGTGATACAATACACTATTGGGTGAAGTTTGGTTGACTTCTGCGCAGCGGTTTGAGAGTTAACATCAAAATTACATTTCTCGGCCATACCGCATAGATCTCACTGTGAAAAGGCTTAAATGACTTTTTTAATTAAGTTTGATGATTGCGCTCAAACAAAATTTCCTAGAACCAAATTTCCAAATGTAACTACTAGATTGTGATACAATACACTATTGGGTGAAGTTTGGTTGACTTCTGCGCAGCGGTTTGGGAGTTAACATCAAAATTACATTTCTCGGCCATATCGCATAGATCTCACTGTGAAAAGGCTTAAATGACTTTTTTAATTAAGTTTGATGATTGTGTTCAAACAAAATGTCCTAGAACAAAATTTTCAAATGTAACTACTAGAATGTGATACAATACACTATTGGGTGAAGTTTGGTTGACTTCTGCGCAGCGGTTTGGGAGTTAACATCAAAATTACATTTCTCGGCCATATCGCATAGATCTCACTGTGAAAAGGCTTAAATGGCTTTTTTGACCTAAGTTAGAGGATTGCGCTCAAATCAAATGTCCTAGAACCAAATTTCCACATGTAACTACTAGATTCTGATACAATAGACTAATGGGTGAAGTTTGGTTTACTTCTGCGCAGCGGTTTGGGAGTTAACATCAAAATTACATTTCTCGGCCATATCGCATAGATCTAACTGTGAAAAGGCTTAAATGGCTTTTTTGACCTAAGTTTAATAATTGCGCTCAAACCAAATGTCCTAGAACGAAATTTTCAAATGTAACTACTAGAATGTGTTACAATACACTATTGGGTGAAGTTTGGTTGACTTCTGCGCAGCGGTTTGGGAGTTAACATCAAAATTACATTTCTCGGCCATATCGCATAGATCTCACTGTGAAAAGGCTTAAATGGCTTTTTTGACCTAAGTTTGAGGATTGCGCTCAAATCAAATGTCCTAGAACCAAATTTCCACATGTAACTACTAGATTGTGATACAATACACTAATGGGTGAAGTTTGGTTGACTTCTGCGCAGCGGTTTGGGAGTTAACATCAAAATTACATTTCTCGGCCATATCGCATAGATCTCACTGTGAAAAGGCTTAAATGACTTTTTTAATTAAGTTTGATGATTGCGTTCAAACAAAATGTCCTAGAACAAAATTTTCAAATGTAACTACTAGATTGTGATACAATACACTATTGGGTGAAGTTTGGTTGACTTCTGCGCAGCGGTTTGGGAGTTAACATCAAAATTACATTTCTCGGCCATATCGCATAGATCTCACTGTGAAAAGGCTTAAATGGCTTTTTTGACCTAAGTTTGAGGATTGCGCTCAAATCAAATGTCCTAGAACCAAATTTCCACATGTAACTACTAGATTGTGATACAATACACTAATGGGTGAAGTTTGGTTTACTTCTGCGCAGCGGTTTGGGAGTTAACATCAAAGTTACATTTCTCGGCCATATCGCATAGATCTCACTGTGAAAAGGCTTAAATGGCTTTTTTGACCTAAGTTTAATAATTGCGCTCAAATCAAATGTCCTAGAACCAAATTTCCACATGTAACTACTAGATTGTGATACAATACACTAATGGGTGAAGTTTGGTTTACTTCTGCGCAGCGGTTTGGGAGTTAACATCAAAATTACATTTCTCGGCCATATCGCATAGATCTCACTGTGAAAAGGCTTAAATGGCTTTTTTGACCTACGTTTAAGGATTGCGCTCAAACCAAATGTCCTAGAACGAAATTTTCAAATGTAACTACTAGAATGTGATACAATACACTATTGGGTGAAGTTTGGTTGACTTCTGCGCAGCGGTTTGGGAGTTAACATCAAAATTACATTTCTCGGCCATATCGCATAGATCTCACTGTGAAAAGGCTTAAATGGCTTTTTTGACCTACGTTTGAGGATTGCGCTCAAATCAAATGTCCTAGAACCAAATTTCCACATGTAACTACTAGATTGTGATACAATACACTAATGGGTGAAGTTTGGTTGACTTCTGCGCAGCGGTTTGGGAGTTAATATCAAAATTACATTTCTCGGCCATATCGCATAGATCTCACTGTGAAAAGGCTTAAATGACTTTTTTAATTAAGTTTAATGATTGCGTTCAAACAAAATGTCCTAGAACAAAGTTTTCAAATGTAACTACTAGATTGTGATACAATACACTATTGGGTGAAGTTTGGTTGACTTCTGCGCAGCGGTTTGGGAGTTAACATAAAAATTACATTTCTCGGCCATATCGCATAGATCTCACTGTGAAAAGGCTTAAATGGCTTTTTTGACCTAAGTTTAATGATTTCGCTCAAACCAAATGTCCTAGAACGAAATTTTCAAATGTAACTACTAGAATGTGATACAATACACTATTGGGTGAAGTTTGGTTGACTTCTGCGCAGCGGTTTGGGAGTTAACATCAAAATTACATTTCTCGGCCATATCGCATAGATCTCACTGTGAAAAGGCTTAAATGACTTTTTTAATTAAGTTTGATGATTGCGTTCAAACAAAATGTCCTAGAACAAAATTTTCAAATGTAACTACTAGATTGTGATACAATACACTATTGGGTGAAGTTTGGTTGACTTCTGCGCAGCGGTTTGGGAGTTAACATCAAAATTACATTTCTCGGCCATATCGCATAGATCTCACTGTGAAAAGGCTTAAATGGCTTTTTTGACCTAAGTTTGAGGATTGCGCTCAAACAAAATGTCCTAGAACAAAATTTTCAAATGTAACTACTAGATTGTGATACAATACACTATTGGGTGAAGTTTGGTTGACTTCTGCGCAGCGGTTTGGGAGTTAACATCAAAATTACATTTCTCGGCCATATCGCATAGATCTCACTGTGAAAAGGCTTAAATGACTTTTTTAATTAAGTTTGATGATTGTGTTCAAACAAAATGTCCTAGAACAAAATTTTCAAATGTAACTACTAGATTGTGATACAATACACTATTGGGTGAAGTTTGGTTGACTTCTGCGCGGCGGTTTGGGAGTTAACATCAAAATTACATTTCTCGGCCATATCGCATAGATCTCACTGTGAAAAGGCTTAAATGGCTTTTTTGACCTAAGTTTGAGGATTGCGCTCAAATCAAATGTCCTAGAACCAAATTTCCACATGTAACTACTAGATTCTGATACAATACACTAATGGGTGAAGTTTGGTTTACTTCTGCGCAGCGGTTTGGGAGTTAACATCAAAATTACATTTCTCGGCCATATCGCATAGATCTCACTGTGAAAAGGCTTACATGGCTTTTTTGACCTAAGTTTAATAATTGCGCTCAAACCAAATGTCCTAGAACGAAATTTTCAAATGTAACTACTAGAATGTGATACAATACACTATTGGGTGAAGTTTGGTTGACTTCTGCGCAGCGGTTTGGGAGTTAACATCAAAATTACATTTCTCGGCCATATCGCATAGATCTCACTGTGAAAAGGCTTAAATGGCTTTTTTGACCTAAGTTTGAGGATTGCGCTCAAATCAAATGTCCTAGAACCAAATTTCCACATGTAACTACTAGATTGATATACAATACACTAATGGGTGAAGTTTGGTTGACTTCTGCGCAGCGGTTTGGGAGTTAACATCAAAATTACATTTCTCGGCCATATCGCATAGATCTCACTGTGAAAAGGCTTAAATGACTTTTTTAATTAAGTTTGATGATTGTGTTCAAACAAAATGTCCTAGAACAAAATTTTCAAATGTAACTACTAGATTGTGATACAATACACTATTGGGTGAAGTTTGGTTGACTTCTGCGCGGCGGTTTGGGAGTTAACATCAAAATTACATTTCTCGGCCATATCGCATAGATCTCACTGTGAAAAGGCTTAAATGGCTTTTTTGACCTAAGTTTGAGGATTGCGCTCAAATCAAATGTCCTAGAACCAAATTTCCACATGTAACTACTAGATTCTGATACAATACACTAATGGGTGAAGTTTGGTTTACTTCTGCGCAGCGGTTTGGGAGTTAACATCAAAATTACATTTCTCGGCCATATCGCATAGATCTCACTGTGAAAAGGCTTACATGGCTTTTTTGACCTAAGTTTAATAATTGCGCTCAAACCAAATGTCCTAGAACGAAATTTTCAAATGTAACTACTAGAATGTGATACAATACACTATTGGGTGAAGTTTGGTTGACTTCTGCGCAGCGGTTTGGGAGTTAACATCAAAATTACATTTCTCGGCCATATCGCATAGATCTCACTGTGAAAAGGCTTAAATGGCTTTTTTGACCTAAGTTTGAGGATTGCGCTCAAATCAAATGTCCTAGAACCAAATTTCCACATGTAACTACTAGATTGTGATACAATACACTAATGGGTGAAGTTTGGTTGACTTCTGCGCAGCGGTTTGGGAGTTAACATCAAAATTACATTTCTCGGCCATATCGCATAGATCTCACTGTGAAAAGGCTTAAATGACTTTTTTAATTAAGTTTGATGATTGCGTTCAAACAAAATGTCCTAGAACAAAATTTTCAAATGTAACTACTAGATTGTGATACAATACACTATTGGGTGAAGTTTGGTTGACTTCTGCGCAGCGGTTTGGGAGTTAACATCAAAATTACATTTCTCGGCCATATCGCATAGATCTCACTGTGAAAAGGCTTAAATGGCTTTTTTGACCTAAGTTTGAGGATTGCGCTCAAATCAAATGTCCTAGAACCAAATTTCCACATGTAACTACTAGATTGTGATACAATACACTAATGGGTGAAGTTTGGTTTACTTCTGCGCAGCGGTTTGGGAGTTAACATCAAAGTTACATTTCTCGGCCATATCGCATAGATCTCACTGTGAAAAGGCTTAAATGGCTTTTTTGACCTAAGTTTAATAATTGCGCTCAAACCAAATGTCCTAGAACGAAATTTTCAAATGTAACTACTAGAATGTGATACAATACACTATTGGGTGAAGTTTGGTTGACTTCTGCGCAGCGGTTTGGGAGTTAACATCAAAATTACATTTCTCGGCCATATCGCATAGATCTCACTGTGAAAAGGCTTAAATGACTTTTTTAATTAAGTTTGATGATTGCGTTCAAACAAAATGTCCTAGAACAAAATTTTCAAATGTAACTACTAGATTGTGATACAATACACTATTGGGTGAAGTTTGGTTGACTTCTGCGCAGCGGTTTGGGAGTTAACATCAAAATTACATTTCTCGGCCATATCGCATAGATCTCACTGTGAAAAGGCTTAAATGACTTTTTTAATTAAGTTTGATGATTGCGTTCAAACAAAATGTCCTAGAACAAAATTTTCAAATGTAACTACTAGATTGTGATACAATACACTATTGGGTGAAGTTTGGTTGACTTCTGCGCAGCGGTTTGGGAGTTAACATCAAAATTACATTTCTCGGCCATATCGCATAGATCTCACTGTGAAAAGGCTTAAATGGCTTTTTTGACCTAAGTTTGAGGATTTCGCTCAAATCAAATGTCCTAGAACCAAATTTCCACATGTAACTACTAGATTGTGATACAATACACTAATGGGTGAAGTTTGGTTTACTTCTGCGCAGCGGTTTGGGAGTTAACATCAAAATTACATTTCTCGGCCATATCGCATAGATCTCACTGTGAAAAGGCTTAAATGGCTTTTTTGACCTAAGTTTAATAATTGCGTTCAAACAAAATGTCCTAGAACAAAATTTTCAAATGTAACTACTAGATTGTGATACAATACACTATTGGGTGAAGTTTGGTTGACTTCTGCGCAGCGGTTTGGGAGTTAACATCAAAATTACATTTCTCGGCCATATCGCATAGATCTCACTGTGAAAAGGCTTAAATGGCTTTTTTGACCTAGGTTTGAGGATTGCGCTCAAATCAAATGTCATAGAACCAAATTTCCACATGTAACTACTAGATTGTGATACAATACACTAATGGGTGAAGTTTGGTTGACTTCTGCGCAGCGGTTTGGGAGTTAACATCAAAATTACATTTCTCGGCCATATCGCATAGATCTCACTGTGAAAAGGCTTAAATGACTTTTTTAATTAAGTTTAATGATTGCGCTCAAACCAAATGTCCTAGAACGAAATTTTCAAATGTAACTACTAGAATGTGATACAATACACTATTGGGTGAAGTTTGGTTGACTTCTGCGCAGCGGTTTGGGAGTTAACATCAAAATTACATTTCTCGGCCATATCGCATAGATCTCACTGTGAAAAGGCTTAAATGGCTTTTTTGACCTAAGTTAGAGGATTGCGCTCAAATCAAATGTCCTAGAACCAAATTTCCACATGTAACTACTAGATTCTGATACAATACACTAATGGGTGAAGTTTGGTTTACTTCTGCGCAGCGGTTTGGGAGTTAACATCAAAATTACATTTCTCGGCCATATCGCATAGATCTAACTGTGAAAAGGCTTAAATGGCTTTTTTGACCTAAGTTTAATAATTGCGCTCAAACCAAATGTCCTAGAACGAAATTTTCAAATGTAACTACTAGAATGTGTTACAATACACTATTGGGTGAAGTTTGGTTGACTTCTGCGCAGCGGTTTGGGAGTTAACATCAAAATTACATTTCTCGGCCATATCGCATAGATCTCACTGTGAAAAGGCTTAAATGGCTTTTTTGACCTAAGTTTGAGGATTGCGCTCAAATCAAATGTCCTAGAACCAAATTTCCACATGTAACTACTAGATTGTGATACAATACACTAATGGGTGAAGTTTGGTTGACTTCTGCGCAGCGGTTTGGGAGTTAACATCAAAATTACATTTCTCGGCCATATCGCATAGATCTCACTGTGAAAAGGCTTAAATGACTTTTTTAATTAAGTTTGATGATTGCGTTCAAACAAAATGTCCTAGAACAAAATTTTCAAATGTAACTACTAGATTGTGATACAATACACTATTGGGTGAAGTTTGGTTGACTTCTGCGCAGCGGTTTGGGAGTTAACATCAAAATTACATTTCTCGGCCATATCGCATAGATCTCACTGTGAAAAGGCTTAAATGGCTTTTTTGACCTAAGTTTGAGGATTGCGCTCAAATCAAATGTCCTAGAACCAAATTTCCACATGTAACTACTAGATTGTGATACAATACACTAATGGGTGAAGTTTGGTTTACTTCTGCGCAGCGGTTTGGGAGTTAACATCAAAGTTACATTTCTCGGCCATATCGCATAGATCTCACTGTGAAAAGGCTTAAATGGCTTTTTTGACCTAAGTTTAATAATTGCGCTCAAATCAAATGTCCTAGAACCAAATTTCCACATGTAACTACTAGATTGTGATACAATACACTAATGGGTGAAGTTTGGTTTACTTCTGCGCAGCGGTTTGGGAGTTAACATCAAAATTACATTTCTCGGCCATATCGCATAGATCTCACTGTGAAAAGGCTTAAATGGCTTTTTTGACCTACGTTTAAGGATTGCGCTCAAACCAAATGTCCTAGAACGAAATTTTCAAATGTAACTACTAGAATGTGATACAATACACTATTGGGTGAAGTTTGGTTGACTTCTGCGCAGCGGTTTGGGAGTTAACATCAAAATTACATTTCTCGGCCATATCGCATAGATCTCACTGTGAAAAGGCTTAAATGGCTTTTTTGACCTAAGTTTGAGGATTGCGCTCAAATCAAATGTCCTAGAACCAAATTTCCACATGTAACTACTAGATTGTGATACAATACACTAATGGGTGAAATTTGGTTGACTTCTGCGCAGCGGTTTGGGAGTTAATATCAAAATTACATTTCTCGGCCATATCGCATTGATCTCACTGTGAAAAGGCTTAAATGACTTTTTTAATTAAGTTTGATGATTGCGTTCAAACAAAATGTCCTAGAACAAAGTTTTCAAATGTAACTACTAGATTGTGATACAATACACTATTGGGTGAAGTTTGGTTGACTTCTGCGCAGCGGTTTGGGAGTTAACATAAAAATTACATTTCTCGGCCATATCGCATAGATCTCACTGTGAAAAGGCTTAAATGGCTTTTTTGACCTAAGTTTAATGATTGCGCTCAAACCAAATGTCCTAGAACGAAATTTTCAAATGTAACTACTAGAATGTGATACAATACACTATTGGGTGAAGTTTGGTTGACTTCTGCGCAGCGGTTTGGGAGTTAACATCAAAATTACATTTCTCGGCCATATCGCATAGATCTCACTGTGAAAAGGCTTAAATGACTTTTTTAATTAAGTTTGATGATTGCGTTCAAACAAAATGTCCTAGAACAAAATTTTCAAATGTAACTACTAGATTGTGATACAATACACTATTGGGTGAAGTTTGGTTGACTTCTGCGCAGCGGTTTGGGAGTTAACATCAAAATTACATTTCTCGGCCATATCGCATAGATCTCACTGTGAAAAGGCTTAAATGGCTTTTTTGACCTAAGTTTGAGGATTGCGCTCAAATCAAATGTCCTAGAACCAAATTTCCACATGTAACTACTAGATTGTGATACAATACACTAATGGGTGAAGTTTGGTTGACTTCTGCGCAGCGGTTTGGGAGTTAACATCAAAATTACATTTCTCGGCCATATCGCATAGATCTCACTGTGAAAAGGCTTAAATGACTTTTTTAATTAAGTTTGATGATTGCGTTCAAACAAAATGTCCTAGAACAAAATTTTCAAATGTAACTACTAGATTGTGATACAATACACTATTGGGTGAAGTTTGGTTGACTTCTGCGCAGCGGTTTGGGAGTTAACATCAAAATTACATTTCTCGGCCATATCGCATAGATCTCACTGTGAAAAGGCTTAAATGGCTTTTTTGACCTAAGTTTGAGGATTGCGCTCAAATCAAATGTCCTAGAACCAAATTTCCACATGTAACTACTAGATTGTGATACAATACACTAATGGGTGAAGTTTGGTTTACTTCTGCGCAGCGGTTTGGGAGTTAACATAAAAATTACATTTCTCGGCCATATCGCATAGATCTCACTGTGAAAAGGCTTAAATGACTTTTTTAATTAAGTTTGATGATTGCGTTCAAACAAAATGTCCTAGAACAAAATTTTCAAATGTAACTACTAGATTGTGATACAATACACTATTGGGTGAAGTTTGGTTGACTTCTGCGCAGCGGTTTGGGAGTTAACATCAAAATTACATTTCTCGGCCATATCGCATAGATCTCACTGTGAAAAGGCTTAAATGGCTTTTTTGACCTAAGTTTGAGGATTGCGCTCAAATCAAATGTCCTAGAACCAAATTTCCACATGTAACTACTAGATTGTGATACAATACACTAATGGGTGAAGTTTGGTTTACTTCTGCGCAGCGGTTTGGGAGTTAACATCAAAGTTACATTTCTCGGCCATATCGCATAGATCTCACTGTGAAAAGGCTTAAATGGCTTTTTTGACCTAAGTTTAATAATTGCGCTCAAATCAAATGTCCTAGAACCAAATTTCCACATGTAACTACTAGATTGTGATACAATACACTAATGGGTGAAGTTTGGTTTACTTCTGCGCAGCGGTTTGGGAGTTAACATCAAAATTACATTTCTCGGCCATATCGCATAGATCTCACTGTGAAAAGGCTTAAATGGCTTTTTTGACCTACGTTTAAGGATTGCGCTCAAACCAAATGTCCTAGAACGAAATTTTCAAATGTAACTACTAGAATGTGATACAATACACTATTGGGTGAAGTTTGGTTGACTTCTGCGCAGCGGTTTGGGAGTTAACATCAAAATTACATTTCTCGGCCATATCGCATAGATCTCACTGTGAAAAGGCTTAAATGGCTTTTTTGACCTAAGTTTGAGGATTGCGCTCAAATCAAATGTCCTAGAACCAAATTTCCACATGTAACTACTAGATTGTGATACAATACACTAATGGGTGAAGTTTGGTTGACTTCTGCGCAGCGGTTTGGGAGTTAATATCAAAATTACATTTCTCGGCCATATCGCATTGATCTCACTGTGAAAAGGCTTAAATGACTTTTTTAATTAAGTTTGATGATTGCGTTCAAACAAAATGTCCTAGAACAAAGTTTTCAAATGTAACTACTAGATTGTGATACAATACACTATTGGGTGAAGTTTGGTTGACTTCTGCGCAGCGGTTTGGGAGTTAACATAAAAATTACATTTCTCGGCCATATCGCATAGATCTCACTGTGAAAAGGCTTAAATGGCTTTTTTGACCTAAGTTTAATGATTGCGCTCAAACCAAATGTCCTAGAACGAAATTTTCAAATGTAACTACTAGAATGTGATACAATACACTATTGGGTGAAGTTTGGTTGACTTCTGCGCAGCGGTTTGGGAGTTAACATCAAAATTACATTTCTCGGCCATATCGCATAGATCTCACTGTGAAAAGGCTTAAATGACTTTTTTAATTAAGTTTGATGATTGCGTTCAAACAAAATGTCCTAGAACAAAATTTTCAAATGTAACTACTAGATTGTGATACAATACACTATTGGGTGAAGTTTGGTTGACTTCTGCGCAGCGGTTTGGGAGTTAACATCAAAATTACATTTCTCGGCCATATCGCATAGATCTCACTGTGAAAAGGCTTAAATGGCTTTTTTGACCTAAGTTTGAGGATTGCGCTCAAATCAAATGTCCTAGAACCAAATTTCCACATGTAACTACTAGATTGTGATACAATACACTAATGGGTGAAGTTTGGTTGACTTCTGCGCAGCGGTTTGGGAGTTAACATCAAAATTACATTTCTCGGCCATATCGCATAGATCTCACTGTGAAAAGGCTTAAATGACTTTTTTAATTAAGTTTGATGATTGCGTTCAAACAAAATGTCCTAGAACAAAATTTTCAAATGTAACTACTAGATTGTGATACAATACACTATTGGGTGAAGTTTGGTTGACTTCTGCGCAGCGGTTTGGGAGTTAACATCAAAATTACATTTCTCGGCCATATCGCATAGATCTCACTGTGAAAAGGCTTAAATGGCTTTTTTGACCTAAGTTTGAGGATTGCGCTCAAATCAAATGTCCTAGAACCAAATTTCCACATGTAACTACTAGATTGTGATACAATACACTAATGGGTGAAGTTTGGTTTACTTCTGCGCAGCGGTTTGGGAGTTAACATAAAAATTACATTTCTCGGCCATATCGCATAGATCTCACTGTGAAAAGGCTTAAATGGCTTTTTTGACCTAAGTTTAATGATTGCGCTCAAACCAAATGTCCTAGAACGAAATTTTCAAATGTAACTACTAGAATGTGATACAATACACTATTGGGTGAAGTTTGGTTGACTTCTGCGCAGCGGTTTGGGAGTTAACATCAAAATTACATTTCTCGGCCATATCGCATAGATCTCACTGTGAAAAGGCTTAAATGACTTTTTTAATTAAGTTTGATGATTGCGTTCAAACAAAATGTCCTAGAACAAAATTTTCAAATGTAACTACTAGATTGTGATACAATACACTATTGGGTGAAGTTTGGTTGACTTCTGCGCAGCGGTTTGGGAGTTAACATCAAAATTACATTTCTCGGCCATATCGCATAGATCTCACTGTGAAAAGGCTTAAATGGCTTTTTTGACCTAAGTTTGAGGATTGCGCTCAAATCAAATGTCCTAGAACCAAATTTCCACATGTAACTACTAGATTGTGATACAATACACTAATGGGTGAAGTTTGGTTGACTTCTGCGCAGCGGTTTGGGAGTTAACATCAAAATTACATTTCTCGGCCATATCGCATAGATCTCACTGTGAAAAGGCTTAAATGACTTTTTTAATTAAGTTTGATGATTGCGTTCAAACAAAATGTCCTAGAACAAAATTTTCAAATGTAACTACTAGATTGTGATACAATACACTATTGGGTGAAGTTTGGTTGACTTCTGCGCAGCGGTTTGGGAGTTAACATCAAAATTACATTTCTCGGCCATATCGCATAGATCTCACTGTGAAAAGGCTTAAATGGCTTTTTTGACCTAAGTTTGAGGATTGCGCTCAAATCAAATGTCCTAGAACCAAATTTCCACATGTAACTACTAGATTGTGATACAATACACTAATGGGTGAAGTTTGGTTTACTTCTGCGCAGCGGTTTGGGAGTTAACATCAAAGTTACATTTCTCGGCCATATCGCATAGATCTCACTGTGAAAAGGCTTAAATGGCTTTTTTGACCTAAGTTTAATAATTGCGCTCAAACCAAATGTCCTAGAACGAAATTTTCAAATGTAACTACTAGAATGTGATACAATACACTATTGGGTGAAGTTTGGTTGACTTCTGCGCAGCGGTTTGGGAGTTAACATCAAAATTACATTTCTCGGCCATATCGCATAGATCTCACTGTGAAAAGGCTTAAATGGCTTTTTTGACCTAAGTTTGAGGATTGCGCTCAAATCAAATGTCCTAGAACCAAATTTCTACATGTAACTACTAGATTGTGATACAATACACTAATGGGTGAAGTTTGGTTGACTTCTGCGCAGCGGTTTGGGAGTTAACATCAAAATTACATTTCTCGGCCATATCGCATAGATCTCACTGTGAAAAGGCTTAAATGACTTTTTTTAATTAAGTTTGATGATTGCGTTCAAACAAAATGTCCTAGAACAAAATTTTCAAATGTAACTACTAGATTGTGATACAATACACTATTGGGTGAAGTTTGGTTGACTTCTGCGCAGCGGTTTGGGAGTTAACATCAAAATTACATTTCTCGGCCATATCGCATAGATCTCACTGTGAAAAGGCTTAAATGACTTTTTTAATTAAGTTTGATGATTGCGTTCAAACAAAATGTCCTAGAACAAAATTTTCAAATGTAACTACTAGATTGTGATACAATACACTATTGGGTGAAGTTTGGTTGACTTCTGCGCAGCGGTTTGGGAGTTAACATCAAAATTACATTTCTCGGCCATATCGCATAGATCTCACTGTGAAAAGGCTTAAATGGCTTTTTTGACCTAAGTTTGAGGATTTCGCTCAAATCAAATGTCCTAGAACCAAATTTTCACATGTAACTACTAGATTGTGATACAATACACTAATGGGTGAAGTTTGGTTTACTTCTGCGCAGCGGTTTGGGAGTTAACATCAAAATTACATTTCTCGGCCATATCGCATAGATCTCACTGTGAAAAGGCTTAAATGGCTTTTTTGACCTAAGTTTAATAATTGCGCTCAAACCAAATGTCCTAGAACGAAATTTTCAAATGTAACTACTAGAATGTGATACAATACACTATTGGGTGAAGTTTGGTTGACTTCTGCGCAGCGGTTTGGGAGTTAACATCAAAATTACATTTCCTGGCCATATCGCATAGATCTCACTGTGAAAAGGCTTAAATGGCTTTTTTGACCTAAGTTTGAGGATTGCGCTCAAATCAAATG
Source organism: Corythoichthys intestinalis (assembly GCF_030265065.1). NCBI lineage: Eukaryota > Metazoa > Chordata > Actinopteri > Syngnathiformes > Syngnathidae > Corythoichthys > Corythoichthys intestinalis. Next base: position 2,676,824 of record NW_026651596.1, read on the forward strand.
TCCTAGAACCAAATTTCCACATGTAACTACTAGATTGTGATACAATACACCAATGGGTGAAGTTTGGTTTACTTCTGCGCAGCGGTTTGGGAGTTAACATCAAAATTACATTTCTCGGCCATATCGCATAGATCTCACTGTGAAAAGGCTTAAATGGCTTTTTTGACCTAAGTTTGAGGATTGCGCTCAAATCAAATGTCCTAGAACCAAATTTCCACATGTAACTACTAGATTGTGATACAATACACTATTGGGTGAAGTTTGGTTTACTTCTGCGCAGCGGTTTGGGAGTTAACATCAAAATTACATTTCTCGGCCATATCGCATAGATCTCACTGTGAAAAGGCTTAAATGGCTTTTTTGACCTAAGTTTAATGATTGCGCTCAAACCAAATGTCCTAGAACGAAATTTTCAAATCTAACTACTAGAATGTGATACAATACACTATTGGGTGAAGTTTGGTTGACTTCTGCGCAGCGGTTTGGGAGTTAACATCAAAATTACATTTCTCGGCCATATCGCATAGATCTCACTGTGAAAAGGCTTAAATGGCTTTTTTGACCTAAGTTTGAGGATTGCGCTCAAATCAAATGTCCTAGAACCAAATTTCCACATGTAACTACTAGATTGTGATACAATACACTAATGGGTGACGTTTGGTTGACTTCTGCGCAGCGGTTTGGGAGTTAACATCAAAATTACATTTCTCGGCCATATCGCATAGATCTCACTGTGAAAAGGCTTAAATGACTTTTTTAATTAAGTTTGATGATTGCGTTCAAACAAAATGTCCTAGAACAAAATTTTCAAATGTAACTACTAGATTGTGATACAATACACTATTGGGTGAAGTTTGGTTGACTTCTGCGCAGCGGTTTGGGAGTTAACATCAAAATTACATTTCTCGGCCATATCGCATAGATCTCACTGTGAAAAGGCTTAAATGACTTTTTTAATTAAGTTTGATGATTGCGTTCAAACAAAATGTCCTAGAACAAAATTTTCAAATGTAACTACTAGATTGTGATACAATACACTATTGGGTGAAGTTTGGTTGACTTCTGCGCAGCGGTTTGGGAGTTAACATCAAAATTACATTTCTCGGCCATATCGCATAGATCTCACTGTGAAAAGGCTTAAATGACTTTTTTAATTAAGTTTAATGATTGCGCTCAAACCAAATGTCCTAGAACGAAATTTTCAAATGTAACTACTAGAATGTAATACAATACACTATTGGGTGAAGTTTAGTTGACTTCTGCGCAGCGGTTTGGGAGTTAACATCAAAATTACATTTCTCGGCCATATCGCATAGATCTCACTGTGAAAAGGCTTAAATGGCTTTTTTGACCTAAGTTTAATGATTGCGTTCAAACCAAATGTCCTAGAACGAAATTTTCAAATGTAACTACTAGAATGTGATACAATACACTATTGGGTGAAGTTTGGTTGACTTCTGCGCAGCGGTTTGGGAGTTAACATCAAAATTACATTTCTCGGCCATATCGCATAGATCTCACTGTGAAAAGGCTTAAATGGCTTTTTTGACCTAAGTTTGAGGATTGCGCTCAAACAAAATGTCCTAGAACAAAATTTTCAAATGTAACTACTAGATTGTGATACAATACACTATTGGGTGAAGTTTGGTTGACTTCTGCGCAGCGGTTTGGGAGTTAACATCAAAATTACATTTCTCGGCCATATCGCATAGATCTCACTGTGAAAAGGCTTAAATGGCTTTTTTGACCTAAGTTTGAGGATTGCGCTCAAATCAAATGTCCTAGAACCAAATTTCCACATGTAACTACTAGATTGTGATACAATACACTAATGGGTGAAGTTTGGTTTACTTCTGCGCAGCGGTTTGGGAGTTAACATCAAAATTACATTTCTCGGCCATATCGCATAGATCTCACTGTGAAAAGCCTTAAATGGCTTTTTTGACCTAAGTTTGAGGATTGCGCTCAAATCAAATGTCCTAGAACCAAATTTCCACATGTAACTACTAGATTGTGATACAATACACTATTGGGTGAAGTTTGGTTTACTTCTGCGCAGCGGTTTGGGAGTTAACATCAAAATTACATTTCTCGGCCATATCGCATAGATCTCACTGTGAAAAGGCTTAAATGGCTTTTTTGACCTAAGTTTAATGATTGCGCTCAAACCAAATGTCCTAGAACGAAATTTTCAAATGTAACTACTAGAATGTGATACAATACACTATTGGGTGAAGTTTGACTGACTTCTGCGCAGCGGTTTGGGAGTTAACATCAAAATTACATTTCCTGGCCATATCGCATAGATCTCACTGTGAAAAGGCTTAAATGGCTTTTTTGACCTAAGTTTGAGGATTGCGCTCAAATCAAATGTCCTAGAACCAAATTTCCACATGCAACTACTAGATTGTGATACAATACACTAATGGGTGAAGTTTGGTTGACTTCTGCGCAGCGGTTTGGGAGTTAACATCAAAATTACATTTCTCGGCCATATCGCATAGATCTCACTGTGAAAAGGCTTAAATGACTTTTTTAATTAAGTTTAATGATTGCGCTCAAACCAAATGTCCTAGAACGAAATTTTCAAATGTAACTACTAGAATGTGATACAATACACTATTGGGTGAAGTTTAGTTGACTTCTGCGCAGCGGTTTGGGAGTTAACATCAAAATTACATTTCTCGGCCATATCGCATAGATCTCACTGTGAAAAGGCTTAAATGGCTTTTTTGACCTAAGTTTAATGATTGCGCTCAAACCAAATGTCCTAGAACGAAATTTTCAAATGTAACTACTAGAATGTGATACAATACACTATTGGGTGAAGTTTGGTTGACTTCTGCGCAGCGGTTTGGGAGTTAACATCAAAATTACATTTCTCGGCCATATCGCATAGATCTCACTGTGAAAAGGCTTAAATGACTTTTTTAATTAAGTTTGATGATTTCGTTCAAACAAAATGTCCTAGAACAAAGTTTTCAAATGTAACTACTTGATTGTGATACAATACACTGTTGGGTGAAGTTTGGTTGACTTCTGCGCAGCGGTTTGGGAGTTAACATCAAAATTACATTTCTCGGCCATATCGCATAGATCTCACTGTGAAAAGGCTTAAATGGCTTTTTTGACCTAAGTTTAATAATTGCGCTCAAACCAAATGTCCTAGAACGAAATTTTCAAATGTAACTACTAGAATGTGATACAATACACTATTGGGTGAAGTTTGGTTGACTTCTGCGCAGCGGTTTGGGAGTTAACATCAAAATTACATTTCCTGGCCATATCGCATAGATCTCACTGTGAAAAGGCTTAAATGGCTTTTTTGACCTAAGTTTGAGGATTGCGCTCAAATCAAATGTCCTAGAACCAAATTTCCACATGTAACTACTAGATTGTGATATAATACACTAATGGGTGAAGTTTGGTTTACTTCTGCGCAGCAGTTTGGGAGTTAACATCAAAATTACATTTCTCGGCCATATCGCATAGATCTCACTGTGAAAAGGCTTAAATGGCTTTTTTGACCTAAGTTTAATAATTGCGCTCAAACCAAATGTCCTAGAACGAAATTTTCAAATGTAACTACTAGAATGTGATACAATACACTATTGGGTGAAGTTTGACTGACTTCTGCGCAGCGGTTTGGGAGTTAACATCAAAATTACATTTCCTGGCCATATCGCATAGATCTCACTGTGAAAAGGCTTAAATGGCTTTTTTGACCTAAGTTTGAGGATTGCGCTCAAATCAAATGTCCTATAACCAAATTTCCACATGCAACTACTAGATTGTGATACAATACACTAATGGGTGAAGTTTGGTTGACTTCTGCGCAGCGGTTTGGGAGTTAACATCAAAATTACATTTCTCGGCCATATCGCATAGATCTCACTGTGAAAAGGCTTAAATGACTTTTTTAATTAAGTTTAATGATTGCGCTCAAACCAAATGTCCTAGAACGAAATTTTCAAATGTAACTACTAGAATGTGATACAATACACTATTGGGTGAAGTTTAGTTGACTTCTGCGCAGCGGTTTGGGAGTTAACATCAAAATTACATTTCTCGGCCATATCGCATAGATCTCACTGTGAAAAGGCTTAAATGACTTTTTTAATTAAGTTTGATGATTGCGTTCAAACAAAATGTCCTAGAACAAAATTTTCAAATGTAACTACTAGATTGTGATACAATACACTATTGGGTGAAGTTTGGTTGACTTCTGCGCAGCGGTTTGGGAGTTAACATCAAAATTACATTTCTCGGCCATATCGCATAGATCTCACTGTGAAAAGGCTTAAATGGCTTTTTTGACCTAAGTTTGAGGATTTCGCTCAAATCAAATGTCCTAGAACCAAATTTTCACATGTAACTACTAGATTGTGATACAATACACTAATGGGTGAAGTTTGGTTTACTTCTGCGCAGCGGTTTGGGAGTTAACATCAAAATTACATTTCTCGGCCATATCGCATAGATCTCACTGTGAAAAGGCTTAAATGGCTTTTTTGACCTAAGTTTAATAATTGCGCTCAAACCAAATGTCCTAGAACGAAATTTTCAAATGTAACTACTAGAATGTGATACAATACACTATTGGGTGAAGTTTGGTTGACTTCTGCGCAGCGGTTTGGGAGTTAACATCAAAATTACATTTCCTGGCCATATCGCATAGATCTCACTGTGAAAAGGCTTAAATGGCTTTTTTGACCTAAGTTTGAGGATTGCGCTCAAATCAAATGTCCTAGAACCAAATTTCCACATGTAACTACTAGATTGTGATACAATACACCAATGGGTGAAGTTTGGTTTACTTCTGCGCAGCGGTTTGGGAGTTAACATCAAAATTACATTTCTCGGCCATATCGCATAGATCTCACTGTGAAAAGGCTTAAATGGCTTTTTTGACCTAAGTTTGAGGATTGCGCTCAAATCAAATGTCCTAGAACCAAATTTCCACATGTAACTACTAGATTGTGATACAATACACTATTGGGTGAAGTTTGGTTTACTTCTGCGCAGCGGTTTGGGAGTTAACATCAAAATTACATTTCTCGGCCATATCGCATAGATCTCACTGTGAAAAGGCTTAAATGGCTTTTTTGACCTAAGTTTAATGATTGCGCTCAAACCAAATGTCCTAGAACGAAATTTTCAAATGTAACTACTAGAATGTGATACAATACACTATTGGGTGAAGTTTGGTTGACTTCTGCGCAGCGGTTTGGGAGTTAACATCAAAATTACATTTCTCGGCCATATCGCATAGATCTCACTGTGAAAAGGCTTAAATGGCTTTTTTGACCTAAGTTTGAGGATTGCGCTCAAATCAAATGTCCTAGAACCAAATTTCCACATGTAACTACTAGATTGTGATACAATACACTAATGGGTGAAGTTTGGTTGACTTCTGCGCAGCGGTTTGGGAGTTAACATCAAAATTACATTTCTCGGCCATATCGCATAGATCTCACTGTGAAAAGGCTTAAATGACTTTTTTAATTAAGTTTGATGATTGCGCTCAAACCAAATGTCCTAGAACCAAATTTCCACATGTAACTACTAGATTGTGATACAATACACTATTGGGTGAAGTTTGGTTGACTTCTGCGCAGCGGTTTGGGAGTTAACATCAAAATTACATTTCTCGGCCATATCGCATAGATCTCACTGTGAAAAGGCTTAAATGACTTTTTTAATTAAGTTTGATGATTGCGTTCAAACAAAATGTCCTAGAACAAAATTTTCAAATGTAACTACTAGATTGTGATACAATACACTATTGGGTGAAGTTTGGTTGACTTCTGCGCAGCGGTTTGGGAGTTAACATCAAAATTACATTTCTCGGCCATATCGCATAGATCTCACTGTGAAAAGGCTTAAATGGCTTTTTTGACCTAAGTTTGAGGATTGCGCTCAAATCAAATGTCCTAGAACCAAATTTCCACATGTAACTACTAGATTGTGATACAATACACTAATGGGTGACGTTTGGTTGACTTCTGCGCAGCGGTTTGGGAGTTAACATCAAAATTACATTTCTCGGCCATATCGCATAGATCTCACTGTGAAAAGGCTTAAATGACTTTTTTAATTAAGTTTGATGATTGCGTTCAAACAAAATGTCCTAGAACAAAATTTTCAAATGTAACTACTAGATTGTGATACAATACACTATTGGGTGAAGTTTGGTTGACTTCTGCGCAGCGGTTTGGGAGTTAACATCAAAATTACATTTCTCGGCCATATCGCATAGATCTCACTGTGAAAAGGCTTAAATGACTTTTTTAATTAAGTTTGATGATTGCGTTCAAACAAAATGTCCTAGAACAAAATTTTCAAATGTAACTACTAGATTGTGATACAATACACTATTGGGTGAAGTTTGGTTGACTTCTGCGCAGCGGTTTGGGAGTTAACATCAAAATTACATTTCTCGGCCATATCGCATAGATCTCACTGTGAAAAGGCTTAAATGACTTTTTTAATTAAGTTTAATGATTGCGCTCAAACCAAATGTCCTAGAACGAAATTTTCAAATGTAACTACTAGAATGTAATACAATACACTATTGGGTGAAGTTTAGTTGACTTCTGCGCAGCGGTTTGGGAGTTAACATCAAAATTACATTTCTCGGCCATATCGCATAGATCTCACTGTGAAAAGGCTTAAATGGCTTTTTTGAACTAAGTTTAATGATTGCGTTCAAACCAAATGTCCTAGAACGAAATTTTCAAATGTAACTACTAGAATGTGATACAATACACTATTGGGTGAAGTTTGGTTGACTTCTGCGCAGCGGTTTGGGAGTTAACATCAAAATTACATTTCTCGGCCATATCGCATAGATCTCACTGTGAAAAGGCTTAAATGGCTTTTTTGACCTAAGTTTGAGGATTGCGCTCAAACAAAATGTCCTAGAACAAAATTTTCAAATGTAACTACTAGATTGTGATACAATACACTATTGGGTGAAGTTTGGTTTACTTCTGCGCAGCGGTTTGGGAGTTAACATCAAAATTACATTTCTCGGCCATATCGCATAGATCTCACTGTGAAAAGGCTTAAATGGCTTTTTTGACCTAAGTTTGAGGATTGCGCTCAAATCAAATGTCCTAGAACCAAATTTCCACATGTAACTACTAGATTGTGATACAATACACTAATGGGTGAAGTTTGGTTTACTTCTGCGCAGCGGTTTGGGAGTTAACATCAAAATTACATTTCTCGGCCATATCGCATAGATCTCACTGTGAAAAGGCTTAAATGGCTTTTTTGACCTAAGTTTGAGGATTGCGCTCAAATCAAATGTCCTAGAACCAAATTTCCACATGTAACTACTAGATTGTGATACAATACACTATTGGGTGAAGTTTGGTTTACTTCTGCGCAGCGGTTTGGGAGTTAACATCAAAATTACATTTCTCGGCCATATCGCATAGATCTCACTGTGAAAAGGCTTAAATGGCTTTTTTGACCTAAGTTTAATGATTGCGCTCAAACCAAATGTCCTAGAACGAAATTTTCAAATGTAACTACTAGAATGTGATACAATACACTATTGGGTGAAGTTTGGTTGACTTCTGCGCAGCGGTTTGGGAGTTAACATCAAAATTACATTTCTCGGCCATATCGCATAGATCTCACTGTGAAAAGGCTTAAATGGCTTTTTTGACCTAAGTTTGAGGATTGCGCTCAAATCAAATGTCCTAGAACCAAATTTCCACATGTAACTACTAGATTGTGATACAATACACTAATGGGTGAAGTTTGGTTTACTTCTGCGCAGCGGTTTGGGAGTTAACATCAAAATTACATTTCTCGGCCATATCGCATAGATCTCACTGTGAAAAGGCTTAAATGGCTTTTTTGACCTAAGTTTAATAATTGCGCTCAAACCAAATGTCCTAGAACCAAATTTCCACATGTAACTACTAGATTGTGATATAATACACTAATGGGTGAAGTTTGGTTTACTTCTGCGCAGCAGTTTGGGAGTTAACATCAAAATTACATTTCTCGGCCATATCGCATAGATCTCACTGTGAAAAGGCTTAAATGGCTTTTTTGACCTAAGTTTAATAATTGCGCTCAAACCAAATGTCCTAGAACGAAATTTTCAAATGTAACTACTAGAATGTGATACAATACACTATTGGGTGAAGTTTGACTGACTTCTGCGCAGCGGTTTGGGAGTTAACATCAAAATTACATTTCCTGGCCATATCGCATAGATCTCACTGTGAAAAGGCTTAAATGGCTTTTTTGACCTAAGTTTGAGGATTGCGCTCAAATCAAATGTCCTAGAACCAAATTTCCACATGCAACTACTAGATTGTGATACAATACACTAATGGGTGAAGTTTGGTTGACTTCTGCGCAGCGGTTTGGGAGTTAACATCAAAATTACATTTCTCGGCCATATCGCATAGATCTCACTGTGAAAAGGCTTAAATGACTTTTTTAATTAAGTTTAATGATTGCGCTCAAACCAAATGTCCTAGAACGAAATTTTCAAATGTAACTACTAGAATGTGATACAATACACTATTGGGTGAAGTTTAGTTGACTTCTGCGCAGCGGTTTGGGAGTTAACATCAAAATTACATTTCTCGGCCATATCGCATAGATCTCACTGTGAAAAGGCTTAAATGGCTTTTTTGACCTAAGTTTAATGATTGCGCTCAAACCAAATGTCCTAGAACGAAATTTTCAAATGTAACTACTAGAATGTGATACAATACACTATTGGGTGAAGTTTGGTTGACTTCTGCGCAGCGGTTTGGGAGTTAACATCAAAATTACATTTCTCGGCCATATCGCATAGATCTCACTGTGAAAAGGCTTAAATGACTTTTTTAATTAAGTTTGATGATTTCGTTCAAACAAAATGTCCTAGAACAAAGTTTTCAAATGTAACTACTTGATTGTGATACAATACACTATTGGGTGAAGTTTGGTTGACTTCTGCGCAGCGGTTTGGGAGTTAACATCAAAATTACATTTCTCGGCCATATCGCATAGATCTCACTGTGAAAAGGCTTAAATGGCTTTTTTGACCTAAGTTTAATAATTGCGCTCAAACCAAATGTCCTAGAACGAAATTTTCAAATGTAACTACTAGAATGTGATACAATACACTATTGGGTGAAGTTTGGTTGACTTCTGCGCAGCGGTTTGGGAGTTAACATCAAAATTACATTTCCTGGCCATATCGCATAGATCTCACTGTGAAAAGGCTTAAATGGCTTTTTTGACCTAAGTTTGAGGATTGCGCTCAAATCAAATGTCCTAGAACCAAATTTCCACATGTAACTACTAGATTGTGATATAATACACTAATGGGTGAAGTTTGGTTTACTTCTGCGCAGCAGTTTGGGAGTTAACATCAAAATTACATTTCTCGGCCATATCGCATAGATCTCACTGTGAAAAGGCTTAAATGGCTTTTTTGACCTAAGTTTAATAATTGCGCTCAAACCAAATGTCCTAGAACGAAATTTTCAAATGTAACTACTAGAATGTGATACAATACACTATTGGGTGAAGTTTGACTGACTTCTGCGCAGCGGTTTGGGAGTTAACATCAAAATTACATTTCCTGGCCATATCGCATAGATCTCACTGTGAAAAGGCTTAAATGGCTTTTTTGACCTAAGTTTGAGGATTGCGCTCAAATCAAATGTCCTATAACCAAATTTCCACATGCAACTACTAGATTGTGATACAATACACTAATGGGTGAAGTTTGGTTGACTTCTGCGCAGCGGTTTGGGAGTTAACATCAAAATTACATTTCTCGGCCATATCGCATAGATCTCACTGTGAAAAGGCTTAAATGACTTTTTTAATTAAGTTTAATGATTGCGCTCAAACCAAATGTCCTAGAACGAAATTTTCAAATGTAACTACTAGAATGTGATACAATACACTATTGGGTGAAGTTTAGTTGACTTCTGCGCAGCGGTTTGGGAGTTAACATCAAAATTACATTTCTCGGCCATATCGCATAGATCTCACTGTGAAAAGGCTTAAATGGCTTTTTTGACCTAAGTTTAATGATTGCGCTCAAACCAAATGTCCTAGAACGAAATTTTCAAATGTAACTACTAGAATGTGATACAATACACTATTGGGTGAAGTTTGGTTGACTTCTGCGCAGCGGTTTGGGAGTTAACATCAAAATTACATTTCTCGGCCATATCGCATAGATCTCACTGTGAAAAGGCTTAAATGACTTTTTTAATTAAGTTTGATGATTTCGTTCAAACAAAATGTCCTAGAACAAAGTTTTCAAATGTAACTACTTGATTGTGATACAATACACTATTGGGTGAAGTTTGGTTGACTTCTGCGCAGCGGTTTGGGAGTTAACATCAAAATTACATTTCTCGGCCATATCGCATAGATCTCACTGTGAAAAGGCTTAAATGGCTTTTTTGACCTAAGTTTAATAATTGCGCTCAAACCAAACGTCCTAGAACGAAATTTTCAAATGTAACTACTAGAATGTGATACAATACACTATTGGGTGAAGTTTGGTTGACTTCTGCGCAGCGGTTTGGGAGTTAACATCAAAATTACATTTCCTGGCCATATCGCATAGATCTCACTGTGAAAAGGCTTAAATGGCTTTTTTGACCTAAGTTTGAGGATTGCGCTCAAATCAAATGTCCTAGAACCAAATTTCCACATGTAACTACTAGATTGTGATACAATACACTAATGGGTGAAGTTTGGTTGACTTCTGCGCAGCGGTTTGGGAGTTAACATCAAAATTACATTTCTCGGCCATATCGCATAGATCTCACTGTGAAAAGGCTTAAATGACTTTTTTAATTAAGTTTAATGATTGCGCTCAAACCAAATGTCCTAGAACGAAATTTTTAAATGTAACTACTAGAATGTGATACAATACACTATTGGGTGAAGTTTAGTTGACTTCTGCGCAGCGGTTTGGGAGTTAACATCAAAATTACATTTCTCGGCCATATCGCATAGATCTCACTGTGAAAAGGCTTAAATGGCTTTTTTGACCTAAGTTTAATGATTGCGCTCAAACCAAATGTCCTAGAACGAAATTTTCAAATGTAACTACTAGAATGTGATACAATACACTATTGGGTGAAGTTTGGTTGACTTCTGCGCAGCGGTTTGGGAGTTAACATCAAAATTACATTTCTCGGCCATATCGCATAGATCTCACTGTGAAAAGGCTTAAATGACTTTTTTAATTAAGTTTGATGATTGCGTTCAAACAAAATGTCCGAGAACAAAGTTTTCAAATGTAACTACTAGATTGTGATACAATACACTATTGGGTGAAGTTTGGTTGACTTCTGCGCAGCGGTTTGGGAGTTAACATCAAAATTACATTTCTCGGCCATATCGCATAGATCTCACTGTGAAAAGGCTTAAATGACTTTTTTAATTAAGTTTAATGATTGCGCTCAAACCAAATGTCCTAGAACGAAATTTTCAAATGTAACTACTAGAATGTGATACAATACACTATTGGGTGAAGTTTAGTTGACTTCTGCGCAGCGGTTTGGGAGTTAACATCAAAATTACATTTCTCGGCCATATCGCATAGATCTCACTGTGAAAAGGCTTAAATGGCTTTTTTGACCTAAGTTTAATGATTGCGTTCAAACCAAATGTCCTAGAACGAAATTTTCAAATGTAACTACTAGATTGTGATACAATACACTATTGGGTGAAGTTTGGTTGACTTCTGCGCAGCGGTTTGGGAGTTAACATCAAAATTACATTTCTCGGCCATATCGCATAGATCTCACTGTGAAAAGGCTTAAATGGCTTTTTTGACCTAAGTTTGAGGATTGCGCTCAAATCAAATGTCCTAGAACCAAATTTCCACATGTAACTACTAGATTGTGATACAATACACTAATGGGTGAAGTTTGGTTTACTTCTGCGCAGCGGTTTGGGAGTTAACATCAAAATTACATTTCTCGGCCATATCGCATAGATCTCACTGTGAAAAGGCTTAAATGGCTTTTTTGACCTAAGTTTGAGGATTGCGCTCAAATCAAATGTCCTAGAACCAAATTTCTACATGTAACTACTAGATTGTGATACAATACACTATTGGGTGAAGTTTGGTTTACTTCTGCGCAGCGGTTTGGGAGTTAACATCAAAATTACATTTCTCGGCCATATCGCATAGATCTCACTGTGAAAAGGCTTAAATGGCTTTTTTGACCTAAGTTTAATGATTGCGCTCAAACCAAATGTCCTAGAACGAAATTTTCAAATGTAACTACTAGAATGTGATACAATACACTATTGGGTGAAGTTTGGTTGACTTCTGCGCAGCGGTTTGGGAGTTAACATCAAAATTACATTTCTCGGCCATATCGCATAGATCTCACTGTGAAAAGGCTTAAATGGCTTTTTTGACCTAAGTTTGAGGATTGCGCTCAAATCAAATGTCCTAGAACCAAATTTCCACATGTAACTACTAGATTGTGATACAATACACTAATGGGTGAAGTTTGGTTTACTTCTGCGCAGCGGTTTGGGAGTTAACATCAAAATTACATTTCTCGGCCATATCGCATAGATCTCACTGTGAAAAGGCTTAAATGGCTTTTTTGACCTAAGTTTAATAATTGCGCTCAAACCAAATGTCGTAGAACGAAATTTTCAAATGTAACTACTAGAATGTGATACAATACACTATTGGGTGAAGTTTGGTTGACTTCTGCGCAGCGGTTTGGGGGTTAACATCAAAATTACATTTCTCGGCCATATCGCATAGATCTCACTGTGAAAAGGCTTAAATGGCTTTTTTGACCTAAGTTTGAGGATTGCGCTCAAATCAAATGTCCTAGAACCAAATTTCCACATGTAACTACTAGATTGTGATACAATACACTAATGGGTGAAGTTTGGTTGACTTCTGCGCAGCGGTTTGGGAGTTAACATCAAAATTACATTTCTCGGCCATATCGCATAGATCTCACTGTGAAAAGGCTTAAATGGCTTTTTTGACCTAAGTTTGAGGATTTCGCTCAAATCAAATGTCCTAGAACCAAATTTCCACATGTAACTACTAGATTGTGATACAATACACTAATGGGTGAAGTTTGGTTTACTTCTGCGCAGCAGTTTGGGAGTTAACATCAAAATTACATTTCTCGGCCATATCGCATAGATCTCACTGTGAAAAGGCTTAAATGGCTTTTTTGACCTAAGTTTAATAATTGCGCTCAAACCAAATGTCCTAGAACGAAATTTTCAAATGTAACTACTAGAATGTGATACAATACACTATTGGGTGAAGTTTGACTGACTTCTGCGCAGCGGTTTGGGAGTTAACATCAAAATTACATTTCCTGGCCATATCGCATAGATCTCACTGTGAAAAGGCTTAAATGGCTTTTTTGACCTAAGTTTGAGGATTGCGCTCAAATCAAATGTCCTAGAACCAAATTTCCACATGCAACTACTAGATTGTGATACAATACACTAATGGGTGAAGTTTGGTTGACTTCTGCGCAGCGGTTTGGGAGTTAACATCAAAATTACATTTCTCGGCCATATCGCATAGATCTCACTGTGAAAAGGCTTAAATGACTTTTTTAATTAAGTTTAATGATTGCGCTCAAACCAAATGTCCTAGAACGAAATTTTCAAATGTAACTACTAGAATGTGATACAATACACTATTGGGTGAAGTTTAGTTGACTTCTGCGCAGCGGTTTGGGAGTTAACATCAAAATTACATTTCTCGGCCATATCGCATAGATCTCACTGTGAAAAGGCTTAAATGGCTTTTTTGACCTAAGTTTAATGATTGCGCTCAAACCAAATGTCCTAGAACGAAATTTTCAAATGTAACTACTAGAATGTGATACAATACACTATTGGGTGAAGTTTGACTGACTTCTGCGCAGCGGTTTGGGAGTTAACATCAAAATTACATTTCCTGGCCATATCGCATAGATCTCACTGTGAAAAGGCTTAAATGGCTTTTTTGACCTAAGTTTGAGGATTGCGCTCAAATCAAATGTCCTAGAACCAAATTTCCACATGCAACTACTAGATTGTGATACAATACACTAATGGGTGAAGTTTGGTTGACTTCTGCGCAGCGGTTTGGGAGTTAACATCAAAATTACATTTCTCGGCCATATCGCATAGATCTCACTGTGAAAAGGCTTAAATGACTTTTTTAATTAAGTTTGATGATTTCGTTCAAACAAAATGTCCTAGAACAAAGTTTTCAAATGTAACTACTTGATTGTGATACAATACACTATTGGGTGAAGTTTGGTTGACTTCTGTGCAGCGGTTTGGGAGTTAACATCAAAATTACATTTCTCGGCCATATCGCATAGATCTCACTGTGAAAAGGCTTAAATGACTTTTTTAATTAAGTTTAATGATTGCGCTCAAACCAAATGTCCTAGAACGAAATTTTCAAATGTAACTACTAGAATGTGATACAATACACTATTGGGTGAAGTTTAGTTGACTTCTGCGCAGCGGTTTGGGAGTTAACATCAAAATTACATTTCTCGGCCATATCGCATAGATCTCACTGTGAAAAGGCTTAAATGGCTTTTTTGACCTAAGTTTGAGGATTGCGCTCAAACAAAATGTCCTAGAACAAAATTTTCAAATGTAACTACTAGATTGTGATACAATACACTATTGGGTGAAGTTTGGTTGACTTCTGCGCAGCGGTTTGGGAGTTAACATCAAAATTACATTTCTCGGCCATATCGCATAGATCTCACTGTGAAAAGGCTTAAATGACTTTTTTAATTAAGTTTGATGATTGTGTTCAAACAAAATGTCCTAGAACAAAATTTTCAAATGTAACTACTAGATTGTGATACAATACACTATTGGGTGAAGTTTGGTTGACTTCTGCGCAGCGGTTTGGGAGTTAACATCAAAATTACATTTCTCGGCCATATCGCATAGATCTCACTGTGAAAAGGCTTAAATGGCTTTTTTGACCTAAGTTTGAGGATTGCGCTCAAATCAAATGTCCTAGAACCAAATTTCCACATGTAACTACTAGATTGTGATACAATACACTAATGGGTGAAGTTTGGTTTACTTCTGCGCAGCGGTTTGGGAGTTAACATCAAAATTACATTTCTCGGCCATATCGCATAGATCTCACTGTGAAAAGGCTTAAATGGCTTTTTTGACCTAAGTTTGAGGATTGCGCTCAAATCAAATGTCCTAGAACCAAATTTCCACATGTAACTACTAGATTGTGATACAATACACTATTGGGTGAAGTTTGGTTGACTTCTGCGCAGCGGTTTGGGAGTTAACATCAAAATTACATTTCTCGGCCATATCGCATAGATCTCACTGTGAAAAGGCTTAAATGGCTTTTTTGACCTAAGTTTAATGATTGCGCTCAAACCAAATGTCCTAGAACGAAATTTTCAAATGTAACTACTAGAATGTGATACAATACACTATTGGGTGAAGTTTGGTTGACTTCTGCGCAGCGGTTTGGGAGTTAACATCAAAATTACATTTCTCGGCCATATCGCATAGATCTCACTGTGAAAAGGCTTAAATGGCTTTTTTGACCTAAGTTTGAGGATTGCGCTCAAACAAAATGTCCTAGAACAAAATTTTCAAATGTAACTACTAGATTGTGATACAATACACTATTGGGTGAAGTTTGGTTGACTTCTGCGCAGCGGTTTGGGAGTTAACATCAAAATTACATTTCTCGGCCATATCGCATAGATCTCACTGTGAAAAGGCTTAAATGACTTTTTTAATTAAGTTTGATGATTGTGTTCAAACAAAATGTCCTAGAACAAAATTTTCAAATGTAACTACTAGATTGTGATACAATACACTATTGGGTGAAGTTTGGTTGACTTCTGCGCAGCGGTTTGGGAGTTAACATCAAAATTACATTTCTCGGCCATATCGCATAGATCTCACTGTGAAAAGGCTTAAATGACTTTTTTAATTAAGTTTGATGATTGCTTTCAAACAAAATGTCCTAGAACAAAATTTTCAAATGTAACTACTAGATTGTGATACAATACACTATTGGGTGAAGTTTGGTTGACTTCTGCGCAGCGGTTTGGGAATTAACATCAAAATTACATTTCTCGGCCATATCGCATAGATCTCACTGTGAAAAGGCTTAAATGGCTTTTTTGACCTAAGTTTGAGGATTTCGCTCAAATCAAATGTCCTAGAACCAAATTTCCACATGTAACTACTAGATTGTGATACAATACACTAATGGGTGAAGTTTGGTTGACTTCTGCGCAGCGGTTTGGGAGTTAACATCAAAATTACATTTCTCGGCCATATCGCATAGATCTCACTGTGAAAAGGCTTAAATGACTTTTTTAATTAAGTTTAATGATTGCGCTCAAACCAAATGTCCTAGAACGAAATTTTTAAATGTAACTACTAGAATGTGATACAATACACTATTGGGTGAAGTTTAGTTGACTTCTGCGCAGCGGTTTGGGAGTTAACATCAAAATTACATTTCTCGGCCATATCGCATAGATCTCACTGTGAAAAGGCTTAAATGGCTTTTTTGACCTAAGTTTAATGATTGCGCTCAAACCAAATGTCCTAGAACGAAATTTTCAAATGTAACTACTAGAATGTGATACAATACACTATTGGGTGAAGTTTGGTTGACTTCTGCGCAGCGGTTTGGGAGTTAACATCAAAATTACATTTCTCGGCCATATCGCATAGATCTCACTGTGAAAAGGCTTAAATGACTTTTTTAATTAAGTTTGATGATTGCGTTCAAACAAAATGTCCGAGAACAAAGTTTTCAAATGTAACTACTAGATTGTGATACAATACACTATTGGGTGAAGTTTGGTTGACTTCTGCGCAGCGGTTTGGGAGTTAACATCAAAATTACATTTCTCGGCCATATCGCATAGATCTCACTGTGAAAAGGCTTAAATGACTTTTTTAATTAAGTTTAATGATTGCGCTCAAACCAAATGTCCTAGAACGAAATTTTCAAATGTAACTACTAGAATGTGATACAATACACTATTGGGTGAAGTTTAGTTGACTTCTGCGCAGCGGTTTGGGAGTTAACATCAAAATTACATTTCTCGGCCATATCGCATAGATCTCACTGTGAAAAGGCTTAAATGGCTTTTTTGACCTAAGTTTAATGATTGCGTTCAAACCAAATGTCCTAGAACGAAATTTTCAAATGTAACTACTAGATTGTGATACAATACACTATTGGGTGAAGTTTGGTTGACTTCTGCGCAGCGGTTTGGGAGTTAACATCAAAATTACATTTCTCGGCCATATCGCATAGATCTCACTGTGAAAAGGCTTAAATGGCTTTTTTGACCTAAGTTTGAGGATTGCGCTCAAATCAAATGTCCTAGAACCAAATTTCCACATGTAACTACTAGATTGTGATACAATACACTAATGGGTGAAGTTTGGTTTACTTCTGCGCAGCGGTTTGGGAGTTAACATCAAAATTACATTTCTCGGCCATATCGCATAGATCTCACTGTGAAAAGGCTTAAATGGCTTTTTTGACCTAAGTTTGAGGATTGCGCTCAAATCAAATGTCCTAGAACCAAATTTCTACATGTAACTACTAGATTGTGATACAATACACTATTGGGTGAAGTTTGGTTTACTTCTGCGCAGCGGTTTGGGAGTTAACATCAAAATTACATTTCTCGGCCATATCGCATAGATCTCACTGTGAAAAGGCTTAAATGGCTTTTTTGACCTAAGTTTAATGATTGCGCTCAAACCAAATGTCCTAGAACGAAATTTTCAAATGTAACTACTAGAATGTGATACAATACACTATTGGGTGAAGTTTGGTTGACTTCTGCGCAGCGGTTTGGGAGTTAACATCAAAATTACATTTCTCGGCCATATCGCATAGATCTCACTGTGAAAAGGCTTAAATGGCTTTTTTGACCTAAGTTTGAGGATTGCGCTCAAATCAAATGTCCTAGAACCAAATTTCCACATGTAACTACTAGATTGTGATACAATACACTAATGGGTGAAGTTTGGTTTACTTCTGCGCAGCGGTTTGGGAGTTAACATCAAAATTACATTTCTCGGCCATATCGCATAGATCTCACTGTGAAAAGGCTTAAATGGCTTTTTTGACCTAAGTTTAATAATTGCGCTCAAACCAAATGTCGTAGAACGAAATTTTCAAATGTAACTACTAGAATGTGATACAATACACTATTGGGTGAAGTTTGGTTGACTTCTGCGCAGCGGTTTGGGGGTTAACATCAAAATTACATTTCTCGGCCATATCGCATAGATCTCACTGTGAAAAGGCTTAAATGGCTTTTTTGACCTAAGTTTGAGGATTGCGCTCAAATCAAATGTCCTAGAACCAAATTTCCACATGTAACTACTAGATTGTGATACAATACACTAATGGGTGAAGTTTGGTTGACTTCTGCGCAGCGGTTTGGGAGTTAACATCAAAATTACATTTCTCGGCCATATCGCATAGATCTCACTGTGAAAAGGCTTAAATGGCTTTTTTGACCTAAGTTTGAGGATTTCGCTCAAATCAAATGTCCTAGAACCAAATTTCCACATGTAACTACTAGATTGTGATACAATACACTAATGGGTGAAGTTTGGTTTACTTCTGCGCAGCAGTTTGGGAGTTAACATCAAAATTACATTTCTCGGCCATATCGCATAGATCTCACTGTGAAAAGGCTTAAATGGCTTTTTTGACCTAAGTTTAATAATTGCGCTCAAACCAAATGTCCTAGAACGAAATTTTCAAATGTAACTACTAGAATGTGATACAATACACTATTGGGTGAAGTTTGACTGACTTCTGCGCAGCGGTTTGGGAGTTAACATCAAAATTACATTTCCTGGCCATATCGCATAGATCTCACTGTGAAAAGGCTTAAATGGCTTTTTTGACCTAAGTTTGAGGATTGCGCTCAAATCAAATGTCCTAGAACCAAATTTCCACATGCAACTACTAGATTGTGATACAATACACTAATGGGTGAAGTTTGGTTGACTTCTGCGCAGCGGTTTGGGAGTTAACATCAAAATTACATTTCTCGGCCATATCGCATAGATCTCACTGTGAAAAGGCTTAAATGACTTTTTTAATTAAGTTTAATGATTGCGCTCAAACCAAATGTCCTAGAACGAAATTTTCAAATGTAACTACTAGAATGTGATACAATACACTATTGGGTGAAGTTTAGTTGACTTCTGCGCAGCGGTTTGGGAGTTAACATCAAAATTACATTTCTCGGCCATATCGCATAGATCTCACTGTGAAAAGGCTTAAATGGCTTTTTTGACCTAAGTTTAATGATTGCGCTCAAACCAAATGTCCTAGAACGAAATTTTCAAATGTAACTACTAGAATGTGATACAATACACTATTGGGTGAAGTTTGACTGACTTCTGCGCAGCGGTTTGGGAGTTAACATCAAAATTACATTTCCTGGCCATATCGCATAGATCTCACTGTGAAAAGGCTTAAATGGCTTTTTTGACCTAAGTTTGAGGATTGCGCTCAAATCAAATGTCCTAGAACCAAATTTCCACATGCAACTACTAGATTGTGATACAATACACTAATGGGTGAAGTTTGGTTGACTTCTGCGCAGCGGTTTGGGAGTTAACATCAAAATTACATTTCTCGGCCATATCGCATAGATCTCACTGTGAAAAGGCTTAAATGACTTTTTTAATTAAGTTTGATGATTTCGTTCAAACAAAATGTCCTAGAACAAAGTTTTCAAATGTAACTACTTGATTGTGATACAATACACTATTGGGTGAAGTTTGGTTGACTTCTGTGCAGCGGTTTGGGAGTTAACATCAAAATTACATTTCTCGGCCATATCGCATAGATCTCACTGTGAAAAGGCTTAAATGACTTTTTTAATTAAGTTTAATGATTGCGCTCAAACCAAATGTCCTAGAACGAAATTTTCAAATGTAACTACTAGAATGTGATACAATACACTATTGGGTGAAGTTTAGTTGACTTCTGCGCAGCGGTTTGGGAGTTAACATCAAAATTACATTTCTCGGCCATATCGCATAGATCTCACTGTGAAAAGGCTTAAATGGCTTTTTTGACCTAAGTTTGAGGATTGCGCTCAAACAAAATGTCCTAGAACAAAATTTTCAAATGTAACTACTAGATTGTGATACAATACACTATTGGGTGAAGTTTGGTTGACTTCTGCGCAGCGGTTTGGGAGTTAACATCAAAATTACATTTCTCGGCCATATCGCATAGATCTCACTGTGAAAAGGCTTAAATGACTTTTTTAATTAAGTTTGATGATTGTGTTCAAACAAAATGTCCTAGAACAAAATTTTCAAATGTAACTACTAGATTGTGATACAATACACTATTGGGTGAAGTTTGGTTGACTTCTGCGCAGCGGTTTGGGAGTTAACATCAAAATTACATTTCTCGGCCATATCGCATAGATCTCACTGTGAAAAGGCTTAAATGGCTTTTTTGACCTAAGTTTGAGGATTGCGCTCAAATCAAATGTCCTAGAACCAAATTTCCACATGTAACTACTAGATTGTGATACAATACACTAATGGGTGAAGTTTGGTTTACTTCTGCGCAGCGGTTTGGGAGTTAACATCAAAATTACATTTCTCGGCCATATCGCATAGATCTCACTGTGAAAAGGCTTAAAT
This sequence comes from Corythoichthys intestinalis, assembly GCF_030265065.1. NCBI lineage: Eukaryota > Metazoa > Chordata > Actinopteri > Syngnathiformes > Syngnathidae > Corythoichthys > Corythoichthys intestinalis. Next base: position 2,697,539 of record NW_026651596.1, read on the forward strand.
GGCTTTTTTGACCTAAGTTTGAGGATTGCGCTCAAATCAAATGTCCTAGAACCAAATTTCCACATGTAACTACTAGATTGTGATACAATACACTATTGGGTGAAGTTTGGTTGACTTCTGCGCAGCGGTTTGGGAGTTAACATCAAAATTACATTTCTCGGCCATATCGCATAGATCTCACTGTGAAAAGGCTTAAATGGCTTTTTTGACCTAAGTTTAATGATTGCGCTCAAACCAAATGTCCTAGAACGAAATTTTCAAATGTAACTACTAGAATGTGATACAATACACTATTGGGTGAAGTTTGGTTGACTTCTGCGCAGCGGTTTGGGAGTTAACATCAAAATTACATTTCTCGGCCATATCGCATAGATCTCACTGTGAAAAGGCTTAAATGGCTTTTTTGACCTAAGTTTGAGGATTGCGCTCAAACAAAATGTCCTAGAACAAAATTTTCAAATGTAACTACTAGATTGTGATACAATACACTATTGGGTGAAGTTTGGTTGACTTCTGCGCAGCGGTTTGGGAGTTAACATCAAAATTACATTTCTCGGCCATATCGCATAGATCTCACTGTGAAAAGGCTTAAATGACTTTTTTAATTAAGTTTGATGATTGTGTTCAAACAAAATGTCCTAGAACAAAATTTTCAAATGTAACTACTAGATTGTGATACAATACACTATTGGGTGAAGTTTGGTTGACTTCTGCGCAGCGGTTTGGGAGTTAACATCAAAATTACATTTCTCGGCCATATCGCATAGATCTCACTGTGAAAAGGCTTAAATGACTTTTTTAATTAAGTTTGATGATTGCTTTCAAACAAAATGTCCTAGAACAAAATTTTCAAATGTAACTACTAGATTGTGATACAATACACTATTGGGTGAAGTTTGGTTGACTTCTGCGCAGCGGTTTGGGAATTAACATCAAAATTACATTTCTCGGCCATATCGCATAGATCTCACTGTGAAAAGGCTTAAATGGCTTTTTTGACCTAAGTTTGAGGATTTCGCTCAAATCAAATGTCCTAGAACCAAATTTCCACATGTAACTACTAGATTGTGATACAATACACTAATGGGTGAAGTTTGGTTTACTTCTGCGCAGCGGTTTATGAGTTAACATCAAAATTACATATTTCGGCCATATCGCATAGATCTCACTGTGAAAAGGCTTAAATGACTTTTTTAATTAAGTTTGATGATTGCGTTCAAACAAAATGTCCTAGAACAAAGTTTTCAAATGTAACTACTAGATTGTGATACAATACACTATTGGGTGAAGTTTGGTTGACTTCTGCGCAGCGGTTTGGGAGTTAACATCAAAATTACATTTCTCGGCCATATCGCATAGATCTCACTGTGAAAAGGCTTAAATGGCTTTTTTGACCTAAGTTTGAGGATTTCGCTCAAATCAAATGTCCTAGAACCAAATTTCCACATGTAACTACTAGATTGTGATACAATACACTAATGGGTGAAGTTTGGTTTACTTCTGCGCAGCGGTTTGGGAGTTAACATCAAAATTACATTTCTCGGCCATATCGCATAGATCTCACTGTGAAAAGGCTTAAATGACTTTTTTAATTAAGTTTGATGATTGCGTTCAAACAAAATGTCCTAGAACAAAGTTTTCAAATGTAACTACTAGATTGTGATACAATACACTATTGGGTGAAGTTTGGTTGACTTCTGCGCAGCGGTTTGGGAGTTAACATCAAAATTACATTTCTCGGCCATATCGCATAGATCTCACTGTGAAAAGGCTTAAATGGCTTTTTTGACCTAAGTTTAATGATTGCGCTCAAACCAAATGTCCTAGAACGAAATTTTCAAATGTAACTACTAGAATGTGATACAATACACTATTGGGTGAAGTTTGGTTGACTTCTGCGCAGCGGTTTGGGAGTTAACATCAAAATTACATTTCTCGGCCATATCGCATAGATCTCACTGTGAAAAGGCTTAAATGACTTTTTTAATTAAGTTTGATGATTTCGTTCAAACAAAATGTCCTAGAACAAAGTTTTCAAATGTAACTACTTGATTGTGATACAATACACTATTGGGTGAAGTTTGGTTGACTTCTGCGCAGCGGTTTGGGAGTTAACATCAAAATTACATTTCTCGGCCATATCGCATAGATCTCACTGTGAAAAGGCTTAAATGACTTTTTTAATTAAGTTTAATGATTGCGCTCAAACCAAATGTCCTAGAACGAAATTTTCAAATGTAACTACTAGAATGTGATACAATACACTATTGGGTGAAGTTTAGTTGACTTCTGCGCAGCGGTTTGGGAGTTAACATCAAAATTACATTTCTCGGCCATATCGCATAGATCTCACTGTGAAAAGGCTTAAATGGCTTTTTTGACCTAAGTTTGAGGATTGCGCTCAAACAAAATGTCCTAGAACAAAATTTTCAAATGTAACTACTAGATTGTGATACAATACACTATTGGGTGAAGTTTGGTTGACTTCTGCGCAGCGGTTTGGGAGTTAACATCAAAATTACATTTCTCGGCCATATCGCATAGATCTCACTGTGAAAAGGCTTAAATGACTTTTTTAATTAAGTTTGATGATTGTGTTCAAACAAAATGTCCTAGAACAAAATTTTCAAATGTAACTACTAGATTGTGATACAATACACTATTGGGTGAAGTTTGGTTGACTTTTGCGCAGCGGTTTGGGAGTTAACATCAAAATTACATTTCTCGGCCATATCGCATAGATCTCACTGTGAAAAGGCTTAAATGGCTTTTTTGACCTAAGTTTGAGGATTGCGCTCAAATCAAATGTCCTAGAACCAAATTTCCACATGTAACTACTAGATTGTGATACAATACACTAATGGGTGAAGTTTGGTTTACTTCTGCGCAGCGGTTTGGGAGTTAACATCAAAATTACATTTCTCGGCCATATCGCATAGATCTCACTGTGAAAAGGCTTAAATGGCTTTTTTGACCTAAGTTTGAGGATTGCGCTCAAATCAAATGTCCTAGAACCAAATTTCCACATGTAACTACTAGATTGTGATACAATACACTATTGGGTGAAGTTTGGTTTACTTCTGCGCAGCGGTTTGGGAGTTATCAAAATTACATTTCTCGGCCATATCGCATAGATCTCACTATGAAAAGGCTTAAATGGCTTTTTTGACCTAAGTTTAATGATTGCGCTCAAACCAAATGTCCTAGAACGAAATTTTCAAATGTAACTACTAGAATGTGATACAATACACTATTGGGTGAAGTTTGGTTGACTTCTGCGCAGCGGTTTGGGAGTTAACATCAAAATTACATTTCTCGGCCATATCGCATAGATCTCACTGTGAAAAGGCTTAAATGGCTTTTTTGACCTAAGTTTGAGGATTGCGCTCAAATCAAATGTCCTAGAACCAAATTTCCACATGTAACTACTAGATTGTGATACAATACACTAATGGGTGAAGTTTGGTTGACTTCTGCGCAGCGGTTTGGGAGTTAACATCAAAATTACATTTCTCGGCCATATCGCATAGATCTCACTGTGAAAAGGCTTAAATGACTTTTTTAATTAAGTTTGATGATTGCGTTCAAACAAAATGTCCTAGAACAAAGTTTTCAAATGTAACTACTAGATTGTGATACAATACACTATTGGGTGAAGTTTGGTTGACTTCTGCGCAGCGGTTTGGGAGTTAACATCAAAATTACATTTCTCGGCCATATCGCATAGATCTCACTGTGAAAAGGCTTAAATGGCTTTTTTGACCTAAGTTTAATGATTGCGCTCAAACCAAATGTCCTAGAACGAAATTTTCAAATGTAACTACTAGAATGTGATACAATACACTATTGGGTGAAGTTTGGTTGACTTCTGCGCAGCGGTTTGGGAGTTAACATCAAAATTACATTTCTCGGCCATATCGCATAGATCTCACTGTGAAAAGGCTTAAATGGCTTTTTTGACCTAAGTTTGAGGATTGCGCTCAAACAAAATGTCCTAGAACAAAATTTTCAAATGTAACTACTAGATTGTGATACAATACACTATTGGGTGAAGTTTGGTTGACTTCTGCGCAGCGGTTTGGGAGTTAACATCAAAATTACATTTCTCGGCCATATCGCATAGATCTCACTGTGAAAAGGCTTAAATGACTTTTTTAATTAAGTTTGATGATTGTGTTCAAACAAAATGTCCTAGAACAAAATTTTCAAATGTAACTACTAGATTGTGATACAATACACTATTGGGTGAAGTTTGGTTGACTTCTGCGCAGCGGTTTGGGAGTTAACATCAAAATTACATTTCTTGGCCATATCGCATAGATCTCACTGTGAAAAGGCTTAAATGACTTTTTTAATTAAGTTTGATGATTGCTTTCAAACAAAATGTCCTAGAACAAAATTTTCAAATGTAACTACTAGATTGTGATACAATACACTATTGGGTGAAGTTTGGTTGACTTCTGCGCAGCGGTTTGGGAGTTAACATCAAAATTACATTTCTCGGCCATATCGCATAGATCACACTGTGAAAAGGCTTAAATGACTTTTTTAATTAAGTTTGATGATTGCGTTCAAACAAAATGTCCTAGAACAAAATTTTCAAATGTAACTACTAGATTGTGATACAATACACTATTGGGTGAAGTTTGGTTGACTTCTGCGCAGCGGTTTGGGAGTTAACATCAAAATTACATTTCTCGGCCATATCGCATAGATCTCACTGTGAAAAGGCTTAAATGGCTTTTTTGACCTAAGTTTGAGGATTTCGCTCAAATCAAATGTCCTAGACCCAAATTTCCACATGTAACTACTAGATTGTGATACAATACACTAATGGGTGAAGTTTGGTTTACTTCTGCGCAGCGGTTTGGGAGTTAACATCAAAATTACATTTCTCGGCCATATCGCATAGATCTCACTGTGAAAAGGCTTAAATGACTTTTTTAATTAAGTTTGATGATTGCGTTCAAACAAAATGTCCTAGAACAAAGTTTTCCAATGTAACTACTAGATTGTGATACAATACACTATTGGGTGAAGTTTGGTTGACTTCTGCGCAGCGGTTTGGGAGTTAACATCAAAATTACATTTCTCGGCCATATCGCATAGATCTCACTGTGAAAAGGCTTAAATGGCTTTTTTGACCTAAGTTTAATGATTGCGCTCAAACCAAATGTCCTAGAACGAAATTTTCAAATGTAACTACTAGAATGTGATACAATACACTATTGGGTGAAGTTTGGTTGACTTCTGCGCAGCGGTTTGGGAGTTAACATCAAAATTACATTTCTCGGCCATATCGCATAGATCTCACTGTGAAAAGGCTTAAATGACTTTTTTAATTAAGTTTGATGATTGTGTTCAAACAAAATGTCCTAGAACAAAATTTTCAAATGTAACTACTAGATTGTGATACAATACACTATTGGGTGAAGTTTGGTTGACTTCTGCGCAGCGGTTTGGGAGTTAACATCAAAATTACATTTCTTGGCCATATCGCATAGATCTCACTGTGAAAAGGCTTAAATGGCTTTTTTGACCTAAGTTTGAGGATTGCGCTCAAATCAAATGTCCTAGAACCAAATTTCCACATGTAACTACTAGATTCTGATACAATACACTAATGGGTGAAGTTTGGTTTACTTCTGCGCAGCGGTTTGGGAGTTAACATCAAAATTACATTTCTCGGCCATATCGCATAGATCTCACTGTGAAAAGGCTTAAATGGCTTTTTTGACATAAGTTTAATAATTGCGCTCAAACCAAATGTCGTATAACGAAATTTTCAAATGTAACTACTAGAATGTGATACAATACACTATTGGGTGAAGTTTGGTTGACTTCTGCGCAGCGGTTTGGGAGTTAACATCAAAATTACATTTCTCGGCCATATCGCATAGATCTCACTGTGAAAAGGCTTAAATGGCTATTTTGACCTAAGTTTGAGGATTGCGCTCAAATCAAATGTCCTAGAACCAAATTTCCACATGTAACTACTAGATTGTGATACAATACACTAATGGGTGAAGTTTGGTTGACTTCTGCGCAGCGGTTTGGGAGTTAACATCAAAATTACATTTCTCGGCCATATCGCATAGATCTCACTGTGAAAAGGCTTAAATGACTTTTTTAATTAAGTTTAATGATTGCGCTCAAACCAAATGTCCTAGAACGAAATTTTCAAATGTAACTACTAGAATGTGATACAATACACTATTGGGTGAAGTTTAGTTGACTTCTGCGCAGCGGTTTGGGAGTTAACATCAAAATTACATTTCTCGGCCATATCGCATAGATCTCACTGTGAAAAGGCTTAAATGGCTTTTTTGACCTAAGTTTGAGGATTGCGCTCAAATCAAATGTCCTAGAACCAAATTTCCACATGTAACTACTAGATTGTGATACAATACACTAATTGGTGAAGTTTGGTTGACTTCTGCGCAGCGGTTTGGGAGTTAACATCAAAATTACATTTCTCGGCCATATCGCATAGATCTCACTGTGAAAAGGCTTAAATGACTTTTTTAAATAAGTTTGATGATTGCGTTCAAACAAAATGTCCTAGAACAAAATTTTCAAATGTAACTACTAGATTGTGATACAATACACTATTGGGTGAAGTTTGGTTGACTTCTGCGCAGCGGTTTGGGAGTTAACATCAAAATTACATTTCTCGGCCATATCGCATAGATCTCACTGTGAAAAGGCTTAAATGACTTTTTTAATTAAGTTTGATGATTGCGTTCAAACAAAATGTCCTAGAACAAAATTTTCAAATGTAACTACTAGATTGTGATACAATACACTATTGGGTGAAGTTTGGTTGACTTCTGCGCAGCGGTTTGGGAGTTAACATCAAAATTACATTTCTCGGCCATATCGCATAGATCTCACTGTGAAAAGGCTTAAATGGCTTTTTTGACCTAAGTTTGAGGATTTCGCTCAAATCAAATGTCCTAGAACCAAATTTCCACATGTAACTACTAGATTGTGATACAATACACTAATGGGTGAAGTTTGGTTGACTTCTGCGCAGCGGTTTGGGAGTTAACATCAAAATTACATTTCTCGGCCATATCGCATAGATCTCACTGTGAAAAGGCTTAAATGGCTTTTTTGACCTAAGTTTAATAATTGCGCTCAAACCAAATGTCCTAGAACAAAATTTTCAAATGTAACTACTACAATGTGATACAATACACTATTGGGTGAAGTTTGGTTGACTTCTGCGCAGCGGTTTGGGAGTTAACATCAAAATTACATTTCCTGGCCATATCGCATAGATCTCACTGTGAAAAGGCTTAAATGGCTTTTTTGACCTAAGTTTGAGGATTGCGCTCAAATCAAATGTCCTAGAACCAAATTTCCACATGTAATTACTAGATTGTGATACAATACACTAATGGGTGAAGTTTGGTTTACTTCTGCGCAGCGGTTTGGGAGTTAACATCAAAATTACATTTCTCGGCCATATCGCATAGATCTCACTGTGAAAAGGCTTAAATGGCTTTTTTGACCTAAGTTTAATAATTGCGCTCAAACCAAATGTCGTAGAACGAAATTTTCAAATGTAACTACTAGAATGTGATACAATACACTATTGGGTGAAGTTTGGTTGACTTCTGCGCAGCGGTTTGGGAGTTAACATCAAAATTACATTTCTCGGCCATATCGCATAGATCTCACTGTGAAAAGGCTTAAATGGCTTTTTTGACCTAAGTTTGAGGATTGCGCTCAAATCAAATGTCCTAGAACCAAATTTCCACATGTAACTACTAGATTGTGATACAATACACTAATGGGTGAAGTTTGGTTGACTTCTGCGCAGCGGTTTGGGAGTTAACATCAAAATTACATTTCTCGGCCATATCGCATAGATCTCACTGTGAAAAGGCTTAAATGGCTTTTTTGACCTAAGTTTGAGGATTTCGCTCAAATCAAATGTCCTAGAACCAAATTTCCACATGTAACTACTAGATTGTGATACAATACACTAATGGGTGAAGTTTGGTTTACTTCTGCGCAGCAGTTTGGGAGTTAACATCAAAATTACATTTCTCGGCCATATCGCATAGATCTCACTGTGAAAAGGCTTAAATGGCTTTTTTGACCTAAGTTTAATAATTGCGCTCAAACCAAATGTCCTAGAACGAAATTTTCAAATGTAACTACTAGAATGTGATACAATACACTATTGGGTGAAGTTTGACTGACTTCTGCGCAGCGGTTTGGGAGCTAACATCAAAATTACATTTCTCGGCCATATCGCATAGATCTCACTTTGAAAAGGCTTAAATGGCTTTTTTGACCTAAGTTTGAGGATTGCGCTCAAATCAAATGTCCTAGAACCAAATTTCCACATGCAACTACTAGATTGTGATACAATACACTAATGGGTGAAGTTTGGTTGACTTCTGCGCAGCGGTTTGGGAGTTAACATCAAAATTACATTTCTCGGCCATATCGCATAGATCTCACTGTGAAAAGGCTTAAATGACTTTTTTAATTAAGTTTAATGATTGCGCTCAAACCAAATGTCCTAGAACGAAATTTTTAAATGTAACTACTAGAATGTGATACAATACACTATTGGGTGAAGTTTAGTTGACTTCTGCGCAGCGGTTTGGGAGTTAACATCAAAATTACATTTCTCGGCCATACCGCATAGATCTCACTGTGAAATGGCTTAAATGGCTTTTTTGACCTAAGTTTAATGATTGCGCTCAAACCAAATGTCCTAGAACGAAATTTTCAAATGTAACTACTAGAATGTGATACAATACACTATTGGGTGAAGTTTGGTTGACTTCTGCGCAGCGGTTTGGGAGTTAACATCAAAATTACATTTCTCGGCCATATCGCATAGATCTCACTGTGAAAAGGCTTAAATGACTTTTTTAATTAAGTTTGATGATTTCGTTCAAACAAAATGTCCTAGAACAAAGTTTTCAAATGTAACTACTTGATTGTGATACAATACACTATTGGGTGAAGTTTGGTTGACTTCTGCGCAGCGGTTTGGGAGTTAACATCAAAATTACATTTCTCGGCCATATCGCATAGATCTCACTGTGAAAAGGCTTAAATGACTTTTTTAATTAAGTTTAATGATTGCGCTCAAACCAAATGTCCTAGAACGAAATTTTCAAATGTAACTACTAGAATGTGATACAATACACTATTGGGTGAAGTTTAGTTGACTTCTGCGCAGCGGTTTGGGAGTTAACATCAAAATTACATTTCTCGGCCATATCGCATAGATCTCACTGTGAAAAGGCTTAAATGGCTTTTTTGACCTAAGTTTGAGGATTGCGCTCAAACAAAATGTCCTAGAACAAAATTTTCAAATGTGACTACTAGATTGTGATACAATACACTATTGGGTGAAGTTTGGTTGACTTCTGCGCAGCGGTTTGGGAGTTAACATCAAAATTACATTTCTCGGCCATATCGCATAGATCTCACTGTGAAAAGGCTTAAATGGCTTTTTTGACCTAAGTTTGAGGATTGCGCTCAAATCAAATGTCCTAGAACCAAATTTCTACATGTAACTACTAGATTGTGATACAATACACTAATGGGTGAAGTTTGGTTTACTTCTGCGCAGCGGTTTGGGAGTTAACATCAAAATTACATTTCTCGGCCATATCGCATAGATCTCACTGTGAAAAGGCTTAAATGGCTTTTTTGACCTAAGTTTGAGGATTGCGCTCAAATCAAATGTCCTAGAACCAAATTTCCACATGTAACTACTAGATTGTGATACAATACACTATTGGGTGAAGTTTGGTTTACTTCTGCGCAGCGGTTTGGGAGTTAACATCAAAATTACATTTCTCGGCCATATCGCATAGATCTCACTGTGAAAAGGCTTAAATGGCTTTTTTGACCTAAGTTTAATGATTGCGCTCAAACCAAATGTCCTAGAACGAAATTTTCAAATGTAACTACTAGAATGTGATACAATACACTATTGGGTGAAGTTTGGTTGACTTCTGCGCAGCGGTTTGGGAGTTAACATCAAAATTACATTTCTCGGCCATATCGCATAGATCTCACTGTGAAAAGGCTTAAATGGCTTTTTTGACCTAAGTTTGAGGATTGCGCTCAAATCAAATGTCCTAGAACCAAATTTCCACATGTAACTACTAGATTGTGATACAATACACTAATGGGTGAAGTTTGGTTTACTTCTGCGCAGCGGTTTGGGAGTTAACATCAAAATTACATTTCTCGGCCATATCGCATAGATCTCACTGTGAAAAGGCTTAAATGGCTTTTTTGACCTAAGTTTAATAATTGCGCTCAAACCAAATGTCGTAGAACGAAATTTTCAAATGTAACTACTAGAATGTGATACAATACACTATTGGGTGAAGTTTGGTTGACTTCTGCGCAGCGGTTTGGGAGTTAACATCAAAATTACATTTCTCGGCCATATCGCATAGATCTCACTGTGAAAAGGCTTAAATGGCTTTTTTGACCTAAGTTTAATAATTGCGGTCAAACCAAATGTCCTAGAACGAAATTTTCAAATGTAACTACTAGAATGTGATACAATACACTATTGGGTGAAGTTTGACTGACTTCTGCGCAGCGGTTTGGGAGTTAACATCAAAATTACATTTCCTGGCCATATCGCATAGATCTCACTGTGAAAAGGCTTAAATGGCTTTTTTGACCTAAGTTTGAGGATTGCGCTCAAATCAAATGTCCTAGAACCAAATTTCCACATGCAACTACTAGATTGTGATACAATACACTAATGGGTGAAGTTTGGTTGACTTCTGCGCAGCGGTTTGGGAGTTAACATCAAAATTACATTTCTCGGCCATATCGCATAGATCTCACTGTGAAAAGGCTTAAATGACTTTTTTAATTAAGTTTAATGATTGCGCTCAAACCAAATGTCCTAGAACGAAATTTTCAAATGTAACTACTAGAATGTGATACAATACATTATTGGGTGAAGTTTAGTTGACTTCTGCGCAGCGGTTTGGGAGTTAACATCAAAATTACATTTCTCGGCCATATCGCATAGATCTCACTGTGAAAAGGCTTAAATGGCTTTTTTGACCTAAGTTTAATGATTGCGCTCAAACCAAATGTCCTAGAACGAAATTTTCAAATGTAACTACTAGAATGTGATACAATACACTATTGGGTGAAGTTTGGTTGACTTCGGCGCAGCGGTTTGGGAGTTAACATCAAAATTACATTTCTCGGCCATATCGCATAGATCTCACTGTGAAAAGGCTTAAATGACTTTTTTAATTAAGTTTGATGATTTCGTTCAAACAAAATGTCCTAGAACAAAGTTTTCAAATGTAACTACTTGATTGTGATACAATACACTATTGGGTGAAGTTTGGTTGACTTCTGCGCAGCGGTTTGGGAGTTAACATCAAAATTACATTTCTCGGCCATATCGCATAGATCTCACTGTGAAAAGGCTTAAATGACTTTTTTAATTAAGTTTAATGATTGCGCTCAAACCAAATGTCCTAGAACGAAATTTTCAAATGTAACTACTAGAATGTGATACAATACACTATTGGGTGAAGTTTAGTTGACTTCTGCGCAGCGGTTTGGGAGTTAACATCAAAATTACATTTCTCGGCCATATCGCATAGATCTCACTGTGAAAAGGCTTAAATGGCTTTTTTGACCTAAGTTTGAGGATTGCGCTCAAACAAAATGTCCTAGAACAAAATTTTCAAATGTAACTACTAGATTGTGATACAATACACTATTGGGTGAAGTTTGGTTGACTTCTGCGCAGCGGTTTGGGAGTTAACATCAAAATTACATTTCTCGGCCATATCGCATAGATCTCACTGTGAAAAGGCTTAAATGACTTTTTTAATTAAGTTTGATGATTGTGTTCAAACAAAATGTCCTAGAACAAAATTTTCAAATGTAACTACTAGATTGTGATACAATACACTATTGGGTGAAGTTTGGTTGACTTCTGCGCAGCGGTTTGGGAGTTAACATCAAAATTACATTTCTCGGCCATATCGCATAGATCTCACTGTGAAAAGGCTTAAATGGCTTTTTTGACCTAAGTTTGAGGATTGCGCTCAAATCAAATGTCCTAGAACCAAATTTCCACATGTAACTACTAGATTTTGATACAATACACTATTGGGTGAAGTTTGGTTTACTTCTGCGCAGCGGTTTGGGAGTTAACATCAAAATTAAATTTCTCGGCCATATCGCATAGATCTCACTGTGAAAAGGCTTAAATGGCTTTTTTGACCTAAGTTTGAGGATTGCGCTCAAATCAAATGTCCTAGAACCAAATTTCCACATGTAACTACTAGATTGTGATACAATACACTATTGGGTGAAGTTTGGTTTACTTCTGCGCAGCGGTTTGGGAGTTAACATCAAAATTACATTTCTCGGCCATATCGCATAGATCTCACTGTGAAAAGGCTTAAATGGCTTTTTTGACCTAAGTTTAATGATTGCGCTCAAACCAAATGTCCTAGAACGAAATTTTCAAATGTAACTACTAGAATGTGATACAATACACTATTGGGTGAAGTTTGGTTGACTTCTGCGCAGCGGTTTGGGAGTTAACATCAAAATTACATTTCTCGGCCATATCGCATAGATCTCACTGTGAAAAGGCTTAAATGGCTTTTTTGACCTAAGTTTGAGGATTGCGCTCAAATCAAATGTCCTAGAACCAAATTTCCACATGTAACTACTAGATTGTGATACAATACACTAATGGGTGAAGTTTGGTTGACTTCTGCGCAGCGGTTTGGGAGTTAACATCAAAATTACATTTCTCGGCCATATCGCATAGATCTCACTGTGAAAAGGCTTAAATGACTTTTTTAATTAAGTTTGATGATTGCGTTCAAACAAAATGTCCTAGAACAAAGTTTTCAAATGTAACTACTAGATTGTGATACAATACACTATTGGGTGAAGTTTGGTTGTCTTCTGCGCAGCGGTTTGGGAGTTAACATCAAAATTACATTTCTCGGCCATATCGCATAGATCTCACTGTGAAAAGGCTTAAATGGCTTTTTTGACCTAAGTTTAATGATTGCGCTCAAACCAAATGTCCTAGAACGAAATTTTCAAATGTAACTACTAGAATGTGATACAATACACTATTGGGTGAAGTTTGGTTGACTTCTGCGCAGCGGTTTGGGAGTTAACATCAAAATTACATTTCTCGGCCATATCGCATAGATCTCACTGTGAAAAGGCTTAAATGGCTTTTTTGACCTAAGTTTGAGGATTGCGCTCAAACAAAATGTCCTAGAACAAAATTTTCAAATGTAACTACTAGATTGTGATACAATACACTATTGGGTGAAGTTTGGTTGACTTCTGCGCAGCGGTTTGGGAGTTAACATCAAAATTACATTTCTCGGCCATATCGCATAGATCTCACTGTGAAAAGGCTTAAATGACTTTTTTAATTAAGTTTGATGATTGTGTTCAAACAAAATGTCCTAGAACAAAATTTTCAAATGTAACTACTAGATTGTGATACAATACACTATTGGGTGAAGTTTGGTTGACTTCTGCGCAGCGGTTTGGGAGTTAACATCAAAATTACATTTCTCGGCCATATCGCATAGATCTCACTGTGAAAAGGCTTAAATGGCTTTTTTGACCTAAGTTTGAGGATTGCGCTCAAATCAAATGTCCTAGAACCAAATTTCCACATGTAACTACTAGATTCTGATACAATACACTAATGGGTGAAGTTTGGTTTACTTCTGCGCAGCGGTTTGGGAGTTAACATCAAAATTACATTTCTCGGCCATATCGCATAGATCTCACTGTGAAAAGGCTTAAATGGCTTTTTTGACATAAGTTTAATAATTGCGCTCAAACCAAATGTCGTAGAACGAAATTTTCAAATGTAACTACTAGAATGTGATACAATACACTATTGGGTGAAGTTTGGTAGACTTCTGCGCAGCGGTTTGGGAGTTAACATCAAAATTACATTTCTCGGCCATATCGCATAGATCTCACTGTGAAAAGGCTTAAATGGCTTTTTTGACCTAAGTTTGAGGATTGCGCTCAAATCAAATGTCCTAGAACCAAATTTCCACATGTAACTACTAGATTGTGATACAATACACTAATGGGTGAAGTTTGGTTGACTTCTGCGCAGCGGTTTGGGAGTTAACATCAAAATTACATTTCTCGGCCATATCGCATAGATCTCACTGTGAAAAGGCTTAAATGACTTTTTTAATTAAGTTTAATGATTGCGCTCAAACCAAATGTCCTAGAACGAAATTTTCAAATGTAACTACTAGAATGTGATACAATACACTATTGGGTGAAGTTTGGTTGACTTCTGCGCAGCGGTTTGGGAGTTAACATCAAAATTACATTTCTCGGCCATATCGCATAGATCTCACTGTGAAAAGGCTTAAATGGCTTTTTTGACCTAAGTTTGAGGATTGCGCTCAAATCAAATGTCCTAGAACCAAATTTCCACATGTAACTACTAGATTGTGATACAATACACTAATGGGTGAAGTTTGGTTGACTTCTGCGCAGCGGTTTGGGAGTTAACATCAAAATTACATTTCTCGGCCATATCGCATAGATCTCACTGTGAAAAGGCTTAAATGACTTTTTTAATTAAGTTTGATGATTGCGTTCAAACAAAATGTCCTAGAACAAAGTTTTCAAATGTAACTACTAGATTGTGATACAATACACTATTGGGTGAAGTTTGGTTGTCTTCTGCGCAGCGGTTTGGGAGTTAACATCAAAATTACATTTCTCGGCCATATCGCATAGATCTCACTGTGAAAAGGCTTAAATGGCTTTTTTGACCTAAGTTTAATGATTGCGCTCAAACCAAATGTCCTAGAACGAAATTTTCAAATGTAACTACTAGAATGTGATACAATACACTATTGGGTGAAGTTTGGTTGACTTCTGCGCAGCGGTTTGGGAGTTAACATCAAAATTACATTTCTCGGCCATATCGCATAGATCTCACTGTGAAAAGGCTTAAATGGCTTTTTTGACCTAAGTTTGAGGATTGCGCTCAAACAAAATGTCCTAGAACAAAATTTTCAAATGTAACTACTAGATTGTGATACAATACACTATTGGGTGAAGTTTGGTTGACTTCTGCGCAGCGGTTTGGGAGTTAACATCAAAATTACATTTCTCGGCCATATCGCATAGATCTCACTGTGAAAAGGCTTAAATGACTTTTTTAATTAAGTTTGATGATTGTGTTCAAACAAAATGTCCTAGAACAAAATTTTCAAATGTAACTACTAGATTGTGATACAATACACTATTGGGTGAAGTTTGGTTGACTTCTGCGCAGCGGTTTGGGAGTTAACATCAAAATTACATTTCTCGGCCATATCGCATACATCTCACTGTGAAAAGGCTTAAATGGCTTTTTTGACCTAAGTTTGAGGATTGCGCTCAAATCAAATGTCCTAGAACCAAATTTCCACATGTAACTACTAGATTCTGATACAATACACTAATGGGTGAAGTTTGGTTTACTTCTGCGCAGCGGTTTGGGAGTTAACATCAAAATTACATTTCTCGGCCATATCGCATAGATCTCACTGTGAAAAGGCTTAAATGGCTTTTTTGACATAAGTTTAATAATTGCGCTCAAACCAAATGTCGTAGAACGAAATTTTCAAATGTAACTACTAGAATGTGATACAATACACTATTGGGTGAAGTTTGGTAGACTTCTGCGCAGCGGTTTGGGAGTTAACATCAAAATTACATTTCTCGGCCATATCGCATAGATCTCACTGTGAAAAGGCTTAAATGGCTTTTTTGACCTAAGTTTGAGGATTGCGCTCAAATCAAATGTCCTAGAACCAAATTTCCACATGTAACTACTAGATTGTGATACAATACACTAATGGGTGAAGTTTGGTTGACTTCTGCGCAGCGGTTTGGGAGTTAACATCAAAATTACATTTCTCGGCCATATCGCATAGATCTCACTGTGAAAAGGCTTAAATGACTTTTTTAATTAAGTTTAATGATTGCGCTCAAACCAAATGTCCTAGAACGAAATTTTCAAATGTAACTACTAGAATGTGATACAATACACTATTGGGTGAAGTTTGGTTGACTTCTGCGCAGCGGTTTGGGAGTTAACATCAAAATTACATTTCTCGGCCATATCGCATAGATCTCACTGTGAAAAGGCTTAAATGGCTTTTTTGACCTAAGTTTGAGGATTGCGCTCAAATCAAATGTCCTAGAACCAAATTTCCACATGTAACTACTAGATTGTGATACAATACACTAATGGGTGAAGTTTGGTTGACTTCTGCGCAGCGGTTTGGGAGTTAACATCAAAATTACATTTCTCGGCCATATCGCATAGATCTCACTGTGAAAAGGCTTAAATGACTTTTTTAATTAAGTTTGATGATTGCGTTCAAACAAAATGTCCTAGAACAAAGTTTTCAAATGTAACTACTAGATTGTGATACAATACACTATTGGGTGAAGTTTGGTTGTCTTCTGCGCAGCGGTTTGGGAGTTAACATCAAAATTACATTTCTCGGCCATATCGCATAGATCTCACTGTGAAAAGGCTTAAATGGCTTTTTTGACCTAAGTTTAATGATTGCGCTCAAACCAAATGTCCTAGAACGAAATTTTCAAATGTAACTACTAGAATGTGATACAATACACTATTGGGTGAAGTTTGGTTGACTTCTGCGCAGCTGTTTGGGAGTTAACATCAAAATTACATTTCTCGGCCATATCGCATAGATCTCACTGTGAAAAGGCTTAAATGGCTTTTTTGACCTAAGTTTGAGGATTGCGCTCAAACAAAATGTCCTAGAACAAAATTTTCAAATGTAACTACTAGATTGTGATACAATACACTATTGGGTGAAGTTTGGTTGACTTCTGCGCAGCGGTTTGGGAGTTAACATCAAAATTACATTTCTCGGCCATATCGCATAGATCTCACTGTGAAAAGGCTTAAATGACTTTTTTAATTAAGTTTGATGATTGTGTTCAAACAAAATGTCCTAGAACAAAATTTTCAAATGTAACTACTAGATTGTGATACAATACACTATTGGGTGAAGTTTGGTTGACTTCTGCGCAGCGGTTTGGGAGTTAACATCAAAATTACATTTCTCGGCCATATCGCATAGATCTCACTGTGAAAAGGCTTAAATGGCTTTTTTGACCTAAGTTTGAGGATTGCGCTCAAATCAAATGTCCTAGAACCAAATTTCCACATGTAACTACTAGATTCTGATACAATACACTAATGGGTGAAGTTTGGTTTACTTCTGCGCAGCGGTTTGGGAGTTAACATCAAAATTACATTTCTCGGCCATATCGCATAGATCTCACTGTGAAAAGGCTTAAATGGCTTTTTTGACATAAGTTTAATAATTGCGCTCAAACCAAATGTCCTAGAACCAAATTTCCACATGTAACTACTAGATTGTGATACAATACACTAATGGGTGAAGTTTGGTTGACTTCTGCGCAGCGGTTTGGGAGTTAACATCAAAATTACATTTCTCGGCCATATCGCATAGATCTCACTGTGAAAAGGCTTAAATGACTTTTTTAATTAAGTTTAATGATTGCGCTCAAACCAAATGTCCTAGAACGAAATTTTCAAATGTAACTACTAGAATGTGATACAATACACTATTGGGTGAAGTTTGGTTGACTTCTGCGCAGCGGTTTGGGAGTTAACATCAAAATTACATTTCTCGGCCATATCGCATAGATCTCACTGTGAAAAGGCTTAAATGGCTTTTTTGACCTAAGTTTGAGGATTGCGCTCAAATCAAATGTCCTAGAACCAAATTTCCACATGTAACTACTAGATTGTGATACAATACACTAATGGGTGAAGTTTGGTTGACTTCTGCGCAGCGGTTTGGGAGTTAACATCAAAATTACATTTCTCGGCCATATCGCATAGATCTCACTGTGAAAAGGCTTAAATGACTTTTTTAATTAAGTTTGATGATTGCTTTCAAACAAAATGTCCTAGAACAAAATTTTCAAATGTAATTACTAGATTGTGATACAATACACTATTGGGTGAAGTTTGGTTGACTTCTGCGCAGCGGTTTGGGAGTTAACATCAAAATTACATTTCTCGGCCATATCGCATAGATCTCACTGTGAAAAGGCTTAAATGACTTTTTTAATTAAGTTTGAGGATTGCGCTCAAATCAAATGTCCTAGAACCAAATTTCCACATGTAACTACTAGATTGTGATACAATACACTAATGGGTGAAGTTTGGTTGACTTCTGCGCAGCGGTTTGGGAGTTAACATCAAAATTACATTTCTCGGCCATATCGCATAGATCTCACTGTGAAAAGGCTTAAATGACTTTTTTAATTAAGTTTAATGATTGCGCTCAAACCAAATGTCCTAGAACGAAATTTTCAAATGTAACTACTAGAATGTGATACAATACACTATTGGGTGAAGTTTAGTTGACTTCTGCGCAGCGGTTTGGGAGTTAACATCAAAATTACATTTCTCGGCCATATCGCATAGATCTCACTGTGAAAAGGCTTAAATGGCTTTTTTGACCTAAGTTTGAGGATTGCGCTCAAACAAAATGTCCTAGAACAAAATTTTCAAATGTAACTACTAGATTGTGATACAATACACTATTGGGTGAAGTTTGGTTGACTTCTGCGCAGCGGTTTGGGAGTTAACATCAAAATTACATTTCTCGGCCATATCGCATAGATCTCACTGTGAAAAGGCTTAAATGACTTTTTTAATTAAGTTTGATGATTGTGTTCAAACAAAATGTCCTAGAACAAAATTTTCAAATGCAACTACTAGATTGTGATACAATACACTATTGGGTGAAGTTTGGTTGACTTCTGCGCAGCGGTTTGGGAGTTAACATCAAAATTACATTTCTCGGCCATATCGCATAGATCTCACTGTGAAAAGGCTTAAATGGCTTTTTTGACCTAAGTTTGAGGATTGCGCTCAAATCAAATGTCCTAGAACCAAATTTCCACATGTAACTACTAGATTGTGATACAATACACTAATGGGTGAAGTTTGGTTTACTTCTGCGCAGCGGTTTGGGAGTTAACATCAAAATTACATTTCTCGGCCATATCGCATAGATCTCACTGTGAAAAGGCTTAAATGGCTTTTTTGACCTAAGTTTGAGGATTGCGCTCAAATCAAATGTCCTAGAACCAAATTTCCACATGTAACTACTAGATTGTGATACAATACACTATTGGGTGAAGTTTGGTTTACTTCTGCGCAGCGGTTTGGGAGTTAACATCAAAATTACATTTCTCGGCCATATCGCATAGATCTCACTGTGAAAAGGCTTAAATGGCTTTTTTGACCTAAGTTTAATGATTGCGCTCAAACCAAATGTCCTAGAACGAAATTTTCAAATGTAACTACTAGAATGTGATACAATACACTATTGGGTGAAGTTTGGTTGACTTCTGCGCAGCGGTTTGGGAGTTAACATCAAAATTACATTTCTCGGCCATATCGCATAGATCTCACTGTGAAAAGGCTTAAATGGCTTTTTTGACCTAAGTTTGAGGATTGCGCTCAAATCAAATGTCCTAGGACCAAATTTCCACATGTAACTACTAGATTGTGATACAATACACTAATGGGTGAAGTTTGGTTGACTTCTGCGCAGCGGTTTGGGAGTTAACATCAAAATTACATTTCTCGGCCATATCGCATAGATCTCACTGTGAAAAGGCTTAAATGACTTTTTTAATTAAGTTTGATGATTGCGTTCAAACAAAATGTCCTAGAACAAAGTTTTTAAATGTAACTACTAGATTGTGATACAATACACTATTGGGTGAAGTTTGGTTGTCTTCTGCGCAGCGGTTTGGGAGTTAACATCAAAATTACATTTCTCGGCCATATCGCATAGATCTCACTGTGAAAAGGCTTAAATGGCTTTTTTGACCTAAGTTTAATGATTGCGCTCAAACCAAATGTCCTAGAACGAAATTTTCAAATGTAACTACTAGAATGTGATACAATACACTATTGGGTGAAGTTTGGTT
The DNA here is from genome assembly GCF_030265065.1 of Corythoichthys intestinalis. Taxonomy (NCBI): domain Eukaryota; kingdom Metazoa; phylum Chordata; class Actinopteri; order Syngnathiformes; family Syngnathidae; genus Corythoichthys; species Corythoichthys intestinalis. Next base: position 2,717,609 of record NW_026651596.1, read on the forward strand.
GACTTCTGCGCAGCGGTTTGGGAGTTAACATCAAAATTACATTTCTCGGCCATATCGCATAGATCTCACTGTGAAAAGGCTTAAATGGCTTTTTTGACCTAAGTTTGAGGATTGCGCTCAAACAAAATGTCCTAGAACAAAATTTTCAAATGTAACTACTAGATTGTGATACAATACACTATTGGGTGAAGTTTGGTTGACTTCTGCGCAGCGGTTTGGGAGTTAACATCAAAATTACATTTCTCGGCCATATCGCATAGATCTCACTGTGAAAAGGCTTAAATGACTTTTTTAATTAAGTTTGATGATTGTGTTCAAACAAAATGTCCTAGAACAAAATTTTCAAATGTAACTACTAGATTGTGATACAATACACTATTGGGTGAAGTTTGGTTGACTTCTGCGCAGCGGTTTGGGAGTTAACATCAAAATTACATTTCTCGGCCATATCGCATAGATCTCACTGTGAAAAGGCTTAAATGGCTTTTTTGACCTAAGTTTGAGGATTGCGCTCAAATCAAATGTCCTAGAACCAAATTTCCACATGTAACTACTAGATTCTGATACAATACACTAATGGGTGAAGTTTGGTTTACTTCTGCGCAGCGGTTTGGGAGTTAACATCAAAATTACATTTCTCGGCCATATCGCATAGATCTCACTGTGAAAAGGCTTAAATGGCTTTTTTGACCTAAGTTTAATAATTGCGCTCAAACCAAATGTCGTAGAACGAAATTTTCAAATGTAACTACTAGAATGTGATACAATACACTATTGGGTGAAGTTTGGTTGACTTCTGCGCAGCGGTTTGGGAGTTAACATCAAAATTACATTTCTCGGCCATATCGCATAGATCTCACTGTGAAAAGGCTTAAATGGCTTTTTTGACCTAAGTTTGAGGATTGCGCTCAAATCAAATGTCCTAGAACCAAATTTCCACATGTAACTACTAGATTGTGATACAATACACTAATGGGTGAAGTTTGGTTGACTTCTGCGCAGCGGTTTGGGAGTTAACATCAAAATTACATTTCTCGGCCATATCGCATAGATCTCACTGTGAAAAGGCTTAAATGGCTTTTTTGACCTAAGTTTGAGGATTTCGCTCAAATCAAATGTCCTAGAACCAAATTTCCACATGTAACTACTAGATTGTGATACAATACACTAATGGGTGAAGTTTGGTTTACTTCTGCGCAGCAGTTTGGGAGTTAACATCAAAATTACATTTCTCGGCCATATCGCATAGATCTCACTGTGAAAAGGCTTAAATGGCTTTTTTGACCTAAGTTTAATAATTGCGCTCAAACCAAATGTCCTAGAACGAAATTTTCAAATGTAACTACTAGAATGTGATACAATACACTATTGGGTGAAGTTTGACTGACTTCTGCGCAGCGGTTTGGGAGTTAACATCAAAATTACATTTCCTGGCCATATCGCATAGATCTCACTGTGAAAAGGCTTAAATGGCTTTTTTGACCTAAGTTTGAGGATTGCGCTCAAATCAAATGTCCTAGAACCAAATTTCCACATGCAACTACTAGATTGTGATACAATACACTAATGGGTGAAGTTTGGTTGACTTCTGCGCAGCGGTTTGGGAGTTAACATCAAAATTACATTTCTCGGCCATATCGCATAGATCTCACTGTGAAAAGGCTTAAATGACTTTTTTAATTAAGTTTAATGATTGCGCTCAAACCAAATGTCCTAGAACGAAATTTTCAAATGTAACTACTAGAATGTGATACAATACACTATTGGGTGAAGTTTAGTTGACTTCTGCGAAGCGGTTTGGGAGTTAACATCAAAATTACATTTCTCGGCCATATCGCATAGATCTCACTGTGAAAAGGCTTAAATGGCTTTTTTGACCTTAGTTTAATGATTGCGCTCAAACCAAATGTCCTAGAACGAAATTTTCAAATGTAACTACTAGAATGTGATACAATACACTATTGGGTGAAGTTTGGTTGACTTCTGCGCAGCGGTTTGGGAGTTAACATCAAAATTACATTTCTCGGCCATATCGCATAGATCTCACTGTGAAAAGGCTTAAATGACTTTTTTAATTAAGTTTGATGATTTCGTTCAAACAAAATGTCCTAGAACAAAGTTTTCAAATGTAACTACTTGATTGTGATACAATACACTATTGGGTGAAGTTTGGTTGACTTCTGCGCAGCGGTTTGGGAGTTAACATCAAAATTACATTTCTCGGCCATATCGCATAGATCTCACTGTGAAAAGGCTTAAATGACTTTTTTAATTAAGTTTAATGATTGCGCTCAAACCAAATGTCCTAGAACGAAATTTTCAAATGTAACTACTAGAATGTGATACAATACACTATTGGGTGAAGTTTAGTTGACTTCTGCGCAGCGGTTTGGGAGTTAACATCAAAATTACATTTCTCGGCCATATCGCATAGATCTCACTGTGAAAAGGCTTAAATGGCTTTTTTGACCTAAGTTTGAGGATTGCGCTCAAACAAAATGTCCTAGAACAAAATTTTCAAATGTAACTACTAGATTGTGATACAATACACTATTGGGTGAAGTTTGGTTGACTTCTGCGCAGCGGTTTGGGAGTTAACATCAAAATTACATTTCTCGGCCATATCGCATAGATCTCACTGTGAAAAGGCTTAAATGACTTTTTTAATTAAGTTTGATGATTGCGTTCAAACAAAATGTCCTAGAACAAAATTTTCAAATGTAACTACTAGATTGTGATACAATACACTATTGGGTGAAGTTTGGTTGACTTCTGCGCAGCGGTTTGGGAGTTAACATCAAAATTACATTTCTCGGCCATATCGCATAGATCTCACTGTGAAAAGGCTTAAATGGCTTTTTTGACCTAAGTTTGAGGATTGCGCTCAAATCAAATGTCCTAGAACCAAATTTCCACATGTAACTACTAGATTGTGATACAATACACTAATGGGTGAAGTTTGGTTTACTTCTGCGCAGCGGTTTGGGAGTTAACATCAAAATTACATTTCTCGGCCATATCGCATAGATCTCACTGTGAAAAGGCTTAAATGGCTTTTTTGACCTAAGTTTGAGGATTGCGCTCAAATCAAATGTCCTAGAACCAAATTTCCACATGTAACTACTAGATTGTGATACAATACACTATTGGGTGAAGTTTGGTTTACTTCTGCGCAGCGGTTTGGGAGTTAACATCAAAATTACATTTCTCGGCCATATCGCATAGATCTCACTGTGAAAAGGCTTAAATGGCTTTTTTGACCTAAGTTTAATGATTGCGCTCAAACCAAATGTCCTAGAACGAAATTTTCAAATGTAACTACTAGAATGTGATACAATACACTATTGGGTGAAGTTTGGTTGACTTCTGCGCAGCGGTTTGGGAGTTAACATCAAAATTACATTTCTCGGCCATATCGCATAGATCTCACTGTGAAAAGGCTTAAATGGCTTTTTTGACCTAAGTTTGAGGATTGCGCTCAAATCAAATGTCCTAGAACCAAATTTCCACATGTAACTACTAGATTGTGATACAATACACTAATGGGTGAAGTTTGGTTGACTTCTGCGCAGCGGTTTGGGAGTTAACATCAAAATTACATTTCTCGGCCATATCGCATAGATCTCACTGTGAAAAGGCTTAAATGACTTTTTTAATTAAGTTTGATGATTGCGTTCAAACAAAATGTCCTAGAACAAAGTTTTTAAATGTAACTACTAGATTGTGATACAATACACTATTGGGTGAAGTTTGGTTGTCTTCTGCGCAGCGGTTTGGGAGTTAACATCAAAATTACATTTCTCGGCCATATCGCATAGATCTCACTGTGAAAAGGCTTAAATGGCTTTTTTGACCTAAGTTTAATGATTGCGCTCAAACCAAATGTCCTAGAACGAAATTTTCAAATGTAACTACTAGAATGTGATACAATACACTATTGGGTGAAGTTTGGTTGACTTCTGCGCAGCGGTTTGGGAGTTAACATCAAAATTACATTTCTCGGCCATATCGCATAGATCTCACTGTGAAAAGGCTTAAATGGCTTTTTTGACCTAAGTTTGAGGATTGCGCTCAAACAAAATGTCCTAGAACAAAATTTTCAAATGTAACTACTAGATTGTGATACAATACACTATTGGGTGAAGTTTGGTTGACTTCTGCGCAGCGGTTTGGGAGTTAACATCAAAATTACATTTCTCGGCCATATCGCATAGATCTCACTGTGAAAAGGCTTAAATGACTTTTTTAATTAAGTTTGATGATTGTGTTCAAACAAAATGTCCTAGAACAAAATTTTCAAATGTAACTACTAGATTGTGATACAATACACTATTGGGTGAAGTTTGGTTGACTTCTGCGCAGCGGTTTGGGAGTTAACATCAAAATTACATTTCTCGGCCATATCGCATAGATCTCACTGTGAAAAGGCTTAAATGGCTTTTTTGACCTAAGTTTGAGGATTGCGCTCAAATCAAATGTCCTAGAACCAAATTTCCACATGTAACTACTAGATTGTGATACAATACACTAATGGGTGAAGTTTGGTTTACTTCTGCGCAGCGGTTTGGGAGTTAACATCAAAATTACATTTCTCGGCCATATCGCATAGATCTCACTGTGAAAAGGCTTAAATGGCTTTTTTGACCTAAGTTTAATAATTGCGCTCAAACCAAATGTCGTAGAACGAAATTTTCAAATGTAACTACTAGAATGTGATACAATACACTATTGGGTGAAGTTTGGTTGACTTCTGCGCAGCGGTTTGGGAGTTAACATCAAAATTACATTTCTCGGCCATATCACATAGATCTCACTGTGAAAAGGCTTAAATGGCTTTTTTGACCTAAGTTTGAGGATTGCGCTCAAATCAAATGTCCTAGAACCAAATTTCCACATGTAACTACTAGATTGTGATACAATACACTAATGGGTGAAGTTTGGTTGACTTCTGCGCAGCGGTTTGGGAGTTAACATCAAAATTACATTTCTCGGCCATATCGCATAGATCTCACTGTGAAAAGGCTTAAATGGCTTTTTTGACCTAAGTTTGAGGATTTCGCTCAAATCAAATGTCCTAGAACCAAATTTCCACATGTAACTACTAGATTGTGATACAATACACTAATGGGTGAAGTTTGGTTTACTTCTGCGCAGCAGTTTGGGAGTTAACATCAAAATTACATTTCTCGGCCATATCGCATAGATCTCACTGTGAAAAGGCTTAAATGGCTTTTTTGACCTAAGTTTAATAATTGCGCTCAAACCAAATGTCCTAGAACGAAATTTTCAAATGTAACTACTAGAATGTGATACAATACACTATTGGGTGAAGTTTGACTGACTTCTGCGCAGCGGTTTGGGAGTTAACATCAAAATTACATTTCCTGGCCATATCGCATAGATCTCACTGTGAAAAGGCTTAAATGGCTTTTTTGACCTAAGTTTGAGGATTGCGCTCAAATCAAATGTCCTAGAACCAAATTTCCACATGCAACTACTAGATTGTGATACAATACACTAATGGGTGAAGTTTGGTTGACTTCTGCGCAGCGGTTTGGGAGTTAACATCAAAATTACATTTCTCGGCCATATCGCATAGATCTCACTGTGAAAAGGCTTAAATGACTTTTTTAATTAAGTTTAATGATTGCGCTCAAACCAAATGTCCTAGAACGAAATTTTCAAATGTAACTACTAGAATGTGATACAATACACTATTGGGTGAAGTTTAGTTGACTTCTGCGCAGCGGTTTGGGAGTTAACATCAAAATTACATTTCTCGGCCATATCGCATAGATCTCACTGTGAAAAGGCTTAAATGGCTTTTTTGACCTTAGTTTAATGATTGCGCTCAAACCAAATGTCCTAGAACGAAATTTTCAAATGTAACTACAAGAATGTGATACAATACACTATTGGGTGAAGTTTGGTTGACTTCTGCGCAGCGGTTTGGGAGTTAACATCAAAATTACATTTCTCGGCCATATCGCATAGATCTCACTGTGAAAAGGCTTAAATGACTTTTTTAATTAAGTTTGATGATTTCGTTCAAACAAAATGTCCTAGAACAAAGTTTTCAAATGTAACTACTTGATTGTGATACAATACACTATTGGGTGAAGTTTGGTTGACTTCTGCGCAGCGGTTTGGGAGTTAACATCAAAATTACATTTCTCGGCCATATCGCATAGATCTCACTGTGAAAAGGCTTAAATGGCTTTTTTGACCTAAGTTTGAGGATTGCGCTCAAACAAAATGTCCTAGAACAAAATTTTCAAATGTAACTACTAGATTGTGATACAATACACTATTGGGTGAAGTTTGGTTGACTTCTGCGCAGCGGTTTGGGAGTTAACATCAAAATTACATTTCTCGGCCATATCGCATAGATCTCACTGTGAAAAGGCTTAAATGACTTTTTTAATTAAGTTTGATGATTGTGTTCAAACAAAATGTCCTAGAACAAAATTTTCAAATGTAACTACTAGATTGTGATACAATACACTATTGGGTGAAGTTTGGTTGACTTCTGCGCAGCGGTTTGGGAGTTAACATCAAAATTACATTTCTCGGCCATATCGCATAGATCTCACTGTGAAAAGGCTTAAATGGCTTTTTTGACCTAAGTTTAATGATTGCGCTCAAACCAAATGTCCTAGAACGAAATTTTCAAATGTAACTACTAGAATGTGATACAATACACTATTGGGTGAAGTTTGGTTGACTTCTGCGCAGCGGTTTGGGAGTTAACATCAAAATTACATTTCTCGGCCATATCGCATAGATCTCACTGTGAAAAGGCTTAAATGGCTTTTTTGACCTAAGTTTGAGGATTGCGCTCAAACAAAATGTCCTAGAACAAATTTTTCAAATGTAACTACTAGATTGTGATACAATACACTATTGGGTGAAGTTTGGTTGACTTCTGCGCAGCGGTTTGGGAGTTAACATCAAAATTACATTTCTCGGCCATATCGCATAGATCTCACTGTGAAAAGGCTTAAATGACTTTTTTAATTAAGTTTGATGATTGTGTTCAAACAAAATGTCCTAGAACAAAATTTTCAAATGTAACTACTAGATTGTGATACAATACACTATTGGGTGAAGTTTGGTTGACTTCTGCGCAGCGGTTTGGGAGTTAACATCAAAATTACATTTCTCGGCCATATCGCATAGATCTCACTGTGAAAAGGCTTAAATGGCTTTTTTGACCTAAGTTTGAGGATTGCGCTCAAATCAAATGTCCTAGAACCAAATTTCCACATGTAACTACGAGATTCTGATACAATACACTAATGGGTGAAGTTTGGTTTACTTCTGCGCAGCGGTTTGGGAGTTAACATCAAAATTACATTTCTCGGCCATATCGCATAGATCTCACTGTGAAAAGGCTTAAATGGCTTTTTTGACATAAGTTTAATAATTGCGCTCAAACCAAATGTCGTAGAACGAAATTTTCAAATGTAACTACTAGAATGTGATACAATACACTATTGGGTGAAGTTTGGTTGACTTCTGCGCAGCGGTTTGGGAGTTTACATCAAAATTACATTTCTCGGCCATATCGCATAGATCTCACTGTGAAAAGGCTTAAATGGCTTTTTTGACCTAAGTTTGAGGATTGCGCTCAAATCAAATGTCCTAGAACCAAATTTCCACATGTAACTACTAGATTGTGATACAATACACTAATGGGTGAAGTTTGGTTGACTTCTGCGCAGCGGTTTGGGAGTTAACATCAAAATTACATTTCTCGGCCATATCGCATAGATCTCACTGTGAAAAGGCTTAAATGACTTTTTTAATTAAGTTTAATGATTGCGCTCAAACCAAATGTCCTAGAACGAAATTTTCAAATGTAACTACTAGAATGTGATACAATACACTATTGGGTGAAGTTTGGTTGACTTCTGCGCAGCGGTTTGGGAGTTAACATCAAAATTACATTTCTCGGCCATATCGCATAGATCTCACTGTGAAAAGGCTTAAATGGCTTTTTTGACCTAAGTTTGAGGATTGCGCTCAAATCAAATGTCCTAGAACCAAATTTCCACATGTAACTACTAGATTGTGATACAATACACTAATGGGTGAAGTTTGGTTGACTTCTGCGCAGCGGTTTGGGAGTTAACATCAAAATTACATTTCTCGGCCATATCGCATAGATCTCACTGTGAAAAGGCTTAAATGACTTTTTTAATTAAGTTTGATGATTGCTTTCAAACAAAATGTCCTAGAACAAAATTTTCAAATGTAATTACTAGATTGTGATACAATACACTATTGGGTGAAGTTTGGTTGACTTCTGCGCAGCGGTTTGGGAGTTAACATCAAAATTACATTTCTCGGCCATATCGCATAGATCTCACTGTGAAAAGGCTTAAATGACTTTTTTAATTAAGTTTGAGGATTGCGCTCAAATCAAATGTCCTAGAACTAAATTTCCACATGTAACTACTAGATTGTGATACAATACACTAATGGGTGAAGTTTGGTTGACTTCTGCGCAGCGGTTTGGGAGTTAACATCAAAATTACATTTCTCGGCCATATCGCATAGATCTCACTGTGAAAAGGCTTAAATGACTTTTTTAATTAAGTTTGATGATTGCGTTCAAACAAAATGTCCTAGAACAAAGTTTTTAAATGTAACTACTAGATTGTGATACAATACACTATTGGGTGAAGTTTGGTTGTCTTCTGCGCAGCGGTTTGGGAGTTAACATCAAAATTACATTTCTCGGCCATATCGCATAGATCTCACTGTGAAAAGGCTTAAATGGCTTTTTTGACCTAAGTTTAATGATTGCGCTCAAACCAAATGTCCTAGAACGAAATTTTCAAATGTAACTACTAGAATGTGATACAATACACTATTGGGTGAAGTTTGGTTGACTTCTGCGCAGCGGTTTGGGAGTTAACATCAAAATTACATTTCTCGGCCATATCGCATAGATCTCACTGTGAAAAGGCTTAAATGGCTTTTTTGACCTAAGTTTGAGGATTGCGCTCAAACAAAATGTCCTAGAACAAAATTTTCAAATGTAACTACTAGATTGTGATACAATACACTATTGGGTGAAGTTTGGTTGACTTCTGCGCAGCGGTTTGGGAGTTAACATCAAAATTACATTTCTCGGCCATATCGCATAGATCTCACTGTGAAAAGGCTTAAATGACTTTTTTAATTAAGTTTGATGATTGTGTTCAAACAAAATGTCCTAGAACAAAATTTTCAAATGTAACTACTAGATTGTGATACAATACACTATTGGGTGAAGTTTGGTTGACTTCTGCGCAGCGGTTTGGGAGTTAACATCAAAATTACATTTCTCGGCCATATCGCATAGATCTCACTGTGAAAAGGCTTAAATGGCTTTTTTGACCTAAGTTTGAGGATTGCGCTCAAATCAAATGTCCTAGAACCAAATTTCCACATGTAACTACTAGATTCTGATACAATACACTAATGGGTGAAGTTTGGTTTACTTCTGCGCAGCGGTTTGGGAGTTAACATCAAAATTACATTTCTCGGCCATATCGCATAGATCTCACTGTGAAAAGGCTTAAATGGCTTTTTTGACCTAAGTTTAATAATTGCGCTCAAACCAAATGTCGTAGAACGAAATTTTCAAATGTAACTACTAGAATGTGATACAATACACTATTGGGTGAAGTTTGGTTGACTTCTGCGCAGCGGTTTGGGAGTTAACATCAAAATTACATTTCTCGGCCATATCGCATAGATCTCACTGTGAAAAGGCTTAAATGGCTTTTTTGACCTAAGTTTGAGGATTGCGCTCAAATCAAATGTCCTAGAACCAAATTTCCACATGTAACTACTAGATTGTGATACAATACACTAAAGGGTGAAGTTTGGTTGACTTCTGCGCAGCGGTTTGGGAGTTAACATCAAAATTACATTTCTCGGCCATATCGCATAGATCTCACTGTGAAAAGGCTTAAATGGCTTTTTTGACCTAAGTTTGAGGATTTCGCTCAAATCAAATGTCCTAGAACCAAATTTCCACATGTAACTACTAGATTGTGATACAATACACTAATGGGTGAAGTTTGGTTTACTTCTGCGCAGCAGTTTGGGAGTTAACATCAAAATTACATTTCTCGGCCATATCGCATAGATCTCACTGTGAAAAGGCTTAAATGGCTTTTTTGACCTAAGTTTAATAATTGCGCTCAAACCAAATGTCCTAGAACGAAATTTTCAAATGTAACTACTAGAATGTGATACAATACACTATTGGGTGAAGTTTGACTGACTTCTGCGCAGCGGTTTGGGAGTTAACATCAAAATTACATTTCCTGGCCATATCGCATAGATCTCACTGTGAAAAGGCTTAAATGGCTTTTTTGACCTAAGTTTGAGGATTGCGCTCAAATCAAATGTCCTAGAACCAAATTTCCACATGCAACTACTAGATTGTGATACAATACACTAATGGGTGAAGTTTGGTTGACTTCTGCGCAGCGGTTTGGGAGTTAACATCAAAATTACATTTCTCGGCCATATCGCATAGATCTCACTGTGAAAAGGCTTAAATGACTTTTTTAATTAAGTTTAATGATTGCGCTCAAACCAAATGTCCTAGAACGAAATTTTCAAATGTAACTACTAGAATGTGATACAATACACTATTGGGTGAAGTTTAGTTGACTTCTGCGAAGCGGTTTGGGAGTTAACATCAAAATTACATTTCTCGGCCATATCGCATAGATCTCACTGTGAAAAGGCTTAAATGGCTTTTTTGACCTTAGTTTAATGATTGCGCTCAAACCAAATGTCCTAGAACGAAATTTTCAAATGTAACTACTAGAATGTGATACAATACACTATTGGGTGAAGTTTGGTTGACTTCTGCGCAGCGGTTTGGGAGTTAACATCAAAATTACATTTCTCGGCCATATCGCATAGATCTCACTGTGAAAAGGCTTAAATGACTTTTTTAATTAAGTTTGATGATTTCGTTCAAACAAAATGTCCTAGAACAAAGTTTTCAAATGTAACTACTTGATTGTGATACAATACACTATTGGGTGAAGTTTGGTTGACTTCTGCGCAGCGGTTTGGGAGTTAACATCAAAATTACATTTCTCGGCCATATCGCATAGATCTCACTGTGAAAAGGCTTAAATGACTTTTTTAATTAAGTTTAATGATTGCGCTCAAACCAAATGTCCTAGAACGAAATTTTCAAATGTAACTACTAGAATGTGATACAATACACTATTGGGTGAAGTTTAGTTGACTTCTGCGCAGCGGTTTGGGAGTTAACATCAAAATTACATTTCTCGGCCATATCGCATAGATCTCACTGTGAAAAGGCTTAAATGGCTTTTTTGACCTAAGTTTGAGGATTGCGCTCAAACAAAATGTCCTAGAACAAAATTTTCAAATGTAACTACTAGATTGTGATACAATACACTATTGGGTGAAGTTTGGTTGACTTCTGCGCAGCGGTTTGGGAGTTAACATCAAAATTACATTTCTCGGCCATATCGCATAGATCTCACTGTGAAAAGGCTTAAATGACTTTTTTAATTAAGTTTGATGATTGCGTTCAAACAAAATGTCCTAGAACAAAATTTTCAAATGTAACTACTAGATTGTGATACAATACACTATTGGGTGAAGTTTGGTTGACTTCTGCGCAGCGGTTTGGGAGTTAACATCAAAATTACATTTCTCGGCCATATCGCATAGATCTCACTGTGAAAAGGCTTAAATGGCTTTTTTGACCTAAGTTTGAGGATTGCGCTCAAATCAAATGTCCTAGAACCAAATTTCCACATGTAACTACTAGATTGTGATACAATACACTAATGGGTGAAGTTTGGTTTACTTCTGCGCAGCGGTTTGGGAGTTAACATCAAAATTACATTTCTCGGCCATATCGCATAGATCTCACTGTGAAAAGGCTTAAATGGCTTTTTTGACCTAAGTTTGAGGATTGCGCTCAAATCAAATGTCCTAGAACCAAATTTCCACATGTAACTACTAGATTGTGATACAATACACTATTGGGTGAAGTTTGGTTTACTTCTGCGCAGCGGTTTGGGAGTTAACATCAAAATTACATTTCTCGGCCATATCGCATAGATCTCACTGTGAAAAGGCTTAAATGGCTTTTTTGACCTAAGTTTAATGATTGCGCTCAAACCAAATGTCCTAGAACGAAATTTTCAAATGTAACTACTAGAATGTGATACAATACACTATTGGGTGAAGTTTGGTTGACTTCTGCGCAGCGGTTTGGGAGTTAACATCAAAATTACATTTCTCGGCCATATCGCATAGATCTCACTGTGAAAAGGCTTAAATGGCTTTTTTGACCTAAGTTTGAGGATTGCGCTCAAATCAAATGTCCTAGAACCAAATTTCCACATGTAACTACTAGATTGTGATACAATACACTAATGGGTGAAGTTTGGTTGACTTCTGCGCAGCGGTTTGGGAGTTAACATCAAAATTACATTTCTCGGCCATATCGCATAGATCTCACTGTGAAAAGGCTTAAATGACTTTTTTAATTAAGTTTGATGATTGCGTTCAAACAAAATGTCCTAGAACAAAGTTTTTAAATGTAACTACTAGATTGTGATACAATACACTATTGGGTGAAGTTTGGTTGTCTTCTGCGCAGCGGTTTGGGAGTTAACATCAAAATTACATTTCTCGGCCATATCGCATAGATCTCACTGTGAAAAGGCTTAAATGACTTTTTTAATTAAGTTTGATGATTGTGTTCAAACAAAATGTCCTAGAACAAAATTTTCAAATGTAACTACTAGATTGTGATACAATACACTATTGGGTGAAGTTTGGTTGACTTCTGCGCAGCGGTTTGGGAGTTAACATCAAAATTACATTTCTCGGCCATATCGCATAGATCTCACTGTGAAAAGGCTTAAATGGCTTTTTTGACCTAAGTTTAATGATTGCGCTCAAACCAAATGTCCTAGAACGAAATTTTCAAATGTAACTACTAGAATGTGATACAATACACTATTGGGTGAAGTTTGGTTGACTTCTGCGCAGCGGTTTGGGAGTTAACATCAAAATTACATTTCTCGGCCATATCGCATAGATCTCACTGTGAAAAGGCTTAAATGGCTTTTTTGACCTAAGTTTGAGGATTGCGCTCAAACAAAATGTCCTAGAACAAATTTTTCAAATGTAACTACTAGATTGTGATACAATACACTATTGGGTGAAGTTTGGTTGACTTCTGCGCAGCGGTTTGGGAGTTAACATCAAAATTACATTTCTCGGCCATATCGCATAGATCTCACTGTGAAAAGGCTTAAATGACTTTTTTAATTAAGTTTGATGATTGTGTTCAAACAAAATGTCCTAGAACAAAATTTTCAAATGTAACTACTAGATTGTGATACAATACACTATTGGGTGAAGTTTGGTTGACTTCTGCGCAGCGGTTTGGGAGTTAACATCAAAATTACATTTCTCGGCCATATCGCATAGATCTCACTGTGAAAAGGCTTAAATGACTTTTTTAATTAAGTTTGATGATTGCGTTCAAACAAAATGTCCTAGAACAAAATTTTCAAATGTAACTACTAGATTGTGATACAATACACTATTGGGTGAAGTTTGGTTGACTTCTGCGCAGCGGTTTGGGAGTTAACATCAAAATTACATTTCTCGGCCATATCGCATAGATCTCACTGTGAAAAGGCTTAAATGGCTTTTTTGACCTAAGTTTGAGGATTGCGCTCAAATCAAATGTCCTAGAACCAAATTTCCACATGTAACTACTAGATTGTGATACAATACACTAATGGGTGAAGTTTGGTTTACTTCTGCGCAGCGGTTTGGGAGTTAACATCAAAATTACATTTCTCGGCCATATCGCATAGATCTCACTGTGAAAAGGCTTAAATGGCTTTTTTGACCTAAGTTTGAGGATTGCGCTCAAATCAAATGTCCTAGAACCAAATTTCCACATGTAACTACTAGATTGTGATACAATACACTATTGGGTGAAGTTTGGTTTACTTCTGCGCAGCGGTTTGGGAGTTAACATCAAAATTACATTTCTCGGCCATATCGCATAGATCTCACTGTGAAAAGGCTTAAATGGCTTTTTTGACCTAAGTTTAATGATTGCGCTCAAACCAAATGTCCTAGAACGAAATTTTCAAATGTAACTACTAGAATGTGATACAATACACTATTGGGTGAAGTTTGGTTGACTTCTGCGCAGCGGTTTGGGAGTTAACATCAAAATTACATTTCTCGGCCATATCGCATAGATCTCACTGTGAAAAGGCTTAAATGGCTTTTTTGACCTAAGTTTGAGGATTGCGCTCAAATCAAATGTCCTAGAACCAAATTTCCACATGTAACTACTAGATTGTGATACAATACACTAATGGGTGAAGTTTGGTTGACTTCTGCGCAGCGGTTTGGGAGTTAACATCAAAATTACATTTCTCGGCCATATCGCATAGATCTCACTGTGAAAAGGCTTAAATGACTTTTTTAATTAAGTTTGATGATTGCGTTCAAACAAAATGTCCTAGAACAAAGTTTTTAAATGTAACTACTAGATTGTGATACAATACACTATTGGGTGAAGTTTGGTTGTCTTCTGCGCAGCGGTTTAGGAGTTAACATCAAAATTACATTTCTCGGCCATATCGCATAGATCTCACTGTGAAAAGGCTTAAATGACTTTTTTAATTAAGTTTGATGATTGTGTTCAAACAAAATGTCCTAGAACAAAATTTTCAAATGTAACTACTAGATTGTGATACAATACACTATTGGGTGAAGTTTGGTTGACTTCTGCGCAGCGGTTTGGGAGTTAACATCAAAATTACATTTCTCGGCCATATCGCATAGATCTCACTGTGAAAAGGCTTAAATGGCTTTTTTGACCTAAGTTTAATGATTGCGCTCAAACCAAATGTCCTAGAACGAAATTTTCAAATGTAACTACTAGAATGTGATACAATACACTATTGGGTGAAGTTTGGTTGACTTCTGCGCAGCGGTTTGGGAGTTAACATCAAAATTACATTTCTCGGCCATATCGCATAGATCTCACTGTGAAAAGGCTTAAATGGCTTTTTTGACCTAAGTTTGAGGATTGCGCTCAAACAAAATGTCCTAGAACAAATTTTTCAAATGTAACTACTAGATTGTGATACAATACACTATTGGGTGAAGTTTGGTTGACTTCTGCGCAGCGGTTTGGGAGTTAACATCAAAATTACATTTCTCGGCCATATCGCATAGATCTCACTGTGAAAAGGCTTAAATGACTTTTTTAATTAAGTTTGATGATTGTGTTCAAACAAAATGTCCTAGAACAAAATTTTCAAATGTAACTACTAGATTGTGATACAATACACTATTGGGTGAAGTTTGGTTGACTTCTGCGCAGCGGTTTGGGAGTTAACATCAAAATTACATTTCTCGGCCATATCGCATAGATCTCACTGTGAAAAGGCTTAAATGGCTTTTTTGACCTAAGTTTGAGGATTGCGCTCAAATCAAATGTCCTAGAACCAAATTTCCACATGTAACTACGAGATTCTGATACAATACACTAATGGGTGAAGTTTGGTTTACTTCTGCGCAGCGGTTTGGGAGTTAACATCAAAATTACATTTCTCGGCCATATCGCATAGATCTCACTGTGAAAAGGCTTAAATGGCTTTTTTGACATAAGTTTAATAATTGCGCTCAAACCAAATGTCGTAGAACGAAATTTTCAAATGTAACTACTAGAATGTGATACAATACACTATTGGGTGAAGTTTGGTTGACTTCTGCGCAGCGGTTTGGGAGTTTACATCAAAATTACATTTCTCGGCCATATCGCATAGATCTCACTGTGAAAAGGCTTAAATGGCTTTTTTGACCTAAGTTTGAGGATTGCGCTCAAATCAAATGTCCTAGAACCAAATTTCCACATGTAACTACTAGATTGTGATACAATACACTAATGGGTGAAGTTTGGTTGACTTCTGCGCAGCGGTTTGGGAGTTAACATCAAAATTACATTTCTCGGCCATATCGCATAGATCTCACTGTGAAAAGGCTTAAATGACTTTTTTAATTAAGTTTAATGATTGCGCTCAAACCAAATGTCCTAGAACGAAATTTTCAAATGTAACTACTAGAATGTGATACAATACACTATTGGGTGAAGTTTGGTTGACTTCTGCGCAGCGGTTTGGGAGTTAACATCAAAATTACATTTCTCGGCCATATCGCATAGATCTCACTGTGAAAAGGCTTAAATGGCTTTTTTGACCTAAGTTTGAGGATTGCGCTCAAATCAAATGTCCTAGAACCAAATTTCCACATGTAACTACTAGATTGTGATACAATACACTAATGGGTGAAGTTTGGTTGACTTCTGCGCAGCGGTTTGGGAGTTAACATCAAAATTACATTTCTCGGCCATATCGCATAGATCTCACTGTGAAAAGGCTTAAATGACTTTTTTAATTAAGTTTGATGATTGCTTTCAAACAAAATGTCCTAGAACAAAATTTTCAAATGTAATTACTAGATTGTGATACAATACACTATTGGGTGAAGTTTGGTTGACTTCTGCGCAGCGGTTTGGGAGTTAACATCAAAATTACATTTCTCGGCCATATCGCATAGATCTCACTGTGAAAAGGCTTAAATGACTTTTTTAATTAAGTTTGAGGATTGCGCTCAAATCAAATGTCCTAGAACTAAATTTCCACATGTAACTACTAGATTGTGATACAATACACTAATGGGTGAAGTTTGGTTGACTTCTGCGCAGCGGTTTGGGAGTTAACATCAAAATTACATTTCTCGGCCATATCGCATAGATCTCACTGTGAAAAGGCTTAAATGACTTTTTTAATTAAGTTTGATGATTGCGTTCAAACAAAATGTCCTAGAACAAAGTTTTTAAATGTAACTACTAGATTGTGATACAATACACTATTGGGTGAAGTTTGGTTGTCTTCTGCGCAGCGGTTTGGGAGTTAACATCAAAATTACATTTATCGGCCATATCGCATAGATCTCACTGTGAAAAGGCTTAAATGGCTTTTTTGACCTAAGTTTAATGATTGCGCTCAAACCAAATGTCCTAGAACGAAATTTTCAAATGTAACTACTAGAATGTGATACAATACACTATTGGGTGAAGTTTGGTTGACTTCTGCGCAGCGGTTTGGGAGTTAACATCAAAATTACATTTCTCGGCCATATCGCATAGATCTCACTGTGAAAAGGCTTAAATGGCTTTTTTGACCTAAGTTTGAGGATTGCGCTCAAACAAAATGTCCTAGAACAAAATTTTCAAATGTAACTACTAGATTGTGATACAATACACTATTGGGTGAAGTTTGGTTGACTTCTGCGCAGCGGTTTGGGAGTTAACATCAAAATTACATTTCTCGGCCATATCGCATAGATCTCACTGTGAAAAGGCTTAAATGACTTTTTTAATTAAGTTTGATGATTGTGTTCAAACAAAATGTCCTAGAACAAAATTTTCAAATGTAACTACTAGATTGTGATACAATACACTATTGGGTGAAGTTTGGTTGACTTCTGCGCAGCGGTTTGGGAGTTAACATCAAAATTACATTTCTCGGCCATATCGCATAGATCTCACTGTGAAAAGGCTTAAATGGCTTTTTTGACCTAAGTTTGAGGATTGCGCTCAAATCAAATGTCCTAGAACCAAATTTCCACATGTAACTACTAGATTCTGATACAATACACTAATGGGTGAAGTTTGGTTTACTTCTGCGCAGCGGTTTGGGAGTTAACATCAAAATTACATTTCTCGGCCATATCGCATAGATCTCACTGTGAAAAGGCTTAAATGGCTTTTTTGACCTAAGTTTAATAATTGCGCTCAAACCAAATGTCGTAGAACGAAATTTTCAAATGTAACTACTAGAATGTGATACAATACACTATTGGGTGAAGTTTGGTTGACTTCTGCGCAGCGGTTTGGGAGTTAACATCAAAATTACATTTCTCGGCCATATCGCATAGATCTCACTGTGAAAAGGCTTAAATGGCTTTTTTGACCTAAGTTTGAGGATTGCGCTCAAATCAAATGTCCTAGAACCAAATTTCCACATGTAACTACTAGATTGTGATACAATACACTAAAGGGTGAAGTTTGGTTGACTTCTGCGCAGCGGTTTGGGAGTTAACATCAAAATTACATTTCTCGGCCATATCGCATAGATCTCACTGTGAAAAGGCTTAAATGGCTTTTTTGACCTAAGTTTGAGGATTTCGCTCAAATCAAATGTCCTAGAACCAAATTTCCACATGTAACTACTAGATTGTGATACAATACACTAATGGGTGAAGTTTGGTTTACTTCTGCGCAGCAGTTTGGGAGTTAACATCAAAATTACATTTCTCGGCCATATCGCATAGATCTCACTGTGAAAAGGCTTAAATGGCTTTTTTGACCTAAGTTTAATAATTGCGCTCAAACCAAATGTCCTAGAACGAAATTTTCAAATGTAACTACTAGAATGTGATACAATACACTATTGGGTGAAGTTTGACTGACTTCTGCGCAGCGGTTTGGGAGTTAACATCAAAATTACATTTCCTGGCCATATCGCATAGATCTCACTGTGAAAAGGCTTAAATGGCTTTTTTGACCTAAGTTTGAGGATTGCGCTCAAATCAAATGTCCTAGAACCAAATTTCCACATGCAACTACTAGATTGTGATACAATACACTAATGGGTGAAGTTTGGTTGACTTCTGCGCAGCGGTTTGGGAGTTAACATCAAAATTACATTTCTCGGCCATATCGCATAGATCTCACTGTGAAAAGGCTTAAATGACTTTTTTAATTAAGTTTAATGATTGCGCTCAAACCAAATGTCCTAGAACGAAATTTTCAAATGTAACTACTAGAATGTGATACAATACACTATTGGGTGAAGTTTAGTTGACTTCTGCGAAGCGGTTTGGGAGTTAACATCAAAATTACATTTCTCGGCCATATCGCATAGATCTCACTGTGAAAAGGCTTAAATGGCTTTTTTGACCTTAGTTTAATGATTGCGCTCAAACCAAATGTCCTAGAACGAAATTTTCAAATGTAACTACTAGAATGTGATACAATACACTATTGGGTGAAGTTTGGTTGACTTCTGCGCAGCGGTTTGGGAGTTAACATCAAAATTACATTTCTCGGCCATATCGCATAGATCTCACTGTGAAAAGGCTTAAATGACTTTTTTAATTAAGTTTGATGATTTCGTTCAAACAAAATGTCCTAGAACAAAGTTTTCAAATGTAACTACTTGATTGTGATACAATACACTATTGGGTGAAGTTTGGTTGACTTCTGCGCAGCGGTTTGGGAGTTAACATCAAAATTACATTTCTCGGCCATATCGCATAGATCTCACTGTGAAAAGGCTTAAATGACTTTTTTAATTAAGTTTAATGATTGCGCTCAAACCAAATGTCCTAGAACGAAATTTTCAAATGTAACTACTAGAATGTGATACAATACACTATTGGGTGAAGTTTAGTTGACTTCTGCGCAGCGGTTTGGGAGTTAACATCAAAATTACATTTCTCGGCCATATCGCATAGATCTCACTGTGAAAAGGCTTAAATGGCTTTTTTGACCTAAGTTTGAGGATTGCGCTCAAACAAAATGTCCTAGAACAAAATTTTCAAATGTAACTACTAGATTGTGATACAATACACTATTGGGTGAAGTTTGGTTGACTTCTGCGCAGCGGTTTGGGAGTTAACATCAAAATTACATTTCTCGGCCATATCGCATAGATCTCACTGTGAAAAGGCTTAAATGACTTTTTTAATTAAGTTTGATGATTGCGTTCAAACAAAATGTCCTAGAACAAAATTTTCAAATGTAACTACTAGATTGTGATACAATACACTATTGGGTGAAGTTTGGTTGACTTCTGCGCAGCGGTTTGGGAGTTAACATCAAAATTACATTTCTCGGCCATATCGCATAGATCTCACTGTGAAAAGGCTTAAATGGCTTTTTTGACCTAAGTTTGAGGATTGCGCTCAAATCAAATGTCCTAGAACCAAATTTCCACATGTAACTACTAGATTGTGATACAATACACTAATGGGTGAAGTTTGGTTTACTTCTGCGCAGCGGTTTGGGAGTTAACATCAAAATTACATTTCTCGGCCATATCGCATAGATCTCACTGTGAAAAGGCTTAAATGGCTTTTTTGACCTAAGTTTGAGGATTGCGCTCAAATCAAATGTCCTAGAACCAAATTTCCACATGTAACTACTAGATTGTGATACAATACACTATTGGGTGAAGTTTGGTTTACTTCTGCGCAGCGGTTTGGGAGTTAACATCAAAATTACATTTCTCGGCCATATCGCATAGATCTCACTGTGAAAAGGCTTAAATGGCTTTTTTGACCTAAGTTTAATGATTGCGCTCAAACCAAATGTCCTAGAACGAAATTTTCAAATGTAACTACTAGAATGTGATACAATACACTATTGGGTGAAGTTTGGTTGACTTCTGCGCAGCGGTTTGGGAGTTAACATCAAAATTACATTTCTCGGCCATATCGCATAGATCTCACTGTGAAAAGGCTTAAATGGCTTTTTTGACCTAAGTTTGAGGATTGCGCTCAAATCAAATGTCCTAGAACCAAATTTCCACATGTAACTACTAGATTGTGATACAATACACTAATGGGTGAAGTTTGGTTGACTTCTGCGCAGCGGTTTGGGAGTTAACATCAAAATTACATTTCTCGGCCATATCGCATAGATCTCACTGTGAAAAGGCTTAAATGACTTTTTTAATTAAGTTTGATGATTGCGTTCAAACAAAATGTCCTAGAACAAAGTTTTTAAATGTAACTACTAGATTGTGATACAATACACTATTGGGTGAAGTTTGGTTGTCTTCTGCGCAGCGGTTTGGGAGTTAACATCAAAATTACATTTCTCGGCCATATCGCATAGATCTCACTGTGAAAAGGCTTAAATGGCTTTTTTGACCTAAGTTTAATGATTGCGCTCAAACCAAATGTCCTAGAACGAAATTTTCAAATGTAACTACTAGAATGTGATACAATACACTATTGGGTGAAGTTTGGTTGACTTCTGCGCAGCGGTTTGGGAGTTAACATCAAAATTACATTTCTCGGCCATATCGCATAGATCTCACTGTGAAAAGGCTTAAATGGCTTTTTTGACCTAAGTTTGAGGATTGCGCTCAAACAAAATGTCCTAGAACAAAATTTTCAAATGTAACTACTAGATTGTGATACAATACACTATTGGGTGAAGTTTGGTTGACTTCTGCGCAGCGGTTTGGGAGTTAACATCAAAATTACATTTCTCGGCCATATCGCATAGATCTCACTGTGAAAAGGCTTAAATGACTTTTTTAATTAAGTTTGATGATTGTGTTCAAACAAAATGTCCTAGAACAAAATTTTCAAATGTAACTACTAGATTGTGATACAATACACTATTGGGTGAAGTTTGGTTGACTTCTGCGCAGCGGTTTGGGAGTTAACATCAAAATTACATTTCTCGGCCATATCGCATAGATCTCACTGTGAAAAGGCTTAAATGGCTTTTTTGACCTAAGTTTGAGGATTGCGCTCAAATCAAATGTCCTAGAACCAAATTTCCACATGTAACTACTAGATTGTGATACAATACACTAATGGGTGAAGTTTGGTTTACTTCTGCGCAGCGGTTTGGGAGTTAACATCAAAATTACATTTCTCGGCCATATCGCATAGATCTCACTGTGAAAAGGCTTAAATGGCTTTTTTGACCTAAGTTTAATAATTGCGCTCAAACCAAATGTCGTAGAACGAAATTTTCAAATGTAACTACTAGAATGTGATACAATACACTATTGGGTGAAGTTTGGTTGACTTCTGCGCAGCGGTTTGGGAGTTAACATCAAAATTACATTTCTCGGCCATATCACATAGATCTCACTGTGAAAAGGCTTAAATGGCTTTTTTGACCTAAGTTTGAGGATTGCGCTCAAATCAAATGTCCTAGAACCAAATTTCCACATGTAACTACTAGATTGTGATACAATACACTAATGGGTGAAGTTTGGTTGACTTCTGCGCAGCGGTTTGGGAGTTAACATCAAAATTACATTTCTCGGCCATATCGCATAGATCTCACTGTGAAAAGGCTTAAATGGCTTTTTTGACCTAAGTTTGAGGATTTCGCTCAAATCAAATGTCCTAGAACCAAATTTCCACATGTAACTACTAGATTGTGATACAATACACTAATGGGTGAAGTTTGGTTTACTTCTGCGCAGCAGTTTGGGAGTTAACATCAAAATTACATTTCTCGGCCATATCGCATAGATCTCACTGTGAAAAGGCTTAAATGGCTTTTTTGACCTAAGTTTAATAATTGCGCTCAAACCAAATGTCCTAGAACGAAATTTTCAAATGTAACTACTAGAATGTGATACAATACACTATTGGGTGAAGTTTGACTGACTTCTGCGCAGCGGTTTGGGAGTTAACATCAAAATTACATTTCCTGGCCATATCGCATAGATCTCACTGTGAAAAGGCTTAAATGGCTTTTTTGACCTAAGTTTGAGGATTGCGCTCAAATCAAATGTCCTAGAACCAAATTTCCACATGCAACTACTAGATTGTGATACAATACACTAATGGGTGAAGTTTGGTTGACTTCTGCGCAGCGGTTTGGGAGTTAACATCAAAATTACATTTCTCGGCCATATCGCATAGATCTCACTGTGAAAAGGCTTAAACGACTTTTTTAATTAAGTTTAATGATTGCGCTCAAACCAAATGTCCTAGAACGAAATTTTCAAATGTAACTACTAGAATGTGATACAATACACTATTGGGTGAAGTTTAGTTGACTTCTGCGCAGCGGTTTGGGAGTTAACATCAAAATTACATTTCTCGGCCATATCGCATAGATCTCACTGTGAAAAGGCTTAAATGGCTTTTTTGACCTTAGTTTAATGATTGCGCTCAAACCAAATGTCCTAGAACGAAATTTTCAAATGTAACTACAAGAATGTGATACAATACACTATTGGGTGAAGTTTGGTTGACTTCTGCGCAGCGGTTTGGGAGTTAACATCAAAATTACATTTCTCGGCCATATCGCATAGATCTCACTGTGAAAAGGCTTAAATGACTTTTTTAATTAAGTTTGATGATTTCGTTCAAACAAAATGTCCTAGAACAAAGTTTTCAAATGTAACTACTTGATTGTGATACAATACACTATTGGGTGAAGTTTGGTTGACTTCTGCGCAGCGGTTTGGGAGTTAACATCAAAATTACATTTCTCGGCCATATCGCATAGATCTCACTGTGAAAAGGCTTAAATGGCTTTTTTGACCTAAGTTTGAGGATTGCGCTCAAACAAAATGTCCTAGAACAAAATTTTCAAATGTAACTACTAGATTGTGATACAATACACTATTGGGTGAAGTTTGGTTGACTTCTGCGCAGCGGTTTGGGAGTTAACATCAAAATTACATTTCTCGGCCATATCGCATAGATCTCACTGTGAAAAGGCTTAAATGACTTTTTTAATTAAGTTTGATGATTGTGTTCAAACAAAATGTCCTAGAACAAAATTTTCAAATGTAACTACTAGATTGTGATACAATACACTATTGGGTGAAGTTTGGTTGACTTCTGCGCAGCGGTTTGGGAGTTAACATCAAAATTACATTTCTCGGCCATATCGCATAGATCTCACTGTGAAAAGGCTTAAATGGCTTTTTTGACCTAAGTTTAATGATTGCGCTCAAACCAAATGTCCTAGAACGAAATTTTCAAATGTAACTACTAGAATGTGATACAATACACTATTGGGTGAAGTTTGGTTGACTTCTGCGCAGCGGTTTGGGAGTTAACATCAAAATTACATTTCTCGGCCATATCGCATAGATCTCACTGTGAAAAGGCTTAAATGGCTTTTTTGACCTAAGTTTGAGGATTGCGCTCAAACAAAATGTCCTAGAACAAATTTTTCAAATGTAACTACTAGATTGTGATACAATACACTATTGGGTGAAGTTTGGTTGACTTCTGCGCAGCGGTTTGGGAGTTAACATCAAAATTACATTTCTCGGCCATATCGCATAGATCTCACTGTGAAAAGGCTTAAATGACTTTTTTAATTAAGTTTGATGATTGTGTTCAAACAAAATGTCCTAGAACAAAATTTTCAAATGTAACTACTAGATTGTGATACAATACACTATTGGGTGAAGTTTGGTTGACTTCTGCGCAGCGGTTTGGGAGTTAACATCAAAATTACATTTCTCGGCCATATCGCATAGATCTCACTGTGAAAAGGCTTAAATGGCTTTTTTGACCTAAGTTTGAGGATTGCGCTCAAATCAAATGTCCTAGAACCAAATTTCCACATGTAACTACGAGATTCTGATACAATACACTAATGGGTGAAGTTTGGTTTACTTCTGCGCAGCGGTTTGGGAGTTAACATCAAAATTACATTTCTCGGCCATATCGCATAGATCTCACTGTGAAAAGGCTTAAATGGCTTTTTTGACATAAGTTTAATAATTGCGCTCAAACCAAATGTCGTAGAACGAAATTTTCAAATGTAACTACTAGAATGTGATACAATACACTATTGGGTGAAGTTTGGTTGACTTCTGCGCAGCGGTTTGGGAGTTAACATCAAAATTACATTTCTCGGCCATATCGCATAGATCTCACTGTGAAAAGGCTTAAATGGCTTTTTTGACCTAAGTTTGAGGATTGCGCTCAAATCAAATGTCCTAGAACCAAATTTCCACATGTAACTACTAGATTGTGATACAATACACTAATGGGTGAAGTTTGGTTGACTTCTGCGCAGCGGTTTGGGAGTTAACATCAAAATTACATTTCTCGGCCATATCGCATAGATCTCACTGTGAAAAGGCTTAAATGACTTTTTTAATTAAGTTTAATGATTGCGCTCAAACCAAATGTCCTAGAACGAAATTTTCAAATGTAACTACTAGAATGTGATACAATACACTATTGGGTGAAGTTTGGTTGACTTCTGCGCAGCGGTTTGGGAGTTAACATCAAAATTACATTTCTCGGCCATATCGCATAGATCTCACTGTGAAAAGGCTTAAATGGCTTTTTTGACCTAAGTTTGAGGATTGCGCTCAAATCAAATGTCCTAGAACCAAATTTCCACATGTAACTACTAGATTGTGATACAATACACTAATGGGTGAAGTTTGGTTGACTTCTGCGCAGCGGTTTGGGAGTTAACATCAAAATTACATTTCTCGGCCATATCGCATAGATCTCACTGTGAAAAGGCTTAAATGACTTTTTTAATTAAGTTTGATGATTGCTTTCAAACAAAATGTCCTAGAACAAAATTTTCAAATGTAATTACTAGATTGTGATACAATACACTATTGGGTGAAGTTTGGTTGACTTCTGCGCAGCGGTTTGGGAGTTAACATCAAAATTACATTTCTCGGCCATATCGCATAGATCTCACTGTGAAAAGGCTTAAATGACTTTTTTAATTAAGTTTGAGGATTGCGCTCAAATCAAATGTCCTAGAACTAAATTTCCACATGTAACTACTAGATTGTGATACAATACACTAATGGGTGAAGTTTGGTTGACTTCTGCGCAGCGGTTTGGGAGTTAACATCAAAATTACATTTCTCGGCCATATCGCATAGATCTCACTGTGAAAAGGCTTAAATGACTTTTTAAATTAAGTTTAATGATTGCGCTCAAACCAAATGTCCTAGAACGAAATTTTCAAATGTAACTACTAGAATGTGATACAATACACTATTGGGTGAAGTTTAGTTGACTTCTGCGCAGCGGTTTGGGAGTTAACATCAAAATTACATTTCTCGGCCATATCGCATAGATCTCACTGTGAAAAGGCTTAAATGGCTTTTTTGACCTAAGTTTGAGGATTGCGCTCAAACAAAATGTCCTAGAACAAAATTTTCAAATGTAACTACTAGATTGTGATACAATACACTATTGGGTGAAGTTTGGTTGACTTCTGCGCAGCGGTTTGGGAGTTAACATCAAAATTACATTTCTCGGCCATATCGCATAGATCTCACTGTGAAAAGGCTTAAATGACTTTTTTAATTAAGTTTGATGATTGTGTTCAAACAAAATGTCCTAGAACAAAATTTTCAAATGTAACTACTAGATTGTGATACAATACACTATTGGGTGAAGTTTGGTTGACTTCTGCGCAGCGGTTTGGGAGTTAACATCAAAATTACATTTCTCGGCCATATCGCATAGATCTCACTGTGAAAAGGCTTAAATGACTTTTTAAATTAAGTTTAATGATTGCGCTCAAACCAAATGTCCTAGAACGAAATTTTCAAATGTAACTACTAGAATGTGATACAATACACTATTGGGTGAAGTTTAGTTGACTTCTGCGCAGCGGTTTGGGAGTTAACATCAAAATTACATTTCTCGGCCATATCGCATAGATCTCACTGTGAAAAGGCTTAAATGGCTTTTTTGACCTAAGTTTGAGGATTGCGCTCAAACAAAATGTCCTAGAACAAAATTTTCAAATGTAACTACTAGATTGTGATACAATACACTATTGGGTGAAGTTTGGTTGACTTCTGCGCAGCGGTTTGGGAGTTAACATCAAAATTACATTTCTCGGCCATATCGCATAGATCTCACTGTGAAAAGGCTTAAATGACTTTTTTAATTAAGTTTGATGATTGTGTTCAAACAAAATGTCCTAGAACAAAATTTTCAAATGTAACTACTAGATTGTGATACAATACACTATTGGGTGAAGTTTGGTTGACTTCTGCGCAGCGGTTTGGGAGTTAACATCAAAATTACATTTCTCGGCCATATCGCATAGATCTCACTGTGAAAAGGCTTAAATGGCTTTTTTGACCTAAGTTTGAGGATTGCGCTCAAATCAAATGTCCTAGAACCAAATTTCCACATGTAACTACTAGATTGTGATACAATACACTAATGGGTGAAGTTTGGTTTACTTCTGCGCAGCGGTTTGGGAGTTAACATCAAAATTACATTTCTCGGCCATATCGCATAGATCTCACTGTGAAAAGGCTTAAATGGCTTTTTTGACCTAAGTTTGAGGATTGCGCTCAAATCAAATGTCCTAGAACCAAATTTCCACATGTAACTACTAGATTGTGATACAATACACTATTGGGTGAAGTTTGGTTTACTTCTGCGCAGCGGTTTGGGAGTTAACATCAAAATTACATTTCTCGGCCATATCGCATAGATCTCACTGTGAAAAGGCTTAAATGGCTTTTTTGACCTAAGTTTAATGATTGCGCTCAAACCAAATGTCCTAGAACGAAATTTTCAAATGTAACTACTAGAATGTGATACAATACACTATTGGGTGAAGTTTGGTTGACTTCTGCGCAGCGGTTTGGGAGTTAACATCAAAATTACATTTCTCGGCCATATCGCATAGATCTCACTGTGAAAAGGCTTAAATGGCTTTTTTGACCTAAGTTTGAGGATTGCGCTCAAATCAAATGTCCTAGAACCAAATTTCCACATGTAACTACTAGATTGTGATACAATACACTAATGGGTGAAGTTTGGTTGACTTCTGCGCAGCGGTTTGGGAGTTAACATCAAAATTACATTTCTCGGCCATATCGCATAGATCTCACTGTGAAAAGGCTTAAATGACTTTTTTAATTAAGTTTGATGATTGCGTTCAAACAAAATGTCCTAGAACAAAGTTTTCAAATGTAACTACTAGATTGTGATACAATACACTATTGGGTGAAGTTTGGTTGTCTTCTGCGCAGCGGTTTGGGAGTTAACATCAAAATTACATTTCTCGGCCATATCGCATAGATCTCACTGTGAAAAGGCTTAAATGGCTTTTTTGACCTAAGTTTAATGATTGCGCTCAAACCAAATGTCCTAGAACGAAATTTTCAAATGTAACTACTAGAATGTGATACAATACACTATTGGGTGAAGTTTGGTTGACTTCTGCGCAGCGGTTTGGGAGTTAACATCAAAATTACATTTCTTGGCCATATCGCATAGATCTCACTGTGAAAAGGCTTAAATGGCTTTTTTGACCTAAGTTTGAGGATTGCGCTCAAACAAAATGTCCTAGAACAAAATTTTCAAATGTAACTACTAGATTGTGATACAATACACTATTGGGTGAAGTTTGGTTGACTTCTGCGCAGCGGTTTGGGAGTTAACATCAAAATTACATTTCTCGGCCATATCGCATAGATCTCACTGTGAAAAGGCTTAAATGACTTTTTTAATTAAGTTTGATGATTGTGTTCAAACAAAATGTCCTAGAACAAAATTTTCAAATGTAACTACTAGATTGTGATACAATACACTATTGGGTGAAGTTTGGTTGACTTCTGCGCAGCGGTTTGGGAGTTAACATCAAAATTACATTTCTCGGCCATATCGCATAGATCTCACTGTGAAAAGGCTTAAATGGCTTTTTTGACATAAGTTTAATAATTGCGCTCAAACCAAATGTCGTAGAACGAAATTTTCAAATGTAACTACTAGAATGTGATACAATACACTATTGGGTGAAGTTTGGTTGACTTCTGCGCAGCGGTTTGGGAGTTAACATCAAAATTACATTTCTCGGCCATATCGCATAGATCTCACTGTGAAAAGGCTTAAATGGCTTTTTTGACCTAAGTTTGAGGATTGCGCTCAAATCAAATGTCCTAGAACCAAATTTCCACATGTAACTACTAGATTGTGATACAATACACTAATGGGTGAAGTTTGGTTGACTTCTGCGCAGCGGTTTGGGAGTTAACATCAAAATTACATTTCTCGGCCATATCGCATAGATCTCACTGTGAAAAGGCTTAAATGACTTTTTTAATTAAGTTTAATGATTGCGCTCAAACCAAATGTCCTAGAACGAAATTTTCAAATGTAACTACTAGAATGTGATACAATACACTATTGGGTGAAGTTTGGTTGACTTCTGCGCAGCGGTTTGGGAGTTAACATCAAAATTACATTTCTCGGCCATATCGCATAGATCTCACTGTGAAAAGGCTTAAATGGCTTTTTTGACCTAAGTTTGAGGATTGCGCTCAAATCAAATGTCCTAGAACCAAATTTCCACATGTAACTACTAGATTGTGATACAATACACTAATGGGTGAAGTTTGGTTGACTTCTGCGCAGCGGTTTGGGAGTTAACATCAAAATTACATTTCTCGGCCATATCGCATAGATCTCACTGTGAAAAGGCTTAAATGACTTTTTTAATTAAGTTTGATGATTGCTTTCAAACAAAATGTCCTAGAACAAAATTTTCAAATGTAATTACTAGATTGTGATACAATACACTATTGGGTGAAGTTTGGTTGACTTCTGCGCAGCGGTTTGGGAGTTAACATCAAAATTACATTTCTCGGCCATATCGCATAGATCTCACTGTGAAAAGGCTTAAATGACTTTTTTAATTAAGTTTGAGGATTGCGCTCAAATCAAATGTCCTAGAACCAAATTTCCACATGTAACTACTAGATTGTGATACAATACACTAATGGGTGAAGTTTGGTTGACTTCTGCGCAGCGGTTTGGGAGTTAACATCAAAATTACATTTCTCGGCCATATCGCATAGATCTCACTGTGAAAAGGCTTAAATGACTTTTTTAATTAAGTTTAATGATTGCGCTCAAACCAAATGTCCTAGAACGAAATTTTCAAATGTAACTACTAGAATGTGATACAATACACTATTGGGTGAAGTTTGGTTGACTTCTGCGCAGCGGTTTGGGAGTTAACATCAAAATTACATTTCTCGGCCATATCGCATAGATCTCACTGTGAAAAGGCTTAAATGGCTTTTTTGACCTAAGTTTGAGGATTGCGCTCAAATCAAATGTCCTAGAACCAAATTTCCACATGTAACTACTAGATTGTGATACAATACACTAATGGGTGAAGTTTGGTTGACTTCTGCGCAGCGGTTTGGGAGTTAACATCAAAATTACATTTCTCGGCCATATCGCATAGATCTCACTGTGAAAAGGCTTAAATGACTTTTTTAATTAAGTTTGATGATTGCTTTCAAACAAAATGTCCTAGAACAAAATTTTCAAATGTAATTACTAGATTGTGATACAATACACTATTGGGTGAAGTTTGGTTGACTTCTGCGCAGCGGTTTGGGAGTTAACATCAAAATTACATTTCTCGGCCATATCGCATAGATCTCACTGTGAAAAGGCTTAAATGACTTTTTTAATTAAGTTTGATGATTGCGTTCAAACAAAATGTCCTAGAACAAAATTTTCAAATGTAACTACTAGATTGTGATACAATACACTATTGGGTGAAGTTTGGTTGACTTCTGCGCAGCGGTTTGGGAGTTAACATCAAAATTACATTTCTCGGCCATATCGCATAGATCTCACTGTGAAAAGGCTTAAATGGCTTTTTTGACCTAAGTTTGAGGATTTCGCTCAAATCAAATGTCCTAGAACCAAATTTCCACATGTAACTACTAGATTGTGATACAATACACTAATGGGTGAAGTTTGGTTTACTTCTGCGCAGCGGTTTGGGAGTTAACATCAAAATTACATTTCTCGGCCATATCGCATAGATCTCACTGTGAAAAGGCTTAAATGACTTTTTTAATTAAGTTTGATGATTGCGTTCAAACAAAATGTCCTAGAACAAAGTTTTCAAATGTAACTACTAGATTGTGATACAATACACTATTGGGTGAAGTTTGGTTGACTTCTGCGCAGCGGTTTGGGAGTTAACATCAAAATTACATTTCTCGGCCATATCGCATAGATCTCACTGTGAAAAGGCTTAAATGGCTTTTTTGACCTAAGTTTAATGATTGCGCTCAAACCAAATGTCCTAGAACGAAATTTTCAAATGTAACTACTAGAATGTGATACAATACACTATTGGGTGAAGTTTGGTTGACTTCTGCGCAGCGGTTTGGGAGTTAACATCAAAATTACATTTCTCGGCCATATCGCATAGATCTCACTGTGAAAAGGCTTAAATGGCTTTTTTGACCTAAGTTTGAGGATTGCGCTCAAACAAAATGTCCTAGAACAAAATTTTCAAATGTAACTACTAGATTGTGATACAATACACTATTGGGTGAAGTTTGGTTGACTTCTGCGCAGCGGTTTGGGAGTTAACATCAAAATTACATTTCTCGGCCATATCGCATAGATCTCACTGTGAAAAGGCTTAAATGACTTTTTTAATTAAGTTTGATGATTGTGTTCAAACAAAATGTCCTAGAACAAAATTTTCAAATGTAACTACTAGATTGTGATACAATACACTATTGGGTGAAGTTTGGTTGACTTCTGCGCAGCGGTTTGGGAGTTAACATCAAAATTACATTTCTCGGCCATATCGCATAGATCTCACTGTGAAAAGGCTTAAATGGCTTTTTTGACCTAAGTTTGAGGATTGCGCTCAAATCAAATGTCCTAGAACCAAATTTCCACATGTAACTACTAGATTCTGATACAATACACTAATGGGTGAAGTTTGGTTTACTTCTGCGCAGCGGTTTGGGAGTTAACATCAAAATTACATTTCTCGGCCATATCGCATAGATCTCACTGTGAAAAGGCTTAAATGGCTTTTTTGACATACGTTTAATAATTGCGCTCAAACCAAATGTCGTAGAACGAAATTTTCAAATGTAACTACTAGAATGTGATACAATACACTATTGGGTGAAGTTTGGTTGACTTCTGCGCAGCGGTTTGGGAGTTAACATCAAAATTACATTTCTCGGCCATATCGCATAGATCTCACTGTGAAAAGGCTTAAATGGCTTTTTTGACCTAAGTTTGAGGATTGCGCTCAAATCAAATGTCCTAGAACCAAATTTCCACATGTAACTACTAGATTGAGATACAATACACTAATGGGTGAAGTTTGGTTGACTTCTGCGCAGCGGTTTGGGAGTTAACATCAAAATTACATTTCTCGGCCATATCGCATAGGTCTCACTGTGAAAAGGCTTAAATGACTTTTTTAATTAAGTTTAATGATTGCGCTCAAACCAAATGTCCTAGAACGAAATTTTCAAATGTAACTACTAGAATGTGATACAATACACTATTGGGTGAAGTTTGGTTGACTTCTGCGCAGCGGTTTGGGAGTTAACATCAAAATTACATTTCTCGGCCATATCGCATAGATCTCACTGTGAAAAGGCTTAAATGGCTTTTTTGACCTAAGTTTGAGGATTGCGCTCAAATCAAATGTCCTAGAACCAAATTTCCACATGTAACTACTAGATTGTGATACAATACACTAATGGGTGAAGTTTGGTTGACTTCTGCGCAGCGGTTTGGGAGTTAACATCAAAATTACATTTCTCGGCCATATCGCATAGATCTCACTGTGAAAAGGCTTAAATGACTTTTTTAATTAAGTTTGATGATTGCGTTCAAACAAAATGTCCTAGAACAAAATTTTCAAATGTAACTACTAGATTGTGATACAATACACTATTGGGTGAAGTTTGGTTGACTTCTGCGCAGCGGTTTGGGAGTTAACATCAAAATTACATTTCTCGGCCATATCGCATAGATCTCACTGTGAAAAGGCTTAAATGGCTTTTTTGACCTAAGTTTGAGGATTTCGCTCAAATCAAATGTCCTAGAACCAAATTTCCACATGTAACTACTAGATTGTGATACAATACACTAATGGGTGAAGTTTGGTTGACTTCTGCGCAGCGGTTTGGGAGTTAACATCAAAATTACATTTCTCGGCCATATCGCATAGATCTCACTGTGAAAAGGCTTAAATGGCTTTTTTGACCTAAGTTTAATAATTGCGCTCAAACCAAATGTCCTAGAACGAAATTTTCAAATGTAACTACTAGAATGTGATACAATACACTATTGGGTGAAGTTTGGTTGACTTCTGCGCAGCGGTTTGGGAGTTAACATCAAAATTACATTTCCTGGCCATATCGCATAGATCTCACTGTGAAAAGGCTTAAATGGCTTTTTTGACCTAAGTTTGAGGATTGCGCTCAAATCAAATGTCCTAGAACCAAATTTCCACATGTAATTACTAGATTGTGATACAATACACTAATGGGTGAAGTTTGGTTTACTTCTGCGCAGCGGTTTGGGAGTTAACATCAAAATTACATTTCTCGGCCATATCGCATAGATCTCACTGTGAAAAGGCTTAAATGGCTTTTTTGACCTAAGTTTAATAATTGCGCTCAAACCAAATGTCGTAGAACGAAATTTTCAAATGTAACTACTAGAATGTGATACAATACACTATTGGGTGAAGTTTGGTTGACTTCTGCGCAGCGGTTTGGGAGTTAACATCAAAATTACATTTCTCGGCCATATCGCATAGATCTCACTGTGAAAAGGCTTAAATGGCTTTTTTGACCTAAGTTTGAGGATTGCGCTCAAATCAAATGTCCTAGAACCAAATTTCCACATGTAACTACTAGATTGTGATACAATACACTAATGGGTGAAGTTTGGTTGACTTCTGCGCAGCGGTTTGGGAGTTAACATCAAAATTACATTTCTCGGCCATATCGCATAGATCTCACTGTGAAAAGGCTTAAATGGCTTTTTTGACCTAAGTTTGAGGATTTCGCTCAAATCAAATGTCCTAGAACCAAATTTCCACATGTAACTACTAGATTGTGATACAATACACTAATGGGTGAAGTTTGGTTTACTTCTGCGCAGCAGTTTGGGAGTTAACATCAAAATTACATTTCTCGGCCATATCGCATAGATCTCACTGTGAAAAGGCTTAAATGGCTTTTTTGACCTAAGTTTAATAATTGCGCTCAAACCAAATGTCCTAGAACGAAATTTTCAAATGTAACTACTAGAATGTGATACAATACACTATTGGGTGAAGTTTGACTGACTTCTGCGCAGCGGTTTGGGAGTTAACATCAAAATTACATTTCCTGGCCATATCGCATAGATCTCACTGTGAAAAGGCTTAAATGGCTTTTTTGACCTAAGTTTGAGGATTGCGCTCAAATCAAATGTCCTAGAACCAAATTTCCACATGCAACTACTAGATTGTGAAACAATACACTAATGGGTGAAGTTTGGTTGACTTCTGCGCAGCGGTTTGGGAGTTAACATCAAAATTACATTTCTCGGCCATATCGCATAGATCTCACTGTGAAAAGGCTTAAATGACTTTTTTAATTAAGTTTAATGATTGCGCTCAAACCAAATGTCCTAGAACGAAATTTTCAAATGTAACTACTAGAATGTGATACAATACACTATTGGGTGAAGTTTAGTTGACTTCTGCGCAGCGGTTTGGGAGTTAACATCAAAATTACATTTCTCGGCCATATCGCATAGATCTCACTGTGAAAAGGCTTAAATGGCTTTTTTGACCTAAGTTTAATGATTGCGCTCAAACCAAATGTCCTAGAACGAAATTTTCAAATGTAACTACTAGAATGTGATACAATACACTATTGGGTGAAGTTTGGTTGACTTCTGCGCAGCGGTTTGGGAGTTAACATCAAAATTACATTTCTCGGCCATATCGCATAGATCTCACTGTGAAAAGGCTTAAATGGCTTTTTTGATCTAAGTTTGAGGATTGCGCTCAAATCAAATGTCCTAGAACTAAATTTCCATATGTAACTACTAGATTGTGATACAATACACTATTGGGTGAAGTTTGGTTGACTTCTGCGCAGCGGTTTGGGAGTTAACATCAAAATTACATTTCTCGGCCATATCGCATAGATCTCACTGTGAAAAGGCTTAAATGACTTTTTTAATTAAGTTTGATGATTGTGTTCAAACAAAATGTCCTAGAACAAAATTTTCAAATGTAACTACTAGATTGTGATACAATACACTATTGGGTGAAGTTTGGTTGACTTCTGCGCAGCGGTTTGGGAGTTAACATCAAAATTACATTTCTCGGCCATATCGCATAGATCTCACTGTGAAAAGGCTTAAATGGCTTTTTTGACCTAAGTTTGAGGATTGCGCTCAAATCAAATGTCCTAGAACCAAATTTCCACATGTAACTACTAGATTGTGATACAATACACTAATGGGTGAAGTTTGGTTTACTTCTGCGCAGCGGTTTGGGAGTTAACATCAAAATTACATGTCTCGGCCATATCGCATAGATCTCACTGTGAAAAGGCTTAAATGGCTTTTTTGACCTAAGTTTGAGGATTGCGCTCAAATCAAATGTCCTAGAACCAAATTTCCACATGTAACTACTAGATTGTGATACAATACACTATTGGGTGAAGTTTGGTTTACTTCTGCGCAGCGGTTTGGGAGTTAACATCAAAATTACATTTCTCGGCCATATCGCATAGATCTCACTGTGAAAAGGCTTAAATGGCTTTTTTGACCTAAGTTTAATGATTGCGCTCAAACCAAATGTCCTAGAACGAAATTTTCAAATGTAACTACTAGAATGTGATACAATACACTATTGGGTGAAGTTTGGTTGACTTCTGCGCAGCGGTTTGGGAGTTAACATCAAAATTACATTTCTCGGTTATATCGCATAGATCTCACTGTGAAAAGGCTTAAATGACTTTTTTAATTAAGTTTGATGATTGCGCTCAAACAAAATGTCCTAGAACAAAATTTTCAAATGTAACTACTAGATTGTGATACAATACACTATTGGGTGAAGTTTGGTTGACTTCTGCGCAGCGGTTTGGGAGTTAACATCAAAATTACATTTCTCGGCCATATCGCATAGATCTCACTGTGAAAAGGCTTAAATGGCTTTTTTGACCTAAGTTTGAGGATTGCGCTCAAATCAAATGTCCTAGAACCAAATTTCCACATGTAACTACTAGATTCTGATACAATACACTAATGGGTGAAGTTTGGTTTACTTCTGCGCAGCGGTTTGGGAGTTAACATCAAAATTACATTTCTCGGCCATATCGCATAGATCTCACTGTGAAAAGGCTTAAATGGCTTTTTTGACATAAGTTTAATAATTGCGCTCAAACCAAATGTCGTAGAACGAAATTTTCAAATGTAACTACTAGAATGTGATACAATACACTATTGGGTGAAGTTTGGTTGACTTCTGCGCAGCGGTTTGGGAGTTAAAATCAAAATTACATTTCTCGGCCATATCGCATAGATCTCACTGTCAAAAGGCTTAAATGGCTTTTTTGACCTAAGTTTGAGGATTGCGCTCAAATCAAATGTCCTAGAACCAAATTTCCACATGTAACTACTAGATTGTGATACAATACACTAATGGGTGAAGTTTGGTTGACTTCTGCGCAGCGGTTTGGGAGTTAACATCAAAATTACATTTCTCGGCCATATCGCATAGATCTCACTGTGAAAAGGCTTAAATGACTTTTTTAATTAAGTTTAATGATTGCGCTCAAACCAAATGTCCTAGAACGAAATTTTCAAATGTAACTACTAGAATGTGATACAATACACTATTGGGTGAAGTTTGGTTGACTTCTGCGCAGCGGTTTGGGAGTTAACATCAAAATTACATTTCTCGGCCATATCGCATAGATCTCACTGTGAAAAGGCTTAAATGGCTTTTTTGACCTAAGTTTGAGGATTGCGCTCAAATCAAATGTCCTAGAACCAAATTTCCACATGTAACTACTAGATTGTGATACAATACACTAATGGGTGAAGTTTGGTTGACTTCTGCGCAGCGGTTTGGGAGTTAACATCAAAATTACATTTCTCGGCCATATCGCATAGATCTCACTGTGAAAAGGCTTAAATGACTTTTTTAATTAAGTTTGATGATTGCGTTCAAACAAAATGTCCTAGAACAAAATTTTCAAATGTAACTACTAGATTGTGATACAATACACTATTGGGTGAAGTTTGGTTGACTTCTGCGCAGCGGTTTGGGAGTTAACATCAAAATTACATTTCTCGGCCATATCGCATAGATCTCACTGTGAAAAGGCTTAAATGACTTTTTTAATTAAGTTTGATGATTGCGTTCAAACAAAATGTCCTAGAACAAAATTTTCAAATGTAACTACTAGATTGTGATACAATACACTATTGGGTGAAGTTTGGTTGACTTCTGCGCAGCGGTTTGGGAGTTAACATCAAAATTACATTTCTCGGCCATATCGCATAGATCTCACTGTGAAAAGGCTTAAATGGCTTTTTTGACCTAAGTTTGAGGATTTCGCTCAAATCAAATGTCCTAGAACTAAATTTCCACATGTAACTACTAGATTGTGATACAATACACTAATGGGTGAAGTTTGGTTGACTTCTGCGCAGCGGTTTGGGAGTTAACATCAAAATTACATTTCTCGGCCATATCGCATAGATCTCACTGTGAAAAGGCTTAAATGGCTTTTTTGACCTAAGTTTAATAATTGCGCTCAAACCAAATGTCCTAGAACGAAATTTTCAAATGTAACTACTAGAATGTGATACAATACACTATTGGGTGAAGTTTGGTTGACTTCTGCGCAGCGGTTTGGGAGTTAACATCAAAATTACATTTCCTGGCCATATCGCATAGATCTCACTGTGAAAAGGCTTAAATGGCTTTTTTGACCTAAGTTTGAGGATTGCGCTCAAATCAAATGTCCTAGAACCAAATTTCCACATGTAATTACTAGATTGTGATACAATACACTAATGGGTGAAGTTTGGTTGACTTCTGCGCAGCGGTTTGGGAGTTAACATCAAAATTACATTTCTCGGCCATATCGCATAGATCTCACTGTGAAAAGGCTTAAATGGCTTTTTTGACCTAAGTTTAATAATTGCGCTCAAACCAAATGTCGTAGAACGAAATTTTCAAATGTAACTACTAGAATGTGATACAATACACTATTGGGTGAAGTTTGGTTGACTTCTGCGCAGCGGTTTGGGAGTTAACATCAAAATTACATTTCTCGGCCATATCGCATAGATCTCACTGTGAAAAGGCTTAAATGGCTTTTTTGACCTAAGTTTGAGGATTGCGCTCAAATCAAATGTCCTAGAACCAAATTTCCACATGTAACTACTAGATTGTGATACAATACACTAATGGGTGAAGTTTGGTTGACTTCTGCGCAGCGGTTTGGGAGTTAACATCAAAATTACATTTCTCGGCCATATCGCATAGATCTCACTGTGAAAAGGCTTAAATGGCTTTTTTGACCTAAGTTTGAGGATTTCGCTCAAATCAAATGTCCTAGAACCAAATTTCCACATGTAACTACTAGATTGTGATACAATACACTAATGGGTGAAGTTTGGTTTACTTCTGCGCAGCAGATTGGGAGTTAACATCAAAATTACATTTCTCGGCCATATCGCATAGATCTCACTGTGAAAAGGCTTAAATGGCTTTTTTGACCTAAGTTTAATAATTGCGCTCAAACCAAATGTCCTAGAACGAAATTTTCAAATGTAACTACTAGAATGTGATACAATACACTATTGGGTGAAGTTTGACTGACTTCTGCGCAGCGGTTTGGGAGTTAACATCAAAATTACATTTCCTGGCCATATCGCATAGATCTCACTGTGAAAAGGCTTAAATGGCTTTTTTGACCTAAGTTTGAGGATTGCGCTCAAATCAAATGTCCTAGAACCAAATTTCCACATGCAACTACTAGATTGTGATACAATACACTAATGGGTGAAGTTTGGTTGACTTCTGCGCAGCGGTTTGGGAGTTAACATCAAAATTACATTTCTCGGCCATATCGCATAGATCTCACTGTGAAAAGGCTTAAATGACTTTTTTAATTAAGTTTAATGATTGCGCTCAAACCAAATGTCCTAGAACGAAATTTTCAAATGTAACTACTAGAATGTGATACAATACACTATTGGGTGAAGTTTAGTTGACTTCTGCGCAGCGGTTTGGGAGTTAACATCAAAATTACATTTCTCGGCCATATCGCATAGATCTCACTGTGAAAAGGCTTAAATGGCTTTTTTGACCTAAGTTTAATGATTGCGCTCAAACCAAATGTCCTAGAACGAAATTTTCAAATGTAACTACTAGAATGTGATACAATACACTATTGGGTGAAGTTTGGTTGACTTCTGCGCAGCGGTTTGGGAGTTAACATCAAAATTACATGTCTCGGCCATATCGCATAGATCTCACTGTGAAAAGGCTTAAATGGCTTTTTTGACCTAAGTTTGAGGATTGCGCTCAAATCAAATGTCCTAGAACCAAATTTCCACATATAACTACTAGATTGTGATACAATACACTAATGGGTGAAGTTTGGTTGACTTCTGCGCAGCGGTTTGGGAGTTAACATCAAAATTACATTTCTCGGCCATATCGCATAGATCTCACTGTGAAAAGGCTTAAATGACTTTTTTAATTAAGTTTGATGATTGCGTTCAAACAAAATGTCCTAGAACAAAGTTTTCAAATGTAACTACTAGATTGTGATACAATACACTATTGGGTGAAGTTTGGTTGACTTCTGCGCAGCGGTTTGGGAGTTAACATCAAAATTACATTTCTCGGCCATATCGCATAGATCTCACTGTGAAAAGGCTTAAATGGCTTTTTTGACCTAAGTTTAATGATTGCGCTCAAACCAAATGTCCTAGAACGAAATTTTCAAATGTAACTACTAGAATGTGATACAATACACTATTGGGTGAAGTTTGGTTGACTTCTGCGCAGCGGTTTGGGAGTTAACATCAAAATTACATTTCTCGGCCATATCGCATAGATCTCACTGTGAAAAGGCTTAAATGGCTTTTTTGACCTAAGTTTGAGGATTGCGCTCAAACAAAATGTCCTAGAACAAAATTTTCAAATGTAACTACTAGATTGTGATACAATACACTATTGGGTGAAGTTTGGTTGACTTCTGCGCAGCGGTTTGGGAGTTAACATCAAAATTACATTTCTCGGCCATATCGCCAGATCTCACTGTGAAAAGGCTTAAATGACTTTTTTAATTAAGTTTGATGATTGTGTTCAAACAAAATGTCCTAGAACAAAATTTTCAAATGTAACTACTAGATTGTGATACAATACACTATTGGGTGAAGTTTGGTTGACTTCTGCGCAGCGGTTTGGGAGTTAACATCAAAATTACATTTCTCGGCCATATCGCATAGATCTCACTGTGAAAAGGCTTAAATGGCTTTTTTGACCTAAGTTTGAGGATTGCGCTCAAATCAAATGTCCTAGAACCAAATTTCCACATGTAACTACTAGATTCTGATACAATACACTAATGGGTGAAGTTTGGTTTACTTCTGCGCAGCGGTTTGGGAGTTAACATCAAAATTACATTTCTCGGCCATATCGCATAGATCTCACTGTGAAAAGGCTTAAATGGCTTTTTTGACATAAGTTTAATAATTGCGCTCAAACCAAATGTCGTAGAACGAAATTTTCAAATGTAACTACTAGAAGGTGATACAATACACTATTGGGTGAAGTTTGGTTGACTTCTGCGCAGCGGTTTGGGAGTTAACATCAAAATTACATTTCTCGGCCATATCGCATAGATCTCACTGTGAAAAGGCTTAAATGGCTTTTTTGACCTAAGTTTGAGGATTGCGCTCAAATCAAATGTCCTAGAACCAAATTTCCACATGTAACTACTAGATTGTGATACAATACACTAATGGGTGAAGTTTGGTTGACTTCTGCGCAGCGGTTTGGGAGTTAACATCAAAATTACATTTCTCGGCCATATCGCATAGATCTCACTGTGAAAAGGCTTAAATGACTTTTTTAATTAAGTTTAATGATTGCGCTCAAACCAAATGTCCTAGAACGAAATTTTCAAATGTAACTACTAGAATGTGATACAATACACTATTGGGTGAAGTTTGGTTGACTTCTGCGCAGCGGTTTGGGAGTTAACATCAAAATTACATTTCTCGGCCATATCGCATAGATCTCACTGTGAAAAGGCTTAATGACTTTTTTAATTAAGTTTGATGATTGCTTTCAAACAAAATGTCCTAGAACAAAATTTTCAAATGTAACTACTAGATTGTGATACAATACACTATTGGGTGAAGTTTGGTTGACTTCTGCGCAGCGGTTTGGGAGTTAACATCAAAATTACATTTCTCGGCCATATCGCATAGATCTCACTGTGAAAAGGCTTAAATGACTTTTTTAATTAAGTTTGATGATTGCGTTCAAACAAAATGTCCTAGAACAAAATTTTCAAATGTAACTACTAGATTGTGATACAATACACTATTGGGTGAAGTTTGGTTGACTTCTGCGCAGCGGTTTGGGAGTTAACATCAAAATTACATTTCTCGGCCATATCGCATAGATCTCACTGTGAAAAGGCTTAAATGGCTTTTTTGACCTAAGTTTGAGGATTTCGCTCAAATCAAATGTCCTAGAACCAAATTTCCACATGTAACTACTAGATTGTGATACAATACACTAATGGGTGAAGTTTGGTTTACTTCTGCGCAGCGGTTTGGGAGTTAACATCAAAATTACATTTCTCGGCCATATCGCATAGATCTCACTGTGAAAAGGCTTAAATGACTTTTTTAATTAAGTTTGATGATTGCGTTCAAACAAAATGTCCTAGAACAAAGTTTTCAAATGTAACTACTAGATTGTGATACAATACACTATTGGGTGAAGTTTGGTTGACTTCTGCGCAGCGGTTTGGGAGTTAACATCAAAATTACATTTCTCGGCCATATCGCATAGATCTCACTGTGAAAAGGCTTAAATGGCTTTTTTGACCTAAGTTTAATGATTGCGCTCAAACCAAATGTCCTAGAACGAAATTTTCAAATGTAACTACTAGAATGTGATACAATACACTATTGGGTGAAGTTTGGTTGACTTCTGCGCAGCGGTTTGGGAGTTAACATCAAAATTACATTTCTCGGCCATATCGCATAGATCTCACTGTGAAAAGGCTTAAATGGCTTTTTTGACCTAAGTTTGAGGATTGCGCTCAAACAAAATGTCCTAGAACAAAATTTTCAAATGTAACTACTAGATTGTGATACAATACACTATTGGGTGAAGTTTGGTTGACTTCTGCGCAGCGGTTTGGGAGTTAACATCAAAATTACATTTCTCGGCCATATCGCATAGATCTCACTGTGAAAAGGCTTAAATGGCTTTTTTGACCTAAGTTTGAGGATTGCGCTCAAACAAAATGTCCTAGAACAAAATTTTCAAATGTAACTACTAGATTGTGATACAATACACTATTGGGTGAAGTTTGGTTGACTTCTGCGCAGCGGTTTGGGAGTTAACATCAAAATTACATTTCTCGGCCATATCGCATAGATCTCACTGTGAAAAGGCTTAAATGACTTTTTTAATTAAGTTTGATGATTGTGTTCAAACAAAATGTCCTAGAACAAAATTTTCAAATGTAACTACTAGATTGTGATACAATACACTATTGGGTGAAGTTTGGTTGACTTCTGCGCAGCGGTTTGGGAGTTAACATCAAAATTACATTTCTCGGCCATATCGCATAGATCTCACTGTGAA
This sequence comes from Corythoichthys intestinalis, assembly GCF_030265065.1. NCBI lineage: Eukaryota > Metazoa > Chordata > Actinopteri > Syngnathiformes > Syngnathidae > Corythoichthys > Corythoichthys intestinalis. The sequence continues at coordinate 2,760,177 of NW_026651596.1, forward strand.
AAGGCTTAAATGGCTTTTTTGACCTAAGTTTGATGATTGCTTTCAAACAAAATGTCCTAGAACAAAATTTTCAAATGTAACTACTAGATTGTGATACAATACACTATTGGGTGAAGTTTGGTTGACTTCTGCGCAGCGGTTTGGGAGTTAACATCAAAATTACATTTCTCGGCCATATCGCATAGATCTCACTGTGAAAAGGCTTAAATGACTTTTTTAATTAAGTTTGATGATTGCGTTCAAACAAAATGTCCTAGAACAAAATTTTCAAATGTAACTACTAGATTGTGATACAATACACTATTGGGTGAAGTTTGGTTGACTTCTGCGCAGCGGTTTGGGAGTTAACATCAAAATTACATTTCTCGGCCATATCGCATAGATCTCACTGTGAAAAGGCTTAAATGGCTTTTTTGACCTAAGTTTGAGGATTTCGCTCAAATCAAATGTCCTAGAACCAAATTTCCAAATGTAACTACTAGATTGTGATACAATACACTAATGGGTGAAGTTTGGTTTACTTCTGCGCAGCGGTTTGGGAGTTAACATCAAAATTACATTTCTCGGCCATATCGCATAGATCTCACTGTGAAAAGGCTTAAATGACTTTTTTAATTAAGTTTGATGATTGCGTACAAACAAAATGTCCTAGAACAAAGTTTTCAAATGTAACTACTAGATTGTGATACAATACACTATTGGGTGAAGTTTGGTTGACTTCTGCGCAGCGGTTTGGGAGTTAACATCAAAATTACATTTCTCGGCCATATCGCATAGATCTCACTGTGAAAAGGCTTAAATGGCTTTTTTGACCTAAGTTTAATGATTGCGCTCAAACCAAATGTCCTAGAACGAAATTTTCAAATGTAACTACTAGAATGTGATACAATACACTATTGGGTGAAGTTTGGTTGACTTCTGCGCAGCGGTTTGGGAGTTAACATCAAAATTACATTTCTCGGCCATATCGCATAGATCTCACTGTGAAAAGGCTTAAATGGCTTTTTTGACCTAAGTTTGAGGATTGCGCTCAAACAAAATGTCCTAGAACAAAATTTTCAAATGTAACTACTAGATTGTGATACAATACACTATTGGGTGAAGTTTGGTTGACTTCTGCGCAGCGGTTTGGGAGTTAACATCAAAATTACATTTCTCGGCCATATCGCATAGATCTCACTGTGAAAAGGCTTAAATGACTTTTTTAATTAAGTTTGATGATTGTGTTCAAACAAAATGTCCTAGAACAAAATTTTCAAATGTAACTACTAGATTGTGATACAATACACTATTGGGTGAAGTTTGGTTGACTTCTGCGCAGCGGTTTGGGAGTTAACATCAAAATTACATTTCTCGGCCATATCGCATAGATCTCACTGTGAAAAGGCTTAAATGGCTTTTTTGACCTAAGTTTGAGGATTGCGCTCAAACAAAATGTCCTAGAACAAAATTTTCAAATGTAACTACTAGATTGTGATACAATACACTATTGGGTGAAGTTTGGTTGACTTCTGCGCAGCGGTTTGGGAGTTAACATCAAAATTACATTTCTCGGCCATATCGCATAGATCTCACTGTGAAAAGGCTTAAATGACTTTTTTAATTAAGTTTGATGATTGTGTTCAAACAAAATGTCCTAGAACAAAATTTTCAAATGTAACTACTAGATTGTGATACAATACACTATTGGGTGAAGTTTGGTTGACTTCTGCGCAGCGGTTTGGGAGTTAACATCAAAATTACATTTCTCGGCCATATCGCATAGATCTCACTGTGAAAAGGCTTAAATGGCTTTTTTGACCTAAGTTTAATGATTGCGCTCAAACCAAATGTCCTAGAACGAAATTTTCAAATGTAACTACTAGAATGTGATACAATACACTATTGGGTGAAGTTTGGTTGACTTCTGCGCAGCGGTTTGGGAGTTAACATCAAAATTACATTTCTCGGCCATATCGCATAGATCTCACTGTGAAAAGGCTTAAATGACTTTTTTAATTAAGTTTAATGATTGCGCTCAAACCAAATGTCCTAGAACCAAATTTCCACATGTAACTACTAGATTCTGATACAATACACTAATGGGTGAAGTTTGGTTTACTTCTGCGCAGCGGTTTGGGAGTTAACATCAAAATTACATTTCTCGGCCATATCGCATAGATCTCACTGTGAAAAGGCTTAAATGACTTTTTTAATTAAGTTTAATGATTGCGCTCAAACCAAATGTCCTAGAACGAAATTTTCAAATGTAACTACTAGAATGTGATACAATACACTATTGGGTGAAGTTTAGTTGACTTCTGCGCAGCGGTTTGGGAGTTAACATCAAAATTACATTTCTCGGCCATATCGCATAGATCTCACTGTGAAAAGGCTTAAATGGCTTTTTTGACCTAAGTTTGAAGATTGCGCTCAAACAAAATGTCCTAGAACAAAATTTTCAAATGTAACTACTGGATTGTGATACAATACACTATTGGGTGAAGTTTGGTTGACTTCTGCGCAGCGGTTTGGGAGTTAACATCAAAATTACATTTCTCGGCCATATCGCATAGATCTCACTGTGAAAAGGCTTAAATGACTTTTTTAATTAAGTTTGATGATTGTGTTCAAACAAAATGTCCTAGAACAAAATTTTCAAATGTAACTACTAGATTGTGATACAATACACTATTGGGTGAAGTTTGGTTGACTTCTGCGCAGCGGTTTGGGAGTTAACATCAAAATTACATTTCTCGGCCATATCGCATAGATCTCACTGTGAAAAGGCTTAAATGGCTTTTTTGACCTAAGTTTGAGGATTGCGCTCAAATCAAATGTCCTAGAACCAAATTTCCACATGTAACTACTAGATTGTGATACAATACACTAATGGGTGAAGTTTGGTTTACTTCTGCGCAGCGGTTTGGGAGTTAACATCAAAATTACATTTCTCGGCCATATCGCATAGATCTCACTGTGAAAAGGCTTAAATGGCTTTTTTGACCTAAGTTTGAGGATTGCGCTCAAATCAAATGTCCTAGAACCAAATTTCCACATGTAACTACTAGATTGTGATACAATACACTATTGGGTGAAGTTTGGTTTACTTCTGCGCAGCGGTTTGGGAGTTAACATCAAAATTACATTTCTCGGCCATATCGCATAGATCTCACTGTGAAAAGGCTTAAATGGCTTTTTTGACCTAAGTTTAATGATTGCGCTCAAACCAAATGTCCTAGAACGAAATTTTCAAATGTAACTACTAGAATGTGATACAATACACTATTGGGTGAAGTTTGGTTGACTTCTGCGCAGCGGTTTGGGAGTTAACATCAAAATTACATTTCTCGGCCATATCGCATAGATCTCACTGTGAAAAGGCTTAAATGACTTTTTTAATTAAGTTTGATGATTGTGTTCAAACAAAATGTCCTAGAACAAAATTTTCAAATGTAACTACTAGATTGTGATACAATACACTATTGGGTGAAGTTTGGTTGACTTCTGCGCAGCGGTTTGGGAGTTAACATCAAAATTACATTTCTCGGCCATATCGCATAGATCTCACTGTGAAAAGGCTTAAATGGCTTTTTTGACCTAAGTTTAATGATTGCGCTCAAACCAAATGTCCTAGAACGAAATTTTCAAATGTAACTACTAGAATGTGATACAATACACTATTGGGTGAAGTTTGGTTGACTTCTGCGCAGCGGTTTGGGAGTTAACATCAAAATTACATTTCTCGGCCATATCGCATAGATCTCACTGTGAAAAGGCTTAAATGACTTTTTTAATTAAGTTTAATGATTGCGCTCAAACCAAATGTCCTAGAACCAAATTTCCACATGTAACTACTAGATTCTGATACAATACACTAATGGGTGAAGTTTGGTTTACTTCTGCGCAGCGGTTTGGGAGTTAACATCAAAATTACATTTCTCGGCCATATCGCATAGATCTCACTGTGAAAAGGCTTAAATGACTTTTTTAATTAAGTTTAATGATTGCGCTCAAACCAAATGTCCTAGAACGAAATTTTCAAATGTAACTACTAGAATGTGATACAATACACTATTGGGTGAAGTTTAGTTGACTTCTGCGCAGCGGTTTGGGAGTTAACATCAAAATTACATTTCTCGGCCATATCGCATAGATCTCACTGTGAAAAGGCTGAAATGGCTTTTTTGACCTAAGTTTGAAGATTGCGCTCGAACAAAATGTCCTAGAACAAAATTTTCAAATGTAACTACTAGATTGTGATACAATACACTATTGGGTGAAGTTTGGTTGACTTCTGCGCAGCGGTTTGGGAGTTAACATCAAAATTACATTTCTCGGCCATATCGCATAGATCTCACTGTGAAAAGGCTTAAATGACTTTTTTAATTAAGTTTGATGATTGTGTTCAAACAAAATGTCCTAGAACAAAATTTTCAAATGTAACTACTAGATTGTGATACAATACACTATTGGGTGAAGTTTGGTTGACTTCTGCGCAGCGGTTTGGGAGTTAACATCAAAATTACATTTCTCGGCCATATCGCATAGATCTCACTGTGAAAAGGCTTAAATGGCTTTTTTGACCTAAGTTTGAGGATTGCGCTCAAATCAAATGTCCTAGAACCAAATTTCCACATGTAACTACTAGATTGTGATACAATACACTAATGGGTGAAGTTTGGTTTACTTCTGCGCAGCGGTTTGGGAGTTAACATCAAAATTACATTTCTCGGCCATATCGCATAGATCTCACTGTGAAAAGGCTTAAATGGCTTTTTTGACCTAAGTTTAATGATTGCGCTCAAACCAAATGTCCTAGAACGAAATTTTCAAATGTAACTACTAGAATGTGATACAATACACTATTGGGTGAAGTTTGGTTGACTTCTGCGCAGCGGTTTGGGAGTTAACATCAAAATTACATTTCTCGGCCATATCGCATAGATCTCACTGTGAAAAGGCTTAAATGGCTTTTTTGACCTAAGTTTGAGGATTGCGCTCAAATCAAATGTCCTAGAACCAAATTTCCACATGTAACTACTAGATTGTGATACAATACACTAATGGGTGAAGTTTGGTTGACTTCTGCGCAGCGGTTTGGGAGTTAACATCAAAATTACATTTCTCGGCCATATCGCATAGATCTCACTGTGAAAAGGCTTAATGACTTTTTTAATTAAGTTTGATGATTGCTTTCAAACAAAATGTCCTAGAACAAAATTTTCAAATGTAACTACTAGATTGTGATACAATACACTATTGGGTGAAGTTTGGTTGACTTCTGCGCAGCGGTTTGGGAGTTAACATCAAAATTACATTTCTCGGCCATATCGCATAGATCTCACTGTGAAAAGGCTTAAATGACTTTTTTAATTAAGTTTGATGATTGCGTTCAAACAAAATGTCCTAGAACAAAATTTTCAAATGTAACTACTAGATTGTGATACAATACACTATTGGGTGAAGTTTGGTTGACTTCTGCGCAGCGGTTTGGGAGTTAACATCAAAATTACATTTCTCGGCCATATCGCATAGATCTCACTGTGAAAAGGCTTAAATGGCTTTTTTGACCTAAGTTTGAGGATTTCGCTCAAATCAAATGTCCTAGAACCAAATTTCCACATGTAACTACTAGATTGTGATACAATACACTAATGGGTGAAGTTTGGTTTACTTCTGCGCAGCGGTTTGGGAGTTAACATCAAAATTACATTTCTCGGCCATATCGCATAGATCTCACTGTGAAAAGGCTTAAATGACTTTTTTAATTAAGTTTGATGATTGCGTTCAAACAAAATGTCCTAGAACAAAGTTTTCAAATGTAACTACTAGATTGTGATACAATACACTATTGGGTGAAGTTTGGTTGACTTCTGCGCAGCGGTTTGGGAGTTAACATCAAAATTACATTTCTCGGCCATATCGCATAGATCTCACTGTGAAAAGGCTTAAATGGCTTTTTTGACCTAAGTTTAATGATTGCGCTCAAACCAAATGTCCTAGAACGAAATTTTCAAATGTAACTACTAGAATGTGATACAATACACTATTGGGTGAAGTTTGGTTGACTTCTGCGCAGCGGTTTGGGAGTTAACATCAAAATTACATTTCTCGGCCATATCGCATAGATCTCACTGTGAAAAGGCTTAAATGGCTTTTTTGACCTAAGTTTGAGGATTGCGCTCAAACAAAATGTCCTAGAACAAAATTTTCAAATGTAACTACTAGATTGTGATACAATACACTATTGGGTGAAGTTTGGTTGACTTCTGCGCAGCGGTTTGGGAGTTAACATCAAAATTACATTTCTCGGCCATATCGCATAGATCTCACTGTGAAAAGGCTTAAATGACTTTTTTAATTAAGTTTGATGATTGTGTTCAAACAAAATGTCCTAGAACAAAATTTTCAAATGTAACTACTAGATTGTGATACAATACACTATTGGGTGAAGTTTGGTTTACTTCTGCGCAGCGGTTTGGGAGTTAACATCAAAATGACATTTCTCGGCCATATCGCATAGATCTCACTGTGAAAAGGCTTAAATGGCTTTTTTGACCTAAGTTTAATGATTGCGCTCAAACCAAATGTCCTAGAACGAAATTTCCACATGTAACTACTAGAATGTGATACAATACACTACTGGGTGAAGTTTGGTTGACTTCTGCGCAGCGGTTTGGGAGTTAACATCAAAATTACATTTCTCGGCCATATCGCATAGATCTCACTGTGAAAAGGCTTAAATGGCTTTTTTGACCTAAGTTTGAGGATTGCGCTCAAATCAAATGTCCTAGAACCAAATTTCCACATGTAACTACTAGAATGTGATACAATACACTAATGGGTGAAGTTTGGTTGACTTCTGCGCAGCGGTTTGGGAGTTAACATCAAAATTACATTTCTCGGCCATATCGCATAGATCTCACTGTGAAAAGGCTTAAATGACTTTTTTAATTAAGTTTGATGATTGCGTTCAAACAAAATGTCCTAGAACAAAGTTTTCAAATGTAACTACTAGATTGTGATACAATACACTATTGGGTGAAGTTTGGTTGACTTCTGCGCAGCGGTTTGGGAGTTAACATCAAAATTACATTTCTCGGCCATATCGCATAGATCTCACTGTGAAAAGGCTTAAATGACTTTTTTAATTAAGTTTGATGATTGTGTTCAAACAAAATGTCCTAGAACAAAATTTTCAAATGTAACTACTAGATTGTGATACAATACACTATTGGGTGAAGTTTGGTTGACTTCTGCGCAGCGGTTTGGGAGTTAACATCAAAATTACATTTCTCGGCCATATCGCATAGATCTCACTGTGAAAAGGCTTAAATGGCTTTTTTGACCTAAGTTTGAGGATTGCGCTCAAATCAAATGTCCTAGAACCAAATTTCCACATGTAACTACTAGATTCTGATACAATACACTAATGGGTGAAGTTTGGTTTACTTCTGCGCAGCGGTTTGGGAGTTAACGTCAAAATTACATTTCTCGGCCATATCGCATAGATCTCACTGTGAAAAGGCTTAAATGGCTTTTTTGACATAAGTTTAATAATTGCGCTCAAACCAAATGTCGTAGAACGAAATTTTCAAATGTAACTACTAGAAGGTGATACAATACACTATTGGGTGAAGTTTGGTTGACTTCTGCGCAGCGGTTTGGGAGTTAACATCAAAATTACATTTCTCGGCCATATCGCATAGATCTCACTGTGAAAAGGCTTAAATGGCTTTTTTGACCTAAGTTTGAGGATTGCGCTCAAATCAAATGTCCTAGAACCAAATTTCCACATGTAACTACTAGATTGTGATACAATACACTAATGGGTGAAGTTTGGTTGACTTCTGCGCAGCGGTTTGGGAGTTAACATCAAAATTACATTTCTCGGCCATATCGCATAGATCTCACTGTGAAAAGGCTTAATGACTTTTTTAATTAAGTTTGATGATTGCTTTCAAACAAAATGTCCTAGAACAAAATTTTCAAATGTAACTACTAGATTGTGATACAATACACTATTGGGTGAAGTTTGGTTGACTTCTGCGCAGCGGTTTGGGAGTTAACATCAAAATTACATTTCTCGGCCTTATCGCATAGATCTCACTGTGAAAAGGCTTAAATGACTTTTTTAATTAAGTTTGATGATTGCGTTCAAACAAAATGTCCTAGAACAAAATTTTCAAATGTAACTACTAGATTGTGATACAATACACTATTGGGTGAAGTTTGGTTGACTTCTGCGCAGCGGTTTGGGAGTTAACATCAAAATTACATTTCTCGGCCATATCGCATAGATCTCACTGTGAAAAGGCTTAAATGGCTTTTTTGACCTAAGTTTGAGGATTTCGCTCAAATCAAATGTCCTAGAACCAAATTTCCACATGTAACTACTAGATTGTGATACAATACACTAATGGGTGAAGTTTGGTTTACTTCTGCGCAGCGGTTTGGGAGTTAACATCAAAATTACATTTCTCGGCCATATCGCATAGATCTCACTGTGAAAAGGCTTAAATGACTTTTTTAATTAAGTTTGATGATTGCGTTCAAACAAAATGTCCTAGAACAAAGTTTTCAAATTTAACTACTAGATTGTGATACAATACACTATTGGGTGAAGTTTGGTTGACTTCTGCGCAGCGGTTTGGGAGTTAACATCAAAATTACATTTCTCGGCCATATCGCATAGATCTCACTGTGAAAAGGCTTAAATGGCTTTTTTGACCTAAGTTTAATGATTGCGCTCAAACCAAATGTCCTAGAACGAAATTTTCAAATGTAACTACTAGAATGTGATACAATACACTATTGGGTGAAGTTTGGTTGACTTCTGCGCAGCGGTTTGGGAGTTAACATCAAAATTACATTTCTCGGCCATATCGCATAGATCTCACTGTGAAAAGGCTTAAATGGCTTTTTTGACCTAAGTTTGAGGATTGCGCTCAAACAAAATGTCCTAGAACAAAATTTTCAAATGTAACTACTAGAATGTGATACAATACACTATTGGGTGAAGTTTGGTTGACTTCTGCGCAGCGGTTTGGGAGTTAACATCAAAATTACATTTCCTGGCCATATCGCATAGATCTCACTGTGAAAAGGCTTAAATGGCTTTTTTAATTAAGTTTGATGATTTCGTTCAAACAAAATGTCCTAGAACAAAATTTTCAAATGTAACTACTAGATTGTGATACAATACACTATTGGGTGAAGTTTGGTTGACTTCTGCGCAGCGGTTTGGGAGTTAACATCAAAATTACATTTCTCGGCCATATCGCATAGATCTCACTGTGAAAAGGCTTAAATGGCTTTTTTGACCTAAGTTTGAGGATTTCGCTCAAATCAAATGTCCTAGAACCAAATTTCCACATGTAACTACTAGATTGTGATACAATACACTAATGGGTGAAGTTTGGTTGACTTCTGCGCAGCGGTTTGGGAGTTAACATCAAAATTACATTTCTCGGCCATATCGCATAGATCTCACTGTGAAAAGGCTTAAATGGCTTTTTTGACCTAAGTTTAATAATTGCGCTCAAACCAAATGTCCTAGAACGAAATTTTCAAATGTAACTACTAGAATGTGATACAATACACTATTGGGTGAAGTTTGGTTGACTTCTGCGCAGCGGTTTGGGAGTTAACATCAAAATTACATTTCCTGGCCATATCGCATAGATCTCACTGTGAAAAGGCTTAAATGGCTTTTTTGACCTAAGTTTGAGGATTGCGCTCAAATCAAATGTCCTAGAACCAAATTTCCACATGTAACTACTAGATTGTGATACAATACACTAATGGGTGAAGTTTGGTTGACTTCTGCGCAGCGGTTTGGGAGTTAACATCAAAATTACATTTCTCGGCCATATCGCATAGATCTCACTGTGAAAAGGCTTAAATGGCTTTTTTGACCTAAGTTTGAGGATTGCGCTCAAATCAAATGTCCTAGAACCAAATTTCCACATGTAACTACTAGATTGTGATACAATACACTAATGGGTGAAGTTTGGTTGACATCTGCGCAGCGGTTTGGGAGTTAACATCAAAATTACATTTCTCGGCCATATCGCAGAGATCTCACTGTGAAAAGGCTTAAATGGCTTTTTTGACCTAAGTTTAATAATTGCGCTCAAACCAAATGTCCTAGAACGAAATTTTCAAATGTAACTACTAGAATGTGATACAATACACTATTGGGTGAAGTTTGGTTGACTTCTGCGCAGCGGTTTGGGAGTTAACATCAAAATTACATTTCCTGGCCATATCGCATAGATCTCACTGTGAAAAGGCTTAAATGGCTTTTTTGACCTAAGTTTGAGGATTGCGCTCAAATCAAATGTCCTAGAACCAAATTTCCACATGTAACTACTAGATTGTGATACAATACACTAATGGGTGAAGTTTGGTTGACTTCTGCGCAGCGGTTTGGGAGTTAACATCAAAATTACATTTCTCGGCCATATCGCATAGATCTCACTGTGAAAAGGCTTAAATGACTTTTTTAATTAAGTTTAATGATTGCGCTCAAACCAAATGTCCTAGAACGAAATTTTCAAATGTAACTACTAGAATGTGATACAATACACTATTGGGTGAAGTTTAGTTGACTTCTGCGCAGCGGTTTGGGAGTTAACATCAAAATTACATTTCTCGGCCATATCGCATAGATCTCACTGTGAAAAGGCTTAAATGGCTTTTTTGACCTAAGTTTGAGGATTGCGCTCAAATCAAATGTCCTAGAACCAAATTTCCACATGTAACTACTAGATTGTGATACAATACACTAATGGGTGAAGTTTGGTTGACTTCTGCGCAGCGGTTTGGGAGTTAACATCAAAATTACATTTCTCGGCCATATCGCATAGATCTCACTGTGAAAAGGCTTAAATGACTTTTTTAATTAAGTTTAATGATTGCGCTCAAACCAAATGTCCTAGAACGAAATTTTCAAATGTAACTACTAGAATGTGATACAATACACTATTGGGTGAAGTTTGGTTGACTTCTGCGCAGCGGTTTGGGAGTTAACATCAAAATTACATTTCTCGGCCATATCGCATAGATCTCACTGTGAAAAGGCTTAAATGGCTTTTTTGACCTAAGTTTGAGGATTGCGCTCAAATCAAATGTCCTAGAACCAAATTTCCACATGTAACTACTAGAATGTGATACAATACACTATTGGGTGAAGTTTGGTTGACTTCTGCGCAGCGGTTTGGGAGTTAACATCAAAATTACATTTCCTGGCCATATCGCATAGATCTCACTGTGAAAAGGCTTAAATGGCTTTTTTGACCTAAGTTTGAGGATTGCGCTCAAATCAAATGTCCTAGAACCAAATTTCCACATGTAACTACTAGATTGTGATACAATACACTAATGGGTGAAGTTTGGTTGACTTCTGCGCAGCGGTTTGGGAGTTAACATCAAAATTACATTTCTCGGCCATATCGCATAGATCTCACTGTGAAAAGGCTTAAATGGCTTTTTTGACCTAAGTTTGAGGATTGCGCTCAAATCAAATGTCCTAGAACCAAATTTCCACATGTAACTACTAGATTGTGATACAATACACTAATGGGTGAAGTTTGGTTGACATCTGCGCAGCGGTTTGGGAGTTAACATCAAAATTACATTTCTCGGCCATATCGCAGAGATCTCACTGTGAAAAGGCTTAAATGGCTTTTTTGACCTAAGTTTAATAATTGCGCTCAAACCAAATGTCCTAGAACGAAATTTTCAAATGTAACTACTAGAATGTGATACAATACACTATTGGGTGAAGTTTGGTTGACTTCTGCGCAGCGGTTTGGGAGTTAACATCAAAATTACATTTCCTGGCCATATCGCATAGATCTCACTGTGAAAAGGCTTAAATGGCTTTTTTGACCTAAGTTTGAGGATTGCGCTCAAATCAAATGTCCTAGAACCAAATTTCCACATGTAACTACTAGATTGTGATACAATACACTAATGGGTGAAGTTTGGTTGACTTCTGCGCAGCGGTTTGGGAGTTAACATCAAAATTACATTTCTCGGCCATATCGCATAGATCTCACTGTGAAAAGGCTTAAATGACTTTTTTAATTAAGTTTAATGATTGCGCTCAAACCAAATGTCCTAGAACGAAATTTTCAAATGTAACTACTAGAATGTGATACAATACACTATTGGGTGAAGTTTAGTTGACTTCTGCGCAGCGGTTTGGGAGTTAACATCAAAATTACATTTCTCGGCCATATCGCATAGATCTCACTGTGAAAAGGCTTAAATGGCTTTTTTGACCTAAGTTTGAGGATTGCGCTCAAATCAAATGTCCTAGAACCAAATTTCCACATGTAACTACTAGATTGTGATACAATACACTAATGGGTGAAGTTTGGTTGACTTCTGCGCAGCGGTTTGGGAGTTAACATCAAAATTACATTTCTCGGCCATATCGCATAGATCTCACTGTGAAAAGGCTTAAATGACTTTTTTAATTAAGTTTAATGATTGCGCTCAAACCAAATGTCCTAGAACGAAATTTTCAAATGTAACTACTAGAATGTGATACAATACACTATTGGGTGAAGTTTGGTTGACTTCTGCGCAGCGGTTTGGGAGTTAACATCAAAATTACATTTCTCGGCCATATCGCATAGATCTCACTGTGAAAAGGCTTAAATGGCTTTTTTGACCTAAGTTTGAGGATTGCGCTCAAATCAAATGTCCTAAAACCAAATTTCCACATGTAACTACTAGATTGTGATACAATACACTAATGGGTGAAGTTTGGTTGACTTCTGCGCAGCGGTTTGGGAGTTAACATCAAAATTACATTTCTCGGCCATATCGCATAGATCTCACTGTGAAAAGGCTTAAATGACTTTTTTAATTAAGTTTGATGATTGCGTTCAAACAAAATGTCCTAGAACGAAATTTTCAAATGTAACTACTAGAATGTGATACAATACACTATTGGGTGAAGTTTGGTTGACTTCTGCGCAGCGGTTTGGGAGTTAACATCAAAATTACATTTCTCGGCCATATCGCATAGATCTCACTGTGAAAAGGCTTAAATGGCTTTTTTGACCTAAGTTTGAGGATTGCGCTCAAATCAAATGTCCTAGAACCAAATTTCCACATGTAACTACTAGATTGTGATACAATACACTAATGGGTGAAGTTTGGTTGACTTCTGCGCAGCGGTTTGGGAGTTAACATCAAAATTACATTTCTCGGCCATATCGCATAGATCTCACTGTGAAAAGGCTTAAATGACTTTTTTAATTAAGTTTAATGATTGCGCTCAAACCAAATGTCCTAGAACGAAATTTTCAAATGTACCTACTAGAATGTGATACAATACACTATTGGGTGAAGTTTAGTTGACTTCTGTGCAGCGGTTTGGGAGTTAACATCAAAATTACATTTCTCGGCCATATCGCATAGATCTCACTGTGAAAAGGCTTAAATGGCTTTTTTGACCTAAGTTTAATAATTGCGCTCAAACCAAATGTCCTAGAACGAAATTTTCAAATGTAACTACTAGAATGTGATACAATACACTATTGGGTGAAGTTTGGTTGACTTCTGCGCAGCGGTTTGGGAGTTAACATCAAAATTACATTTCTCGGCCATATCGCATAGATCTCACTGTGAAAAGGCTTAAATGACTTTTTTAATTAAGTTTGATGATTGCGTTCAAACAAAATGTCCGAGAAAAAAGTTTTCAAATGTAACTACTAGATTGTGATACAATACACTATTGGGTGAAGTTTGGTTGACTTCTGCGCAGCGGTTTGGGAGTTAACATCAAAATTACATTTCTCGGCCATATCGCATAGATCTCACTGTGAAAAGGCTTAAATGACTTTTTTAATTAAGTTTAATGATTGCGCTCAAACCAAATGTCCTAGAACGAAATTTTCAAATGTAGCTACTAGAATGTGATACAATACACTATTGGGTGAAGTTTAGTTGACTTCTGCGCAGCGGTTTGGGAGTTAACATCAAAATTACATTTCTCGGCCATATCGCATAGATCTCACTGTGAAAAGGCTTAAATGGCTTTTTTGACCTAAGTTTAATGATTGCGTTCAAACCAAATGTCCTAGAACGAAATTTTCAAATGTAACTACTAGAATGTGATACAATACACTATTGGGTGAAGTTTGGTTGACTGCTGCGCAGCGGTTTGGGAGTTAACATCAAAATTACATTTCTCGGCCATATCGCATAGATCTCACTGTGAAAAGGCTTAAATGGCTTTTTTGACCTAAGTTTGAGGATTGCGCTCAAACAAAATGTCCTAGAACCAAATTTTCAAATGTAACTACTAGATTGTGATACAATACACTATTGGGTGAAGTTTGGTTGACTTCTGCGCAGCGGTTTGGGAGTTAACATCAAAATTACATTTCTCGGCCATATCGCATAGATCTCACTGTGAAAAGGCTTAAATGGCTTTTTTGACCTAAGTTTGAGGATTGCGCTCAAATCAAATGTCCTAAAACCAAATTTCCACATGTAACTACTAGATTGTGATACAATACACTAATGGGTGAAGTTTGGTTTACTTCTGCGCAGCGGTTTGGGAGTTAACATCAAAATTACATTTCTCGGCCATATCGCATAGATCTCACTGTGAAAAGGCTTAAATGGCTTTTTTGACCTAAGTTTGAGGATTGCGCTCAAATCAAATGTCCTAGAACCATATTTCCACATATAACTACTAGATTGTGATACAATACACTATTGGGTGAAGTTTGGTTTACTTCTGCGCAGCGGTTTGGGAGTTAACATCAAAATTACATTTCTCGGCCATATCGCATAGATCTCACTGTGAAAAGGCTTAAATGGCTTTTTTGACCTAAGTTTAATGATTGCGCTCAAACCAAATGTCCTAGAACGAAATTTTCAAATGTAACTACTAGAATGTGATACAATACACTATTGGGTGAAGTTTGGTTGACTTCTGCGCAGCGGTTTGGGAGTTAACATCAAAATTACATTTCTCGGCCATATCGCATAGATCTCACTGTGAAAAGGCTTAAATGGCTTTTTTGACCTAAGTTTGAGGATTGCGCTCAAATCAAATGTCCTAGAACCAAATTTCCACATGTAACTACTAGATTGTGATACAATACACTAATGGGTGAAGTTTGGTTGACTTCTGCGCAGCGGTTTGGGAGTTAACATCAAAATTACATTTCTCGGCCATATCGCATAGATCTCACTGTGAAAAGGCTTAAATGACTTTTTTAATTAAGTTTGATGATTGCGTTCAAACAAAATGTCCTAGAACAAAGTTTTCAAATGTAACTACTAGATTGTGATACAATACACTATTGGGTGAAGTTTGGTTGACTTCTGCGCAGCGGTTTGGGAGTTAACATCAAAATTACATTTCTCGGCCATATCGCATAGATCTCACTGTGAAAAGGCTTAAATGGCTTTTTTGACCTAAGTTTAATGATTGCGCTCAAACCAAATGTCCTAGAACGAAATTTTCAAATGTAACTACTAGAATGTGATACAATACACTATTGGGTGAAGTTTGGTTGACTTCTGCGCAGCGGTTTGGGAGTTAACATCAAAATTACATTTCTCGGCCATATCGCATAGATCTCACTGTGAAAAGGCTTAAATGGCTTTTTTGACCTAAGTTTGAGGATTGCGCTCAAACAAAATGTCCTAGAACAAAATTTTCAAATGTAACTACTAGATTGTGATACAATACACTATTGGGTGAAGTTTGGTTGACTTCTGCGCAGCGGTTTGGGAGTTAACATCAAAATTACATTTCTCGGCCATATCGCATAGATCTCACTGTGAAAAGGCTTAAATGACTTTTTTAATTAAGTTTGATGATTGTGTTCAAACAAAATGTCCTAGAACAAAATTTTCAAATGTAACTACTAGATTGTGATACAATACACTATTGGGTGAAGTTTGGTTGACTTCTGCGCAGCGGTTTGGGAGTTAACATCAAAATTACATTTCTCGGCCATATCGCATAGATCTCACTGTGAAAAGGCTTAAATGGCTTTTTTGACCTAAGTTTGAGGATTGCGCTCAAATCAAATGTCCTAGAACCAAATTTCCACATGTAACTACTAGATTGTGATACAATACACTATTGGGTGAAGTTTAATTGACTTCTGCGCAGCGGTTTGGGAGTTAACATCAAAATTACATTTCTCGGCCATATCGCATAGATCTCACTGTGAAAAGGCTTAAATGGCTTTTTTGACCTAAGTTTAATGATTGCGCTCAAACCAAATGTCCTAGAACGAAATTTTCAAATGTAACTACTAGAATGTCATACAATACACTATTGGGTGAAGTTTGGTTGACTTCTGCGCAGCGGTTTGGGAGTTAACATCAAAATTACATTTCTCGGCCATATCGCATAGATCTCACTGTGAAAAGGCTTAAATGGCTTTTTTGACCTAAGTTTGAGGATTGCGCTCAAATCAAATGTCCTAGAACCAAATTTCCACATGTAACTACTAGATTGTGATACAATACACTTATGGGTGAAGTTTGGTTGACTTCTGCGCAGCGGTTTGGGAGTTAACATCAAAATTACATTTCTCGGCCATATCGCATAGATCTCACTGTGAAAAGGCTTAAATGACTTTTTTAATTAAGTTTGATGATTGCGCTCAAACAAAATGTCCTAGAACAAACTTTTCAAATGTAACTACTAGATTGTGATACAATACACTATTGGGTGAAGTTTGGTTGACTTCTGCGCAGCGGTTTGGGAGTTAACATCAAAATTACATTTCTCGGCCATATCGCATAGATCTCACTGTGAAAAGGCTTAAATGGCTTTTTTGACCTAAGTTTGAGGATTGCGCTCAAACCAAATGTCCTAGAACCAAATTTCCACATGTAACTACTAGATTGTGATACAATACACTAATGGGTGAAGTTTGGTTGACTTCTGCGCAGCGGTTTGGGAGTTAACATCAAAATTACATTTCTCGGCCATATCGCATAGATCTCACTGTGAAAAGGCTTAAATGACTTTTTTAATTAAGTTTGATGATTGCGTTCAAACAAAATGTCCTAGAACAAAATTTTCAAATGTAACTACTAGATTGTGATACAATACACTATTGGGTGAAGTTTGGTTGACTTCTTCGCAGCGGTTTGGGAGTTAACATCAAAATTACATTTCTCGGCCATATCGCATAGATCTCACTGTGAAAAGGCTTAAATGACTTTTTTAATTAAGTTTGATGATTGCGTTCAAACAAAATGTCCTAGAACAAAATTTTCAAATGTAACTACTAGATTGTGATACAATACACTATTGGGTGAAGTTTGGTTGACTTCTGCGCAGCGGTTTGGGAGTTAACATCAAAATTACATTTCTCGGCCATATCGCATAGATCTCACTGTGAAAAGGCTTAAATGGCTTTTTTGACCTAAGTTTGAGGATTGCGCTCAAATCAAATGTCCTAGAACCAAATTTCCACATGTAACTACTAGATTGTGATACAATACACTAATGGGTGAAGTTTGGTTTACTTCTGCGCAGCGGTTTGGGAGTTAACATCAAAATTACATTTCTCGGCCATATCGCATAGATCTCACTGTGAAAAGGCTTAAATGGCTTTTTTGACCTAAGTTTAATAATTGCGCTCAAACCAAATGTCCTAGAACGAAATTTTTAAATGTAACTACTAGAATGTGATACAATACACTATTGGGTGAAGTTTAATTGACTTCTGCGCAGCGGTTTGGGAGTTAACATCAAAATTACATTTCTCGGCCATATCGCATAGATCTCACTGTGAAAAGGCTTAAATGACTTTTTTAATTAAGTTTGATGATTGCGTTCAAACAAAATGTCCTAGAACAAAATTTTCAAATGTAACTACTAGATTGTGATACAATACACTATTGGGTGAAGTTTGGTTGACTTCTGCGCAGCGGTTTGGGAGTTAACATCAAAATTACATTTCTCGGCCATATCGCATAGATCTCACTGTGAAAAGGCTTAAATGGCTTTTTTGACCTAAGTTTGAGGATTGCGCTCAAATCAAATGTCCTAGAACCAAATTTCCACATGTAACTACTAGATTGTGATACAATACATTAATGGGTGAAGTTTGGTTTACTTCTGCGCAGCGGTTTGGGAGTTAACATCAAAATTACATTTCTCGGCCATATCGCATAGATCTCACTGTGAAAAGGCTTAAATGACTTTTTTAATTAAGTTTGATGATTGCGTTCAAACAAAATGTCCTAGAACAAAATTTTCAAATGTAACTACTAGAATGTGATACAATACACTATTGGGTGAAGTTTGGTTTACTTCTGCGCAGCGGTTTGGGAGTTAACATCAAAATTACATTTCTCGGCCATATCGCATAGATCTCACTGTGAAAAGGCTTAAATGGCTTTTTTGACCTAAGTTTGAGGATTGCGCTCAAACAAAATGTCCTAGAACAAAATTTTCAAATGTAACTACTAGATTGTGATACAATACACTATTGGGTGAAGTTTGGTTGACTTCTGCGCAGCGGTTTGGGAGTTAACATCAAAATTACATTCCTCGGCCATATCGCATAGATCTCACTGTGAAAAGGCTTAAATGGCTTTTTTGACCTAAGTTTAATGATTGCGCTCAAACCAAATGTCCTAGAACGAAATTTTCAAATGTAACTACTAGAATGTGATACAATACACTATTGGGTGAAGTTTGGTTGACTTCTGCGCAGCGGTTTGGGAGTTAACATCAAAATTACATTTCTCGGCCATATAGCATAGATCTCACTGTGAAAAGGCTTAAATGACTTTTTTAATTAAGTTTGATGATTGCGTTCAAACAAAATGTCCTAGAACAAAATTTTCAAATGTAACTACTAGATTGTGATACAATACACTATTGGGTGAAGTTTGGTTGACTTCTGCGCAGCGGTTTGGGAGTTAACATCAAAATTACATTTCTCGGCCATATCGCATAGATCTCACTGTGAAAAGGCTTAAATGGCTTTTTTGACCTAAGTTTGAGGATTGCGCTCAAATCAAATGTCCTAAAACCAAATTTCCACATGTAACTACTAGATTGTGATACAATACACTAATGGTTGAAGTTTGGTTGACTTCTGCGCAGCGGTTTGGGAGTGAACATCAAAATTACATTTCTCGGCCATATCGCATAGATCTCACTGTGAAAAGGCTTAAATGACTTTTTTTAATTAAGTTTGAAGATTGCGCTCAAATCAAATGTCCTAGAACTAAATTTCCAAATGTAACTACTAGATTGTGATAAAATACACTATTGGGTGAAGTTTGGTTGACTTCTGCGCAGCGGTTTGGGAGTTAACATCAAAATTACATTTCTCGGCCATATCGCATAGATCTCACTGTGAAAAGGCTTAAATGACTTTTTTAATTAAGTTTAATGATTGCGCTCAAACCAAATGTCCTAGAACGAAATTTTCAAATGTAACTACTAGAATGTGATACAATACACTATTGGGTGAAGTTTGGTTAACTTCTGCGCAGCGGTTTGGGAGTTAACATCAAAATTACATTTCTCGGCCATATCGCATAGATCTCACTGTGAAAAGGCTTAAATGGCTTTTTTGACCTAAGTTTGAGGATTGCGCTCAAATCAAATGTCCTAGAACCAAATTTCCACATGTAACTACTAGATTGTGATACAATACACTAATGGGTGAAGTTTGGTTGACTTCTGCGCAGCGGTTTGGGAGTTAACATCAAAATTACATTTCTCGGCCATATCGCATAGATCTCACTGTGAAAAGGCTTAAATGACTTTTTTAATTAAGTTTGATGTTTGCGCTCAAACAAAATGTCCTAGAACAAAATTTTCAAATGTAACTACTAGATTGTGATACAATACACTATTGGGTGAAGTTTGGTTGACTTCTGCGCAGCGGTTTGGGAGTTAACATCAAAATTACATTTCTCGGCCATATCGCATAGATCTCACTGTGAAAAGGCTTAAATGGCTTTTTTGACCTAAGTTTGAGGATTGCGCTCAAATCAAATGTCCTAGAACCAAATTTCCACATGTAACTACTAGATTGTGATACAATACACTAATGGGTGAAGTTTGGTTGACTTCTGCGCAGCGGTTTGGGAGTTAACATCAAAATTACATTTCTCGGCCATATCGCATAGATCTCACTGTGAAAAGGCTTAAATGACTTTTTTAATTAAGTTTGATGATTGCGTTCAAACAAAATGTCCTAGAACAAAATTTTCAAATGTAACTACTAGATTGTGATACAATACACTATTGGGTGAAGTTTGGTTGACTTCTGCGCAGCGGTTTGGGAGTTAACATCAAAATTACATTTCTCGGCCATATCGCATAGATCTCACTGTGAAAAGGCTTAAATGACTTTTTTAATTAAGTTTGATGATTGCGTTCAAACAAAATGTCCTAGAACAAAATTTTCAAATGTAACTACTAGATTGTGATACA